>NC_047085.1:91324402-91635861 GCF_902459505.1 Geotrypetes seraphini
CAGTTTTAATTTATTCTTCTTTGGCTACTGGTCATTGTACCACTATTGTAAAGGGAAGACTGTTTTAGGCTGCTCCCTTTCTTTCAATCTCCAGGAACAGTGGCTGGGTTAACCAATCACCACATACTTCCAAGGATAAAAATGAGAGAAGTGTGCAAGATCAAGGCTGAAGGAACAGAAGGGGACCAGAGAAGAGTCATTGAAGGTCTAGAAGAATAAAGAACCTCCAATAAGAGGAAGGGGACAGTCGACCTAGTGTTGACGATTCGGAAGAAGGTATCCCATGAAGATACTAAGGGGAAAAAAGGCTGGGAAGAAACAAGGGACGAATTACAGGACTCAACTAACCCAGAAGAGGAGGTTAGAAAGATTGTAGCAAAAGAGAAGACACTAAAGACCGAAGCACAGGGAAAGGAAATGAAGACAACAAAGTGCCAGGATCTAAAATGCATATATACTAATGCAAGGAGCCTAAGAAGCAAAATGGGGGAACTAGAAGCTGTGGCTAATGCAGAGGACATAGACATCATTGGAATCTCTGAAACATGGTGGAATGAGGAAAGCAAATGGGATACAGCGCTGCCGGGGTACAGGTCAGGACAGAAAGGAGGTGGAATAGCCCTATACATAAAAGAAAGCATACAATCGACAAGAATAGACACAGTGGAGGCGACCAGCAAGCTGGAATCGCTATGGGTTAAAATACCGGGTAGGAAAGGACATGAAATAAAGATGGGCCTATACTATCATCCACCCGGGCAAACCGGAGATATCGATAAAGAAATGGAAGCTGAGATGAAGCGAGAATGCAAAAGCGGTTACACAGTTATTATGGGAGACTTCAACTACCCCAGGATAGACTGGAGTCTTGGATGCTCAAGATGCGTTAGGGAGACAGAATTCCTGGAGGCTACACAAGATTGCTTCATGGAGCAGCTTGTTAGAGAACCGACAAGAGGAAATGCCACTCTGGATCTAATCCTAAATGGGTTAATGGTACCTGCAAAGGAAGTGGAAGTAGTGGGACCAGTGGGAAACAGCGATCATAATATGATCAAGTTCAAGGTTGAAGTAGGAATACTGAAAGGAAAGAGAACCGTAGCGACAACTTTAGGAAAGGAAACTACGAAGGAATGAGGGAAATGGTAAGGAAGAAACTTAGGAACACTTCCAAGAAATGGCAAACGGTAGAACATGCCTGGTCTTTTTTCAAGGACACAGTGAGCGAGGCGCAAAATCTGTACATCCCCAGATTTAGAAAGGGGTGCAAAAGAGTCGAACAAAAGATCCGGTATGGATCACTAAAATAGTGAAGGAAGCGATAGGCAATAAGAAAAAATTCATTCAGGAAATGGAAAAAGGACAAAACTGAGGAGAACTGGAAAGAGCACAGGAAGTATCAAAAAGAATGTCACTGTGTGGTTCGAAAAGCCAAAAGAGAGTATGAAGAGAGGCTAGCCAGGGAGGCACAAAATTTCAAACCGTTCTTCAGATATGTTAAAGGGAAACAACCGGCTAGGGAGGAGGTGGGCCGCTGGACGACGGAGACAGGAAGGAAGTAGTGAAGGAGGAGAAAGAAGTCGCGGAAAGAATTAACATGTTCTTTTCGTCTGTATTTACGAACAAAGACACAACCAACATACCGGAACTTGAGCAATTCTTCAATGGAAATCGAGCAGAAAAATTAACATCCATAGAAGTGAGCCTTGAAGATGTGCGCAGGCAGATAGAAAAACTAAAAACTGACAAATCCTCGGGTCCGGACAGAATCTATCCAAGGGTTCTGAAAGAATTAAAGGAGGAGATAGCAGAACTACTGCAGCAAATTTGCAACCTATCCCTGAAAACAGGAGTGATTCTGGAGAATGGGAAGATAGCCAACGTCACGCCCATCTTTAAAAAGGGATCAAGAGGTGACCCAGAAAACTACAGACCGGTGAGTCTCACCTCGGTTCCGGGGAAAATGGCAGAAGCACTGATAAAAGAAAACATTGATGAACATTTTGAAAGAAATGAACTTCTGAAAACAAGCCAACATGGTTTCTGCAGGGAGAGATCGTGCCTAACTAACTTATTGCACTTCTTCGAAGGAATTAACAAACAGATGGACAGAGGAGACTCCATAGACATCATATACCTGGATTTCCAAAAAAGCCTTTGACAAGGTGCCTCACGAGCGTCTACTCTGGAAACTGAAGAACTATGGGGTGGACGGAGACGTACATAGATGGATCAGAAACTGGTGGCGGGTAGGAAATAGAGGGTACTCGGACTGGAGGAGGGTCACGAGTGGTGTTCCACAGGGCTCGGTGCTCGGGCCTCTGCTATTTAATATATTCATAAATGATCTAGAAACAGGGACGAAATGTGAGATAATAAAATTTGCGGACGACACCAAACTATTTAGTGGAGCTCGGACTAAAGAGGACTGCGAAGAATTGCAAAGGGACTTGAGCAAACTAGGGGAATGAGCAACGAGATGGCAGATGGAAGTTCAACATTGAGAAATGTAAAGTATTGCATCTGGGAAGCAGAAACCTGAGGTACAACTATATAATGGGAGGGATGTTAGTGAACGAGAGTACCCAAGAAAAGGGACTTGGGGGTAATGGTGGATATGACAATGAAGCCGAAGGCCCAGTGTGCAGTGGCCTCTAAGAGAACAAATAGAATGCTAGGTATAATCAAGAAGGGTATTACAACCAGGACGAAAGAAGTTATCCTGCCGCTGTATCGGGCGATGGTGCGCCCGCATCTGGAATACTGCATCCAATATTGGTTGCCGTACCTTAAGAAGGATATGGCGTTACTCGAGAGGGTTCAGAGGAGAGCGACACGTCTGATAAAAGGGATGGAAAACCTTTCATACGCTGAGAGATTGGAGAAACTGGGTCTTTCTTCCCTGGAGAAGAGGAGACTTAGAGGGGATATGATAGAGACTTATAAGATCATGAGGGGCATAGAGAGAGTAGAGAGGGACAGATTCTTCAAACTTTCAAAAAAAATATAAGAACAAGAGGGCATTCGGAAAAACTGAAAGGGGACAGATTCAAAACAAATGCTAGGAAGTTCTTCTTTACCCAGCGTGTGGTGGGCACCTGGAATGTGCTTCCAGAGGACGTAATAGGGCAGAGTACGGTATTGGGGTTTAAGAAAGGATTGGACAATTTCCTGCTGGAAAGGGGGATGGAAGGGTATAACTAGATGATCACTGCACAGGTCCTGGACCTGTTGGGCCGCCGCGTGAGCGTGCTTCTGGGCACGATGGACCTCGGGTCTGACCCAGCAGAGGCATTGCTTATGTTCTTAATAGCTGAGTTCCCATTGGGAAGATACTACCTACCGGCAAAAGAAGAACACCTTGCCTTGAGATACAAACAGTCCGACAAAAGGCAAGCAAGACACCTTTTCAACCAATAGCAGTCTTTATTCAACCAATGATAGTCTATATTCATAAAAGTTGTCCCAACAAGGATCCTAGTTGCAGCATAATCAAGATGCCTTCCTCAGGGGCCACTCTTTTATTTATTTATTTTTTAAAAAACTCTGAACACGCTGAGGAATAATCTCGTGTAGTAGCTGAGAGGAACGCTGAAAATAGGATCCTTGTTGGGACAACTTTTATAAATAAAGAGTTATCATTGATCGAATAAAGACTCTGTCGGACTGAAGATACTACCTAGTAAGCTTGTACCCTAAGTCTCAGAGAGCTAGGGTTGGCTTAACCAGTGAAGCATGTGTGGCACTCAGGGCACCAGTGATTAGGGGCACCAAAATCCTCAGCCTCTAGTATACCATATACAGTAGTTTCTTATATCCTGCAAATTTCAACTAGGAATAAAGTTTATAATTTTCTTAATCCATTAAATATGGTCAATAGTTGATAGGTTTAGAGAGGTATAGCTTTAACATTTTCCTGAATTGGTAATATGACTCCTGTTGCCATAAACACTGGCAGATTTATTCCAAATTTTGGGCCTTGAAATTCAAATGATTCATGTATCTCTTTCCAGTGAACATGAGAAAGAAAGGTCAACGTAAAACATTGTGTTGATCTTGACCTATAAACGGAACTCGTAATTGTGATCTTAGAGGCTAGTCCATTGTAGTTTTCTCCATATATTGGTTTATGTGCTTCCACTACATTGACTCCATTATGGACTGGACTCAGGATCTCTGTGATAGACCCAATATCATCTCCGGTCACCAAATCATGAAAAAAATTCACTTGTTTTTTTTTTTTTACAGAACATCTTCCAGTTCTCCTGGCTGCACTGGAACCTCGTGGCTTTCTGCAATGGTGTCAGCATTCTTGGAAAACATCTTGCACTAACCTTGGATATGCCCAACTTTTCTTGAATTATTTTCCAAATTGTATCCACGAAGATGCCCATTTTTTCAGCTATTCAGGAAACCTAATTTATCTGTCTGACAAAATTAAATCCTCGACTTTCTTGCACATTTCTATGGAAGTTGCTTCCTCAGGCCATCCAGTGTGAGGATCATCTTCAGTGAACTCTCTACCCCACTTAAACTGCTTGTTCCAAAATTTTACTTTGTAGGATGATGAGCAGACTCACCATAAACTGCAGTCATGTGTTCATGGATCTCCTTTGACATTTTCCCTTCTGTGAGTAATTTTATCACTGAACGGTGTTCCAAATCTAGCAGTTTCTGATTTGATTTGCATGAGGATTCTTCTGACATCCTGTCTCTTGGAATGTTAGACTTGCACTGAGCCGCCACTGTATATGAGTAATCTTGAGACATGGCACAACATACACAGACTTGTTCTGTGTCATACTCAGGTAGATAAATTATTGAACGCCTCTCATATATACTGGTATTGCAGTTATTTGTCATGTTTGTATATATGACTATAATCTGGCTATTCTGTTGGTACTAGAGAATGATAACACTAAAGAATTGGCTAACACACCTGGTCCTTGGAAGGAAAAAGTCTAGAGGAGTGAGGCGAATCTGTAAATTTATAAATAATGGACATCAATATGAGCCCTTGATAGATTAACGTAAACCTCTGGCTCAGGCAATATCTCAAAAGGTGACCAGCATCAGACCGCAGTCTAAATGAGAATAGCCTCATACATCATATAGTTCATAATGTGTCAGAAAAAATGCAAATCAAATCACGCTCCCAGAACAAGATAGACTTTTTACACCAAGGAGAAGGGGTTATAAAGGCATAACAAATGCATACTCTCCCTGAGAACACACCTTGTGAATAAAGACTTACCTAATAAATAAAACAATAAATATAATAAATACTATAAATATAATAAACCATACAGTGAACATGTATGATAAGACAATATCTATGTGTAAAGTGCAAGAAACGAGAAATAAATAAATGCCTGACAAATAGTTCTAAGAGGAATACAAAGTGCGAAGTGCTTACCAATAATTCATAAAGTGTAAAATGTGTATATCAATAAAATATGGCAGAGGTGGAGACAATATAAAGTGCAAATGCAAATCCCCACTAGAAATACATAATTAAGATCATATCATACAAAAAATGCAAATGCAGAGTGTAGCAAAATAAAAAATATAAAGTGCAAATACAGATCCCCACTATGAATCCATTACTGGGGTCATATCATGTAAAGTGCAAATGCAAATCCTCACTAACAAATCATAATACGAGTAATAGCAATTGAAATTCATGAACTATAAAGTGCCACAAACACACACACCGAGCAAAAAATGATAAATAATAAATGAGTTACTTCAATCAATAGACACTCAAACATACACGGACACACAACGGCCCCAATAGAGCCCAATCAAAAATGTCCTAACATCTCTAATCACTCATAGATATCGCCACTCTAGGAATCACTAATAAATGTCACCACTCTATAAATCACCACTCGACAGAGCTCCGTTTCGCCACTTCGTCAGGAGCAGGGATTGTTTTGAAAAAAATATATAAAGTGGATAGAAAACCGGCATAGACTACTAAGTCTGACGGTAGAAAAAATCCCAAGGTTCCCTAGCGTACTGCAATCAAAGACGCTAGAACCGGAAAAAATATTGCCTCCACCTCTGCCATATTTTATTGATATATACATTTTGCACTTTATGAATTATTGGTAAGCACTTCGCACTTTGTATTCCTCTTAGAACTATTTGTCAGGCATTTATTTATTTCTCGTTTCTTGCACTTTACACATAGATATTGTCTTATCAGACATGTTCACTGTATGGTTTATTATATTTATAGTATTTATTATATTTATTGTTTTATTTATTAGATAGGTCTTTATTCACAAGGTGTGTTCTCAGGGAGAGTATGCATTTGTTATGCCTTTATAACCCCTTCTCCTTGGTGTAAAAAGTCTATCTTGTTCTGGGAGTGTGATTTGATTTGCATTTTTTCTGACACATTATGGACTATGATGTATGAGGCTATTCTCATTTAGACTGCGGTCTGGTGCTGGTCACCTTTTGAGATATTGCCTGAGCCAGAGGTTTACGTTAATCTATCAAGGGCTCATACTGATGTCCATTGTTTATAAATTTACAGATTCGCCTCACTCCTCTAGACTTTTTCCTTCCAAGGACCAGGTGTGTTAAACAATTCTTTAGTGTTATCATTTTTTTTGGATACTATTGGCTATTATCCATTTAGGGTTCTTAATTGTGCTGTTTTGGTACTAGAGAATGACACGGGGACAAATTTTTCCCCGTTCCTGCAGGAACTCAATTTCCCAGTCCCGCCCCGCAAGTTTTGTCACTGTCACTGTCCCATTCCTGTAAGCATAGCCTTAACTGCATAAACCTCAAACACTTATGATTTTAAAGTGTTTGAGACTTATGCAGATGAGAACAGAGTTTACAGGAATGGTGCAGGGACAGGAAAAGAACTCACCAGGGTGGGACAGGAAGATGAGTTCCTGTGGGCACGGGGAAAAATTTTTCCCCATATCATTCTCTAGTTGGTATATGCCTGTTTTCAATGGCATGCTCTTTGCAGATGGGCATTCAAATAGGTGGATTTTGGGCATCAGCAGGTTCCCTACTTGTATATTTATAGAATACTATAATTTATACATGTATGTTTCCAATCCAGGTATAGGCATTTACACCATCTCTACAGCTGGCATAAGTCCTTGCATGTTAAAACACACACACATTTTCCTGATTACATTACACTATTATTTTATAAAGAAAAGTAGGCACTAAATTGGTATGTTCATAACACCTGAATATGGGTGACTTCTTGTTGAATTACTCTTTAGCCTATAGGATAAGTAGTCTAATGGTTGGTGTAGCAGACTGATTCTGGGGAACTGGGTTCAATTCCCACTGTAGCTCCTTGTGACTCTGTGCAAGTCACATGAACCTCTGTTGCTCCATGTACAAAATACCTGCCTGCATATATGTAAACTGCTTTGATTGTAACCATAAAAAAGTTGTATATCAAATCCCATCCCCTTTCAACTACCGGAGAAATACTGTATGATCATAAACTTACAGGTCTATTATTATTAAGATGGTAACTTTAAAAAGTCCTATTTGTATTTTGAATGTGCAAAAACCAGCATTTAGAAGTGCTTATTGTAGGGCTGTACATCGATTTAAGATTTTTAATCTCATAATTAATCACAATAAAAAATTTAATTGCATGATTGATTAATTGTATAGCACACTCTCCTCACATTTCCTCCTGTACAGTGCAATATATCAATAGCAGATATCAAATTCTTAAAATTGACACTTTTCAATTACTAACAATTACTAACAATAAAATCATTTTATCTTCCTTGCATCCCTCAAAGTCCAGCAGCTCTCTCTCCCTTTCTCTTGCTTATTCTCTCTCTACCCCCCTCATAGTCTTGCATTTTACTCTCTCTTCCTGCCCCCTTCAGCCAACAGGTCCAGATCCTCTCCCTCTGCACACCTGTCTTAACACCTCTCTCTCTTCCTCTTCAGTCCTCTGTACCCTCCGAATCTAGTACCTCTTCAGCCTCTGATCCTCCTCAGTCCAGTCCAGTCCAGCTGTATTTGGCTCTATGTCCCTCTACCCAGCCCCAAAATAGATGTAGAGTATTGTGACAGCTAAAATGGCTGATATCCATATGTATGTTCTGAAATACCAGCACATATAGCTATATCACTGTGTTGACCCATTGATAAAATTGATACCTGTAAAATGGATGCTCCCAATGCACATAATCAGCACATACAAATCCATTGCTGTAGGCAGTGGCGTAACGAGAGTAGGAGGTGGCCGGTGCAGTGGCACCCCCCCCCCCCCGGCCACACCACACTCGTACCCTCCCTTCCCCCATATCTTTAAGACTGGTGGGTGCCCCGAAAGAGAAGAGCTAAACCACACCGAGGATACAGACTTGAGACCTGTGAGGAAGCTGAAGAAGGGGAAATCTGCAGTCGTCGTGGGAGACTCAATCATGAGAGAAGTGGACAGTCACGTAGCAGGAGGGAGAGAGGATCGGCTAGTGACCTGTCTCCCAGGAGCAAGAACGAAGGACATCACCGACAGAGTCGAGAGGATCCTAGACGGAGCAGAAACAGAAGAGACAGCAGTGATAATCCACGTGGGAACAAATGATGTCAACAGGAGAAATTACAGCAGGACTACGATAATTGAACAGTTCAAGATCCTGGGAAGGAAACTGAAGCTGAGGACACAGAAGATAGCATTCTCAGAGATTTTGCCAGTACCGAGGGCAGACGTGAAGAGGCAGTCCGAGCTACAAGCAATAAACGCATGGTTGAGGAGATGGTGCGAAGAAGAAGGATTCCTTTTTATAAGAAACTGGACAACTTTTTGGGGGAAGAACAAGCTCTTCAGGAGGGACGGACTACACCTGAGCAAGGCAGGAACGAGACTGCTAGCAAACAACGTCAAGAGAGGAATTGAGCAGGCTTTAAACTGAGAAAAAGGGGAAAGCCGATAGTTGACCTGACGTCGACGGTTCGGACAAGAGTATCCAAAGAAGATACTGAGAGGGAAAAATGCTGGGAACAGGCAAGAGACGAACAACAGAAGCTGTTGACCAACAAAAAGGACAATCAGAGGAAAATTAGAGGAACAGGAGAGATCAGGAAATCAGGATGCAGACGAAAAAGATACACCAAAAAATAAGGAACAAAGGAACAGAAAAGATACACCAAAAAATAAGGAAGAAGGGAACAGAAATGAGGGACCGACAGCCCAAATAGGGGATGGTATGGGGAGCAAAACACATGTAAAACCAGCAGAGAAAAGAAAAGACCAGGACTTAAACTGCTTGTACGCTAATGCAAAGAGCCTAAAGTCCAAAATGGGAGAATTAGAAGCCATAGCCATAAAAGAAAAGCTAGACATCATTGGAATCACGGAAACATGGTGGAACGAGGATAACCAATGGGACGTAGTGCTGCCAGGGTACATACTCTATAGAAGAGACAGGACCAACAAGAAGGGTGGAGGAATAGCACTATACATAAAAGACACCATTCCCTCGACCGGAGTGGATATAGAACCAAAGGCGGAAGGACTGGAGTCATTATGGGTCAAATTACCAGGAAAAGGTGGCCTTGACATAAGATTGGGTCTATACTATCGTCCACCTGGACAAACGGAAGCAAACGACAAAGATCTGGCAGCAGAATTGAGGCGGGAAGGCAACAACAGGAATGTGATAGTAATGGGAGATTTCAACTACCCCGGGATAAACTGGAGTATTGGAAACTCAAACTGTGCGAGGGAAACAGAATTCTTAGAGGCTGTGAGCGACTGCTTTATGGAGCAGCTTGTCAAGGAACCAACAAGAGGAGATGCCACTCTTGACCTAATCCTCAACGGATTAGGGGGACCTGCAAAAGAAGTGGAAGTAGTAGGGCCAATAGGAAACAGTGATCACAACATGATCCAGTACAAATTAGGAGTAAGTACAACAAAAGGGAAAAGAACCACAGTGACAACGCTCAACTTCAAGAAAGGGAACTATGATGCTATGAGAGCAATGGTAAGAAAAAAACTTAGAAGCAGCTCAAGGAAAACAGAAACTGTAGAGCAAGCCTGGTCTCTATTCAAGGGCACAGTGCAAGAAGCACAACATATGTACATCCCCAGATTTAGAAAAGGGTGCAAAAAAAACCGAACAAAAGACCCCGCATGGATAAACAATGAGGTGAAGAAAGCGATAGGAGACAAAAAAAATCATTCCGGAAATGGAAAAAGGACCAGACTGGGGAAAACTGGGATGAACACAGGAAAGGCCAAAGAGAATGTCACCAAGTGGTTAGGAAAGCGAAAAGAGAATACGAAGAGAGACTGGCCAGGGAGGCAAAAAACTTCAAATCATTCTTCAGATATGTTAAGGGGAAGAAACCGGCGAGGGAGGAAGTAGGACCGTTTGATGATGGAGATAAAAAGGGAGTGATAAAGGAGCAAAAAGAGGTAGCTGACAGGTTAAACAAATTCTTCTCGTCAGTCTTCACAAGCGAGGACACATCCAATGTACCGGAACCCGACGTGATCTTCCATGGTGATCAAGAAGAAAAACTGTCGGCAATAGAGGTGAGCCATGAGGATGTCCTCCAACAGATAGATAGATTGAAAAGCGACAAATCACCAGGCCCAGACGGAATCCACCCTAGGGTACTAAAAGAACTAAGAAATGAGATAGCGGAAATACTCCAACGAGTTTGCAACCTATCCTTGAAAACTGGAGAGATACCGGAGGACTGGAAGATAGCAAATGTTACACCTATCTTTAAAAAGGGGTCAAGAGGAGACCCGGGAAACTATAGGCCGGTAAGTTTGACATCGGTTCCAGGCAAGATGGTAGAAGCACTGATAAAGGACAGCATCTGTGAGCACATCGAAAAAAATGGGCTGATGAAAGCGAGCCAACATGGCTTCTGCAAGGGAAGATCGTGCCAAACAAACTTACTGCACTTCTTCGAGGGGGTAAACAGCCATTTGGACAAAGGGGAACCTGTAGACATCATCTACCTTGACTTCCAAAAGGCCTTTGACAAGGTACCCCATGAGCGGTTACTTAGGAAGCTGTGGAACCACGGGGTGGAAGGGGACGTACACAGATGGGTCAAACACTGGTTGGCAGGCAGGAGACAGAGGGTTGGAGTGAAGGGTCACTACTCGGGCTGGAGAAAAGTCACGAGTGGAGTTCCGCAGGGGTCTGTACTTGGACCGCTGCTGTTCAATGTATTTATTAATGACCTGGAAACGGGGACGAAATGTGAAGTTATAAAATTTGCGGATGACACTAAACTCTGTAGAAGGGTCAGAACTACGGAAGAGTGTGAGGCCCTACAAAGAGACCTAAGCAAACTGGAGGAGTGGGCAAATAAATGGCAGATGAAATTCAATGTAGGGAAATGCAAGGTCATGCATATAGGGAGAAAGAACCCGATGTTCAGCTACCAAATGGGGGGATTAGAATTAGAGGGAAGTAACCTTGAAAGAGATTTGGGTGTACTGATGGATACAACAATGAAGTCAACGGCGCAATGCGCAGCAGCCGCGAAGAAGGCGAACAGAATGTTGGGTATTATTAAAAATGGTATTATGACCAGAACGAAAGAAGTCATCCTGCCGTTGTATCGGGCAATGGTGCGCCCGCACCTGGAGTACTGTGTTCAATATTGGTCACCGCATCTTAAGAAGGATATGGCAATACTTGAGAGGGTCCAGAGGAGAGCGACACGAATGATTAAGGGCATGGAAAACCTTTCATACACTGAAAGATTGGAGAAGCTGGAGCTCTTCTCCCTGGAAAAGCGGAGACTCAGAGGAGACATGATAGAGACCTACAAGATCATGAAGGGCATAGAGAAAGTGGAGAGAGACAGATTCTTCAAACTTTCAAAACATAAAAGAACAAGAGGGCATTCGGAAAAATTAGAAGGGGATAGATTCAAAACAAATGCTAGGAAGTTTTTCTTTACTCAGCGGGTGGTGGACACCCGGAATGCGCTTCCAGAGGTTGTAATAGGGCAGAGTACGGTACTGGGGTTTAAGAAAGGATTGGACAATTTCCTGCTGGAAAAGGGGATAGAGGGGTATAGATAGAGGATTATTACGCAGGTTCTGGACCTGTTGGGCCGCCGCGTGAGCGGACTGCTGGGCACGATGGACCTCAGGTCTGACCCGGCAGAGGCATTGCTTATGTGCTTTGCCAGCGCAAACAACTTCTCTAGCCTGCTGCTCGTGCTGGTGTTAGCATTTCCTCTGATGTCACTTCCTGGCCACATGACCTGGAAGTGAATTCAAAAGGGAGCCAGGCTGGTGAGCAGCAACCTGGAGAAGTTGATCACGCTGGTAAAAATCTAAAGAGGTACCCAGAGGAAGGCAGGGAGGATGTGAGCGTGGCATGGGGGCAGAGTGGTGACATCTTCCCACCTTACTACACTACTGCCTTGCATGTATTTTAGAATAGTCTCTATAATCATCAGATTTTGTTCTAAAATATTAGCAGAACTTGATACATCCCAACCTGAAAGTCTTGATTCTCAATTTATACATCCTTTCTAAAATCCATCTCCCCAGCTACTAATGGGGTAAACCAACAAAGAACTGCAATAATCCAAACAAAAAGCAAGGTTAAAAAGCAAATGAACAACTGCAAGATCCTTTCAATCAAAGGTCACCAACGTTGCATAGTTGCCAGAAATACACTCTGGTGATGAATGATATAAGATCGGAAAATTAAAGTGTGTGTCAAACACATACCACAGCATTTTTAGTTCTTTCTATGGACGGACTTACATATCAAGAAAATGAACTATCTGTGAGGAAGAGGAGTAGCCTAATGAATAGAACAGCGGACCAAAATCCTAGGGAACTGGGCTCAATCCCCACCACAGTTCTCTGTGATCCCAGGCAAGTCACCCAACCCTCCAGTGCCTCAAGCACAAAAACTGAGATTGTGAGCCCACTAGGGACAGAGAAAGTATATGTATATAATGTGTACAGCTAGTAGCACTATAGGAATGATTAGTAGTAGAACCTGTTCATCATATGTTTATTTTCCCCCTCTTTCATTTTCTCTGAAAGACCAGTCCACCTACCACACTGATGTTGCTCAAGTCTCTCAACTTGAAGATTCATATCATGACTCATTCTTAACTTTCAATATCAAAAATAAATAAATACAAGCTGAATATCTTAATACCGTATTAAAGTACACCACCAAAATTATATTCATAAGATTAACCAGAACCAGGGACTAGTTAGATAAGGCTTCCAATCTAATACGGAGAAAAGACCTCAGTTTCTCCCAAGGATACTTATCACTTGGAAAAACTCTATGATTGCTTAACAGCTATCATAGGAAAAAACATCCTTGGTCTACAAAAACTCCGTTTCAGTGATTCAAATTAATCAGTCCATTTTCAAAACGTTTCGTAATATAAATATGGTTATACTTAAAACATAGGAAACCAGCATTTATCTTTTAGAAATTTCTCTTTCCACTGGTATCTGTAAAAATCACAGCAGTTGTAGAATCTCCTCCCAGTGCTGTTATGGCTGTAATGCACAGGAGAAATATGTTAAGCACAGAATTCCTGACAGGGCCCTGTTTCGCGTAGTTACTGCATCAGGGGAAATTCTGGAACCCGCTCAAGTTACAATTTTTTCTATACTTAAAAAAATATATATAATTGAGTCATAGATACAGTTTCTTATGTGTTGGCTCTGCAGCGTCGCAGCCGGGCAGAGCAGACGCAAGGCTGAGGACACGTGCGTTGTCACCTCAGACTAGCGAGCCTTATTTAACTAGTCCCTGGTTCTGGTTAATCTTATGAATATCATTTTGGTGGTGTACTTCATCCTTAACTTTGTCATGTATTGAGAGAGGATTATTTATGCATTAGTAGTACTTTCAAAGTATTAACAGTAATTGTTAAGTTCTGTACACCCTTTCAAGTTTTTCACATTCTACTGTTTAAAAAGTAGAAATCAAAATATGCAAAATACAGTTGACTTACTGTGTCCCTGTCAGACTTTGCACTCCTAGGATGTTGATTTATTACTGCTGCTTTCAGCCAATTTAGTGGCCTTGACCAAGTTCTTTTTCGAGATTTGGTCTTTACTGTGCCTATTAGATTTCCATTTGCCTTTGAAAACTTGTCCATTTTGAATATCTGACATTTAATTTTGATTTTAATCCTGTTTGATCACTTTAAACAAAGAAAAACCCATAATAATTGTTTTATGTTCAAGTTGAATTTCATTAATTTTTTTTTTTCTGCAGTTGATGATTGGGGTTCTGATTTGGTTCATGTTTACTGTATATTTATTTATTAAAAAAAATTATATACCATCTAATATTGTTTACTATGTACATATTTACTACAGTTACTTTTGAGAAAGGTGGCATATAAATCCTGATAAGCAGCTGTATAAGTCTCCTATGTAGGATAATACAAAAAAAATAAATAATTTTGCAGTTCAAGTAAATTGATTCCAGCACACACCTTTGATCTAATCCTCTGGTCACACAATCAAACAATACAGTTGGATTTATTTCACTCAACCTCCCCCTCCAGTAAAAACCACGCAGTCTTGAATTTTCTAACACACTGACTTATAGATATCTTTTGCATTTCCCTCAGTAAAGTCTTCAGTAGTTTGCCAGCCACTGAGGTCAATGTTTCCAACTTTCTCTTTATACCACTTTCATGAAGAGGTCAACATTCACATTTTCCAATCATAGAAAACATGTTCATCTGCAAAGCCCTACTGAAGTGAGATTTCAGTAGTCCTGCCAGAATCTGAGTTTGCTTTAATATTACTGGATGCATCCAGTTTGCCCAGTGTCTTGTACATCCTCACTTTTAATAGTTTCACACAAACACCATCCTTGGTAAATGGTGCACCATCCCTTTCCAACAACTACCCAGAGCCAGATTAAGGCATAGGTAAACTAGGCATGTGCCTTGGGCCCAAAAGGTTAGAGGAACTTTGTCAGATGTGCTCATGGTTCAGGAAGCTAGGATTTCCAGCTGTTGGTGGTGGTGTTTTCAGGATTCTAAAAAGTTTTACATTACGTATCAAAGCCAGAAGGATAAGAATATAAGAATAGCCGAGGTAATAAATGAACTTGCAGCAAATGCCAGAATTTACATGATGGTGACCAGACCTGGTGGTGGAGGCATTGCTTGAAAAGATAACTAATTTTTTTGGGGTTTGTTGAAGAATTCTTTTGAGCAACAGGACAGCCCTAGAAAAGAAATCTGGAGAATACATGCACTGTGCATGTTTGTGTGTCTCTGGAGAGGACAGTCTTATATAAATAAAGCTTTGCTTTGAAAATTTGAGCTGGATTGGAGAGATTCTTTGGTACTTTGCACATGCTAAGTGGAGGGAAGTTTTCAGCCCAAGGAATTTACCCTGTTAATGATTAATTATTTGGGCAAATTCATTAAACGCTGTCCTAATACTGCCTCCACTCTGCCTATATCTTTTCAAAAGCATTAATAAAAAACAAACTAAACATTAGGGCTACACAATAATCATTATTAATGCTGCAATCAATGTGTTAATTAATTGTAGTTTAAAAATTTAGTTGTGATTAATAATTGCATGCAGCCCTTCTGTCCTCCCCTCCTAACACAGGCTGACATCTCTCCCTTCCCTCCCAATCATGGATTGCAGCCTTTGTGGCTGCACACTGGCATTATCTTGCCAAGCCACTCTTCAGCCCTGAAGCAGCAGCCTATGGCCCCACCCACCCCCTTATAACTTCCTGTTTTTAAAAGGGCTTTCAGTAGGGCCAAAGTGTGACATGGAAAAGTAAGCCGCATGCTGATGCAAGAGAGTGGAGGTCAGTGGTCTGGGTCCAAGGGGAGTTGGGAGGGGGGTTAGCAATTAGTGACTGGGTCAGGACTAGGTCCAGGTTGGTCAGATGCTGGACCATGCAGAAGGAAGAGAGAGGGAGGGAGGAAGAGAAAATTGAGAGTTAGACCTGGGGCTGAGGGAAGGAAAGAAGAGAGGGAGATTGAGTTGGATCTGGGGTTAGAAGGTGGGACAGAGGGATATTGAGGTGTGGCTGTGGGGAAGGAGGGAGATTGAGTTAGACCTGGGGTAGAGGGGAGGAGAGGGAGAGAGAGAACTGGACCAGGGGGAGGGGAGGGGAGGAGAGGGGAGAGAGAGAGCTGGACCTGGAGCTGAGAGAAAGGAAGATTTGGGGCTCCTTCCCAACCTAGGCCCCCTCTAAAGCTGCAGTACATTTTTAATGGCTGGTGAGGTAGCTGAAGCCTCGACAGCCAAAACCATCTGCTGCCTGAGTTGCTCCCTTCCTCATACTGCCTCAGGAGCGGAGAAGTCAGTGGCAGGCCTCCAGCCATTGACACTTGCACTATCAAACATGCTCAGTTCATTCATGAGCTAAGTATGCTCGGGGAGTGCCAGCAGCGGCGGCTGAAGGCACCTTGCTGACTTCCTTGGTCTTAAGGCAACTTTGAGAATGGATTCTTTGACCTAATATGGGGAGGAGAGAGAGGAAGTGCTGCCCCCCCAGTCCCCTCCTATGCCCCCTCAATGGACTATTGGCTATGCCCCGCCTTTAATCATGAGATTAAAATGTTTAATTGTAAAATAAATCATAGTTAAAATTTTTAATCAAAATGCAGCCCTTCTAAATATTTTATTTTGCTTTTTCCACTTGTAAAACTTTGTAAATTTATATCTTGCACATTTATATCTTGCAAATTTAAATCTTACTCTATTGAGCAGTCCATTTTGAAAATCTCTGGTTTGTGCTAGAGGCAATGGAGAGTGAAAATGCCTTGCCCAGCTTCCCTGGTGGTCAGTCCTGGTTTTGAACTAATATCCCAATTCAGTGATCTATCTGTAGTCCCTGATACCACCAATTGAAATAATCACTTCAGGTCCCATAATGCACAGGCTAGGGTTTCAGAAATCCAGGACTGAGTTTCCCTGCTTTTGAACTGGATAACTTGGCTGTTCTCCAGCTCTACCCATTAAACTTCTCCATTCAAAGCATGTGCTTACATAGCTCCCTGCTTACTCACAAACTATTCCTGATATCATACCCACATCTAGTGCTCTGCACTTTTCCCTGCTACTTCTGGAGAGGTGAAATAATGGTGGAGAAGGGGTTCCTTAGTAAAGGGGGGAGGGCACAAATATGTTTGCCTAGGGACCTATATAATGTTAATCCAGCACTTTATATACCCTTGACAACCACCATCAACTCTTCTCCACATCCTTCTTTTTAAAAATTTTAGTTCTAAAACATAAGGAGTTATAGTGGTTTAAAAGCTGTAGGCCAAGAACCAGGAAATCTAAGGTTCAAGTCCTGTTCTTACACTGAAATAAAATGTTGCTACTATTTGGTTTTCTGTCAGATACGTGGGGGTGTTGGATTGGCAACTGTGGAAATAGGATATTAGGCTAGATGGACCATTGATCTTATCCAGTATGGCTGTTCTTATATTCCTGTAGATGAAAGAACAACTTGTGTATCTGCTTGTAACTCCATCTTGAGATTGGATTTGGAAAAGGTGAATAACAATTTCCACAAGGGAAAGTTTTATAAGAAAATCCAATCAATATAGCATCAAGAAATAACCACATGTGTAGCTGTGCCATATTGGAAAAGCACTTCCTACAAAGTTATTAAAATTTGATATTCTGCTTTTCATAAAAACAAGAGGTTTGCAATAGAAAAACTATCATCAAATAACAAAATACAAGTACATTACAAGCAATAAAACCACATTCTTTCTCTTTTTAACATATTCCCTTCTTTTTATGTCCCCCACCAATATCCACCCAATTAATTTATGAACACTTGATAAAACGATCTTTCATTTAAAAACACAAAGAATTGAAATATAGTGATATCAGTTTATATATTATTACCTCTACATCGATAAACTCCCCACAAATCTATGAGCTGCCAAATTATGGAAAAATAGCACAGTTTGTGGCTTTGGTTACTTGTAAAGCTGCACAAATTTGATAGCTACCGACTGGTAATGTTGCGGTGTATATTGAGTACTGTCTTTTTGCCCTGAGCTCATCTGAACGCTTGAGGAAGGCCCAGTGCTGAAACATGGACCGTGTTGGGTCCTTCAACCATCTTATGATACAACAGACATTTTTAATAAATTATGTATTTTGACTACTTATTATATATTTTGGGAGGTTTTAATTCTCCTGTACGTCACATTTTTTTGTCCACTGTCTTTGGTGACCATTCTGTTGTGGATTTTTCTTCCCCTCTTTTTCCTTGTCTATTTTTTGTAACCCTGTCTCCCCTTTATAGTTATAAAGCATTTTCTATGAAATTTCAAGATTAGTCTTTTGACTTGAAAGTCTTTTACACTGGCATTTCACTTTACCTTTTGGACTTATTCATTCCTGACGCACTATCACATTTACTGGTTCCTCAAGAGAATATTCTGCTCATTCCATATATTGCAAATTCACATTAAGCCTATACTCACATATCCGCATATGTACCCGATACTTCAGTACAAAGTCTTGCCCTTTGGATTAGTCTCTTTTCCTTGTGTCTTCACAAAATGCCTAGTAAATGGCTTTCCCTACTTAGACACCTGGAACTTCCTTTTTGTCACTTTGGCATTTCAAAGCTGACATTCAAAGCAGTAGGCACTGGAGGATTAAGCGACTTGCCCAGGGTCAGTGGCATAGTAAGGAGGGGGCGGGGGGGGGGTCAGCCCCAGGCACCGTCTTGCTCAGGGCGCTGGCATCCCTCTTCCTCTCCGCTCCCCTTTCCACTCCTCCCCCTGCCACGTGTGCCCCCCTTCCCTTCCTCCGTACCTTTTTAACTTTGACGCGAGCAGCCACCAACTTGCTGCCGCATTGGCCTCGGCACTCTCTCTGACATCACTTCCTAGGTGCGGGTCCCGAAAACTGAAAAAGAAAGGAAAACGGGAGTTTTCAGTGTTTTGACAGTGCACCGTTTATGCAATTGCAAGGTTTCATAGTACTGTAGAATCACTAATTAGTTTCCAACAGATTACTGACAAGATTGAATCTAAGGCTATGTGTATGCTAAGAGACTTTGAACCTTGCACTTGATTTGGTGCACTGACTATGCAGCTTATGGCTGCAATAAATTAGTTGATTCATTTTGTGGGATACACAGATTCTTCTCATCTTAATTGCACAGCATTAGGAGAGCTGTGTTTTCTGAAATCTAATGAAGGCATCATCATATTTATACTGCTATTTCAATAAAAATGCTTCAAGTCATTTAGTTCAAATTTCATTCATCTCTACCGTAAGTGAGACAGTTTTTTTTTCCTGGAAGCTAAAGTATCAGAGGGACTCTATATACTGCTATGGATAAACATCTCCTCTCACATCAGGCAGCATTATGGGGTAAAGATTTAGAACAATTGCTTATGTCTACTACTTATGGGGAATTTAGGAAACGCCTAAAAACTTAGGCAACTAACCTGCACAATCTCATCCCAAAATAACTGATCCCTTGAGCTGTTAATCACTAGTTTTTAACTTTGTTAAATCCACTCAATTTGTAGCATCTTTCAATCAGTGTTAACCGACAGAACATTATTAAATCCATTCAGTCTGTAACATCTTTTAATTATTGTAAACCGCATAGAACTTTACGGTCCTGTGGTATATAAACTTTTATATTATCATTATTATAAAGGATGTTCTTTCTTCTTTTTTAACAACATTTTGTGCCCTGCTTTCTCTTAATTTTCTGGGCTTCCTTTTTGGATAAAAGGAGTCACAGAGTACCAAAAGCCTATCCAGATCTTTTTGGCACACTTTTTAAATCCTTTCCCTTTGCAATCTGCTTCCTCAGTCATGGGAACAAATTTGTCCCCTTTCCCATCCCCAAAGGTTCTGTCCCTGTCCCATCCTTGCAAGTTTTGTTCTCTTCGAGGCTTGTGCAGATGAGGACAGAGCTTGCAGGGATAGGGCAGGGACAGATACAACCCATGGGAACGGGACAGGAATGGAGATAGATCCCATGGGGACGGGAACAAATTTGTCCCCATGTCATTCTCCAGGAGACAGAAATCATTACTCCTCCTTACTCTGAACTTGTACAGTAGATATTGGCATGGATATAACTGGAATTCTTTCCCTCCAGTAAAACAGGAAAGTTGTTTTTGCAGCATGCCTGGGCTATGCAGGTATATGGAGCAGGATCCAAGTTTAAGATTTTCATTTCATTTCATTTCCATATTTATATCCCACTTAATTGCAAAGTTCCAAGTGGGTCACAATAAGAGATAATAGAATATCACAATAATTTATAAACAATATACAACTTAAAATATTCTCATAATATCCACCCTGTTTAGTCAAAGATACTTCTGAAATAACATATTTTGATTGCCTTTCTATAAAGCGCAATATTAGATCAATTTCTTATTTCACTGGGTAATGAATTGCAAAGCTCTGCAGCTCTGTCCAAAAGTGTTCTCTTCCTAAACAAAAGCAATCTACAATCTATACAAGATGGTATTACTAATAACAATTCTTGGGAAGAACACAAATGCCTAGTTGATTGATATACAGTAATCATATCTGTCAAGTAACTTGGACATAACCCATATACTGTAAAATTTTAAAACTAAAATCAAACTATTAAATGTGATTTGTGCCTCAATTGGCAACCAGAGCAATTCGCGCAATAACATGATCAAATCTGTTTCCCCCTAGAATAAGTTTACCAGCAACATTTTGCAAAATCTGCAGTTGTATCATCTGTTTGGCAGGAAGACATAGCAGACATATGTTACAGTAATCCAAGGAAGTATTAGAGACTGAATTATAACCTGCAAATAACCTCTCTCTAAAAAATGTTTCATTCTATACAACAATTTTAATTTAAACCATATTTTTTATCATGTTATTAACCTGAGTTTCCATAGTTAAACCTTCATCCAACCAAACCCCAAGGAATTTAATTTAATTTTTAAATTTAACCTCCATGTTCTGGAGTGTCACCATTTCTACAGAACCAGCTTGATTACTTTTCCCCCCACTGTCATATTAAGGCCTCCTTTTATCAAACTGCATTAGGATTTTTTTTATTGCCAGCCACTATGGTAAAAGCTCCAATGCTTATAGAATTCCTATGAGCGTTGAGCAGAGTTTTAGTTCTACCCTGCTCATAGGTGCACTGAAATGATGGTAATTGTACAAATATTTCCGATAAAATATTTTTTATTAAAATTTTACAGACATTCCTGGGTCATAAGGCATTCATTTGTACAATGAAGGCACATTGCAAATCAGGTAGTATAAATGCAACTTCCCTGAATTAACACCCTAAAAATTCCGTTCTGCTAGGTTCACTTAAATATACTTAATACATGATGACATTTTACTGCCTGCATATAATTGGTCATGAATACTTGATACCATATAAGGCACTTGTATGCATATTGGGGGAGTGTCTGTCCCCCTCACACAAGAATTCTTAAAAGTTACATTTTAATACTAGCTTATCTAATAAAGAAAAGGTACAGAAGAAACCAGGAAAAAGTATTACAATATAATATACTTACAGAGGAAAAATTACCCATACACAGAGCTTTAAATCATTTCTCCTTAAAAGTCAAACTACTGCTCCCATGTTACTGAGTCATTTATGAGCATGCATTGAAAATCCTGTGTCTCAGTGAAAGAAAAGGGGAGTGGCCAATCCACTTCCACAAACCCTACATTTTCCTATATGCATCCTCCAGTACAATTTTTAGAGGTAATTATATTTCAATCTGAACCCTTGAATATGAAAGTTCCTACGTTATTAGTTTACTAAAATTTAATTCATCATATATGCATTTTGTATATCCAATTAGCATTTCTAACTTTATCCTGCAAAAAGGAGAGGGAAGCCCCTCCCCTGGAATGTAATCTCTGTAGTAAGAAGAAAAGTCCATTTCTGTAGTAACCAAGTCAAAAGCCAAATCTTATCTATCACGCAGGTCTCTGGAGACCAGACTGGGCACACATTGAAACAATGGGACCAAAGCTACAGCCTAGGTTATCTTCTCTTGTCCTTCAACAAAGTTATCAAATTTATTTCTAGGGTCCTAAGAGAATGCTGCTCTCTCCCTGTTTCCAGTGACCTCAGCACAAAACACATATTTAGATAAATATATTATCCAATATTTGTCTTATCTGGTTTGTGTTCTGGCTTATCCAATTATAATTTTATGTAGCCAATTATAAACCCTTCTCTTCTGCCCTTGGATTAGGTCCTTATCTTATAAATCAAACCCTGATTAGTAAATCCAGAACAATGAGAGGAAAATATAATAGCTATTTTATTTTTCATGCTTGCCCATTCTACTACATATCTGTTCAGTTTTTAATAGGCTGCCACGCCCAGGTTCATTTGGCCGAAGGGCCACATCAGCGTTGGAGCTTTTACCGCAGCTGCCGGCAATAAAAAAGCCCCTAACACAGCTTAATAAAAGGGGGCCTAAATATGGTGGTTTTAGCCAAATTACATTTGTCTTATCCAAGTTTAACTTCAGAGTGTTGGGACATCCAACTAAAGACCTCCATAAACACATCATTCATCAAGATCTTAACTGCTGATACGTCAAATAATACGGGAGAAATTAATAGTATATCATCGGCAAAAGAAGAAATATTCAGTATCTTTTTTCTGAATCAATTAACCTAAGGGGTCCTTTTACAAAGGTGCGGTAGCGGTTTAATGTACAGCATACCGCACGTTAAACCACCTGCTGCGCTAGTACCTAACGCCTCCATTGACGAGGCGTTAAGATTTTAGGCTGCCGCGGGAGTTAGCGCGTGATGAAATGTCTGATGCGCTAACCCCTATAGCGCGCCTTGATAAAAGGAGCCCTAAGTCTCTCAGATATAAATTAAAAAGAATGGGGGAAAGGGGAGTACTAACCCTGAGGCAAAACAACTGTCTCGGTTTCTGTGAAGATCATTGAGTAGGGATACGAGGATTGTCTCTATTTCATAATTAGTCCTGAATCCAGATTTTTGCCACTTTCTCTTGTAGCCAATCGCCGAGTTGAAAACAGACTCATTGTTATATAAGTTTTCCTAGAAATGGGATGCTAGATACTGGCTGGTAACTTTTGAGCTTGTCCTGATCAAGGTTGTTCTTCAGCAGAAAACACATCACAGACCTTTCAAATGCTGTTGGTAGTTGCCCACTAGAAAAAAAGGTGTTCACTGTTCTTCTGGCTCTTTCTATGATGCTTGCATGCCGCACTATCTTTGATGGTCAGGGTTCAAGGGAATGAGTATTTGAAAGCCTTTTAAAATTTTGTCAAAGCCTTCCTCTGTTATTGAGTTCAAAGAGTCCCATAGGCAGTGGCATACCTAGGGTATGTGGCACCCCCCCCCCCCCATGTAAAAAAATATTTTTTGTAATAACCATGAAATGAAATAAATGGTCATAATAGAAACAGGCAGTGAAAATTTGAAATGTGTATCCTGCGAACTATCAAGACTCAAAGTGAACAAAGCCATGGGACCGGACAATATACACCCCAGGGTGCTTAGAGAGTAGCGTGATGTCCTGGCAAAGCCATTATCCGTGCTCTTCAATCTTTCCCTGAATACAGGAAGAGTCCCCTTGGACTGGAAAACAGCTAATGTCATCCCACTCCACAAAAAGGGCTGCAGGACAGAGGCCAGTGAGTCTCACCTCCATTGTGAGTAAACTCATGGAAACACTAATTAAATCATAAATTAGATACGATCTTGGATGAGGAGGCTCTACGGGATCCCCGCCAACATGGATTTACCAAGAGAAAGTCCTGCCAATCCAATCTAATTAGCTTCTTTAACTGGATAACAAAGAAGCTGGATGTGGGGGGAGTCCCTCGATGTCGTATACTTAGACTTCAGTAAAGCTTTTGATAGCGTCCCACACCGCAGGTTATTGAGCAAGATGAAATCTATGGGTCTGGGAGAAACATTGACCGCATGGGTCAATGATTGGCTAAGCAGTAGACTTCAGAGAGTGGTGGTAAACGGTACCCCTTCCAAAACGTCGGAGGTGACCAGTGGAGTGTCGCAGGGTTCGGTCTTGGGCTCGATCTTTTTCAACATATTCGTAGGAGATCTGACTCAGGGACTTCAAGGTAAAATCACATTATTCGCCGATGACGCCAAACTATGCAACATAGTAAGTAAGAGCACTTTGCCCGACAGTATGACGCAGGACCTACTTCTATTGGAACAGTGGTCCTCGACTTGGCAGCTAAGCTTCAATGCTAAAAAATGTAAAGTCATGCACCTTGACAGCAGAAATCCGTGCAAAACTTACACACTAAATGGTGAAACCTTAGCCAGGAACTAAGGCAGAACGTGATTTGGGGGTGATCATTAGCGAAGACATGAAAACTGCCAATCAAGTAGAAAAGGCTTCATTAAAGGCAAGACAAATGATGGGTTGTAGAAGAAACTGTAGAAGTTTTGTTAGCCGGAAGCCCGAAGTCATAATGCCTTTGTACAGATCCATGGTGAGACCTCATCTGGAATATTGTGTTCAATTCTGGAGACCACATTACCAAAAAGATGTGCTGAGAGTTGAGTCAGTACAACGAATGGCCACCAGGATGGTCTCGGGACTCAAAGATCTCCCGTATGAGAAAAGGCTGAATAAATTGCAGCTATACTCACTTGAGGAACATAGAGAGAGAGGAGACATGATAGAGATGTTTAAATATATCACGGGCCATATCGAGGTGGAAGATGATATCTTCTTTCTTAAAGGGCCCTCGGCCACAAGAGGGCATCCGCTGAAAATCAAGGGTGGGAAATTTCATGGCGACACCAGGAAGTATTTCTTCACTGAAAGGGTGGTTGATCATTGGAATGAACTTCCACTTCAGGTGATTGAGGCCAGCAGTGTGCTGGATTTTAAAAAGAAATGGAATACACACGTGGGTTCTCTAAAGAGGTAAAATCAAGGGGGATGGGTCAATAGAGTGGGCAGACTTGTTGGGCTATGGCCCTTTTCTGCTGTCATCTTCTATGTTTCTATGTTTCCTTCTTCCTTCTTTCTGCATGCTAACCATCCATCTGCTATCTCTGTCCTCCCCGTTTCCCTTCCCTCCCCAGGAGGTCTGGCATCTTTCCTTTTTTCGTCTCCCTCCACAGATCCATCTTTTCTTAACTACCCTTTCATCCAGCATCTCTCCCTCCTTCCCCACCACCCAGGGTCCACCATCTCTCCCTTTCTTTTCCCAACTACCCTCCTATCCAGTTTCTCCATCCCCCCTCCACACCATCTCTTGTATCCAACTTCTCTCCCTTTCTGTTCCTTCCCTCCCTAAAAACCATGGTCTATCATCTCTCTCCCTCCCTCTTTTCAGACCCATTATTTCTTCCCACCCAAAGTCCGGCATATGCGCATCTCTTTGAACCCCCCATTCCCTCCGTGTAACTTCTACACCAGGGCCCCCCTCCCTGAAGGCCTGTCCCCCCCTTAAAGGTCTGCATCCCATATGTTTTTTGCAATTTAGAGAAAGGTTGAATAGAGTTATCTGATATTACTTGGCTCACAAACCAAATTCCTTTGTTTATCCATTTAGGCCAGTATAATGGTTTATCATTAATAAGGATAATTATGCCATATGGGAGTGGATAAAGATTTTTTACTCTAGGTGAAATATTTTCCAAAGCTCAAATAGCGTAATTTGTGGAAAGAATAGAATCATTTGAAGATAGAGTAATGAGTTTGGATTGGAATGGAATACATGACATCACCATACTCCTCCCCTTCGAGCAACTTGAGCCCTCCATGATAGGCACAATACACTAAGTAATTAACTTGGTCTCATACCCCATTTAACCCACGCTAAAACTCCTCGGAGTACTGATAGACAGAGGCTGTACCATGCAACCACAAATCAACAAAATAATAAAAACATCATTCACAACCATGAGAAACCTATGACAAGTCCGAAAATTCTTCGATAGAAAACATTCCAGTTAGTGGTTCAATCACTAATCCTAGGCCTAATAGACTATTGCAACATACTATATCTCCCCTGCCCAGCAACCGCAATAAAACAACTTCAAACAATACAAAACAAAGCCCTAAGACTTATCTATTCATTGAAAAAATACAACATCACAGAAGCATACCATGACTCACACTGGCTCCCAATACAAGCCAGAGTACACTTCAAATTCCACTGCCTACTATTCAAAGCTATAAACGTAGACAGCCATTACTACTGGAACAATTGACGTACTCAATCTACCTCAACCAGAGAAAGGAGAACCCACACAATATTCAACACCCGCCAACCAAAAATGTCAAATGAAGAAAAATGTATGATAACCTACTGGACCGACAACTCATCAATCTGCTGACTTCGACCATAGCCTACAAAATCTTCAAAAAAAGAAACAAAAACCCTACTCTTCAAAAAATACAAAAAAACCAATATAATACAACCAAACATGTTCCGAACACCTCCTGCAATTACCAACTACTTCTTAGCAAATTTGAAAATGTTCAAACTATTCCTTAAATACTTCTTAATAACTTAACAATATGTACCTCTTATTATCATAACAATTCTTATGTAATCCGCCTTGAACTGCAAGGTAAAGGCGGAATATAAATCACTAATATAATGTAATTTTAATGGAACTGGAGAAGCTAGATAAGTTTCTATGGAATGCCAAGCAGGGAAAACTGAATCATGTGTAATAGCAATTATCCAATGATTACCATATCTCAGCAGCATAGCTAGATGATAATTGTAGAAATCCAGGTCACACTTATATAAGATTCTATTCTGGTTTGGTTGTGGTAATAATTTTATTCAGTGGATTAAAATTGTGTATACTTCATCTATTTCTAAGCTTAAAATCAATGATACTTTATCTACTGGTATACATTTGTCTAGGGGCACCAGGCAAGGACACCTTCTTTTCCCTCTCCTCTTCAATATTGCCCTAGAACCTCTGCATATTGCTATTAGAAATTCAAAAGATATTAAAGGCATGCCTTGTGGAGATTCCCAATTTACAACCCTAACATATGCAGACAATATACTTATTCTTCTCTCTGAACCTAGTGTCTCTAACTTTTTCCTGTTGAACCGGAACGTAAGCAAGTAGGGCTGGTCTCTCAGGGCATAGGTCTTTGACCTGTGAGCCACCGCGGGAGCGGACTGCTGGGCACGATGGACCACTGGTCTGACCCAGCAGTGGCAAATTCTTATGTTCTTATGTTTTTCAAAATCTCTGGTTTTCTTATCAATTGGGAAAAATCTGAAGCAATGCCCTTGAATGATAATACTTTTCAATCGGATTTAGGCCCTACTACATTCAAATGGTCACCTGTCCAATTAAAATATTTGGGAATACTATTCAATAAGAATAGAGAAGTGTTAATGTCATTAAACCTAAAAGCACTACAATCCAAAATAATTAACCTTACATCTAAATGGTCTCCATATAATCATTCCTGGTGGAGCCGGATTGAAGCGGTAAAAATGACCATTATTCCTATTGTGAATTATTATTTAAGTATGTTATCCAAATTAGCCCCACGTGCTTTTTACAAAGACATAAATAACATACTCTCCAAATTTATATGGTGTAACAAACCTCCCCAAATATCCATAAATATTTTAACCCCCCCTAAAAACATGGAAGGCTTGGGTTTCCCAGGTTTCTACAAGTATCATCTAGCTATTCTGCTAAGATATAGGGGTCCTTTTATCAAGGCGCGGTATGGGTTTAACGTGCGGAATACCGCACATTAAACTGCCTGCCTCGCTAGTCGCTAACGCCTCCATTGACCAGCCGTTAGTTTTTTTGCTTGCCGCGGGGATTAGCGTGTGATGAAATGTCCGACGCGCTAACCCCGCTAGCGCGGCTTGATAAAGGACCCCATAGTAATTCATAGGAGTTTAATGAGCATTGGAGCATTCACCTCACTGGCCTGGGGTAAAACTCTCTATCAATGCTTGACAAAAGTCAGTGTTAGTAAGAAAAGAGAAACAGATTGCTATAGATCCCCACAAAGAAACTACATACTGGAAAAATTACTTCATATATAGAACGCTAATCCAGAACGCCGCGGCCAAGCTTATTTTTGCTAAAGGCAAGTTTGACCACGTCTCCCCACTCCTGTCCAAACTTCACTGGCTCCCAGTTCACTCCAGAGTCCTCTTTAAATGTGCCTGTTTAGCTTTAAGATCCTACATGGCATCCTCCCTCCCGTTATCCCACTCTTCTGGAACTCCTCTAACCCTAATTCCACTAGATCCTCCCCAAAACTGAAACTATCATTCCCCTCTGCAAAAGGTATACCCCGCGTAGGAAAACTAGGAACATCCCTCCCCTTTAGAACCACAGAACTCTGGAACAACCTCACATCCCCGCTCAGAATTTCAAGCTCCCTCCAATCCTTCCGCAAACACCTGAAAACTTGGCTCTTTTCAAAAATCTAACACCTCCCGCTCTTTGGTACCCTGTCCCTCTTTATCTTCCTAGCTCCTTTCCTATAACCCTTCATTATAGCTCCTTTTCAACCTAACCCTGTAAACCGTGCCGAGCTCTACGCTTGTGGAGATGGTGCGGTATACAAACCTAAGGTTTAGTTTAGTTTTAGTAACATAGCCTAACCTTCACCAAATGCATAATGAGAATGCAAATTAGAAACAAATACATAGACAAAAACTGAAGAAACTGAAGAAAGAAAAGCAGAAATCCATTGCCCTATATTGAACAAATACAACGATATAAGATATGAACATTCCCAAAAGCTGACATGTCACAAAAACTCAAAATAATTTTTTGTACATGTGTTTCTGATCCTTTTATTTTTCTTAACCAAATTTGTCCTGGTTTCATTTTCTGCTTTCTCTTGGTTAGTCTTAAGTCATTTTCTGGGGTCAGTATCATTTTCTGTTCTTTCCTCTCCTCCATCTCTTTCAATGATTTTTCATTTTTTCTTCAGTTGTCTAGTCTACCCATAGCTAGATTTCACTCTTCCTTACACTTTTTTCTTTACAGCCTAATCTTCAATTTTCCTTTTTTTACTTCTCATTACCAAGCATCTTTCCATGCCCTATTCTGTTTCCCATTCCTCCTTTTTTACCCATTCTCAAGTCCCCCCATTTCCACCCTCAATACTGATCCTCTACCTTTATTCCCTTCCCAGCCTTGATTTTTCCCTCTAATGTATTCCCTTCCCTGTCTCCAGCCCACTTTGTATTGTTACTTTCTATCTACTCTCTTATCTACCCTCTCTTACCCTTACTGATCTCTTTTCTCTCTCATGCCTTCCATAGTTGCTTGTCCCTCTCTACCTCTTCCCAACTCCATCAGGTATTTTACATTGTCTCCCTATTTTTCAACCCATTCAGCATACCTCTACCACATCTAACTACTTAGGCCACACTTAGACTTTCCCTAATTTCAGGGTGTCCACTTTCCCACCTTACCAAATCACCATCCAAGCTCTAAAATCCTCTTGTCCTCCCAATCCCCAACTGCGCTTATCTGCTTTCCAACCCAATCCCCAAGTTCCATCTGAGTTCCTGCTCTACCTTTTACCCTACATTACCATTCTCTAACCCCCTGCTTTATGTATCCTTGCCTTCCTTATTACAGAACCCATTATTCCTCCCTATCCCTCTTTCACAGCATCTTCCCCTATCTTCCTTCTCCCTTCCCATTCCTTTCCCCACCATTTTCAACCTCTATGTTCCCTCTCACTCTTCCCTCTGTAGCTACCCCTCCTTCCTCTAGTGTGGAGTTAAGAAGTAGTCTCATAGTTAGAGCAGCGAGTTGACAATCAGGAAAACATGGTTCAAATCTTTCTGCTGCTTCTTGTGACCTTGGACAAGTCACTTAACTCTCCATTGCCTCAGGCACAAATTTAGATTGCAAGTTCTAAATGGATAAGTAATATATACCTCATAGAAATAAAACAAAACATAATAAAAATATGGTGATATATATTTTTTGGACTAAATGCATTTTTTATTATCTTTTAAAGGTAACCTTCTTCTTCAGATCAGAAATAAGCAAAAGTGAAACATAAAAATATTCCAATAACAGTCTCACAGGAAGAGTGAGGGGTGGGCAAGGTGAGAAACAGAGAGGCTGGGTGGGTGCGTGACAGAGAGATATGGATGGGTGACAGAAAACTACGATCTTTGTTAAGTCCTGTTTGGTGGGTGTCAAAATGTTTTATCATTTTGATTTCATAGGTCTTATGTTCCTGGATTGTCTTGAAATTTCCTTTTAGTATTCTTACCATAAAATCATTGATGCAGTGTTCTGCTTTTCTGAAATGTTGTCCGACAGAGGTGACATCCTGGTTGGCACTGCAATTTTTTTATATGATATCTGTGTAAATTGATCCTAGTCTTTAGCATCTGTCTTGTTTCTCCAATGTAGCACCCTTCTTTACACTTTTTGCATTGAATGATATTTACTATATTAGTAGATGAGCATCACCTCCCTGGAGGGGCTTGAATCCGCAGAGATGGTTTCTATCGATAGAAGCTCATCTACCTTAGAGCTCTCCTCAGTGGAGTTACATGATGCTACTCCGGCAACAAGATTCTCCACATCTGTGGTAGTGGCAAAGGCCGGACAAGGAGGTGGAACTGACAACGGGGACAACAACGAGATCTCATGCCCCTGCGAGATTAGGCCTTCTCCACCCTCTCTCGCTGTGGGGACTGGTTCGCCAGTTCTTGAACAGACGCCGGGAATGAATTACTCAATCGTCTGTTGGCTGGTAGGGAGTGAAGGCGTTGAGGAAGAAGCCGCCTTCATGCTACCCTTTCGTTTATGCGGCATAACTCTCAGGAAAAAGAATGCCAGCAGATTCAATGAGTGCCGTCATCTTGGCCACTCCCCCGGAATATCAAATTTTAATAAAACTCGAAACTTGAAACTGCCAGTGGGGATTCTCTCTGTGATTTTCTAGTCTTTGTACTACAATAAGTTTTCTCTAAGAATTTCAAGTGAGGAGGCAATATTCTTGAAGATTATTTTGAGGTTGATCCTCTCCAAGAATATTGCCTTCTCTCTTGAAATACCTAGAGAAAACCTATTGCAGTACAAAGACAAGAAAACCACAGAGAAAATCCCCCTGGTAGACTCTGGTTCAAAATTTCTTTAGCTGGTAGGGACTGGGGATCTCCCTCCCCTCCTCCCCAAGGTTACAGCTCTGTTTCCACCATTTACCACAAATATCTCCCTTTTCCTCCTTCTCCATGCCAAAGGGAATAGCTGTCTCCTAACATCATGCAGTACTTTCTTTTATAGATGTACAGTATGTAATCCTGCCATCTACTGGCTACAACAGGGAATTTCTTTATACCAATCTATCCCATATGGGAACACAATATTGTATACTAGAGAATGACATGGGAAAAATATTTGTCCCCGTCTCATCCCTGTGAGCTTGGTTCTTGTCCCCGCCCCATCCCCTCGAGCTCAGTCCTTGTCTTTGCTCCGTCCCCATGAGCTCAGTCACTGCCCTATCCCCGCAAACCGTCTGATCCCATCCGCACACGCCTCAAATAGTTATGATTTTATATTGAATTTATTAACCTTTTCCTATCATGTTGGGATAGGATGATGGGACATTCCAAAAATGTAATTTCCATCGATAAACAGTCTGTATGCACTAATAAAGAGCCAGGAACACAAAATATTTGAATTTACAGACTTATAACTTATTTACATTATGTTTACAATAGCCGTAAATGAGAACGGTGAATAATACAAAACTTTGCTAAAATAATTACGATTGGAACCAGCGTAATGTAAAATTTATTACGATAGGAAAAGGTTAAAGTATAAAAAGAAATAATATTCTGTGCAATTGTCATTTTATCAACACAAATAATACAGAGTAAGGATCAACAAAACCCTGTTTCCCCTCCCCTCCTCTTCACAAATATCCCCTCCACTATCAAAAAAACTAAATAAGCCAAATTATTACAGAATGCTACACAGAAAAATCATGCTAACAGAATACCACAGACAGGAATAGTGTTAGGGGAGTGCAATTAGGGCAGCTGCCCTCTAGTCAGAGAGCCCTAAGCCAGCTAGAAGCTAAAGAAACAAGGCCTGGGCTTTGCGGTCCCCAGTTATGTCTAACACCAGTTATCCCAGGACAAGCAGGCAGCATTTTCCCACACATGGGTGACGTCACCATCGGAGCCCCGCAGCGGACAGCCTCGAAAGCAAACTTGCTTGAAGATCTCGAGCTTTCGAGTGCTGCATCGCGCATGTGCGCATGCCTTCCCGCCCGAACTAGAGGGCGCATCTCCTGTGAGGATCCTCAGTTCAACATTTTCCGCGGAGCTGAGAAGACTTGTCGACTCGGTCTCCGTAGCGTTGTGCCTTCTCTTCACCGCGGCTGAGTAGTGTTATTTCTTTTCGGTCGCTGTGTTTTCTATTTTCTCTCGTTTTTTATTTTTTTAAAAAAAAATTTTTCTTGTTGTATTTTCTTTGCCGTCGGGTTGGGAGGTTGAGGCCTAGGCCTCTCTCCCTCGTTCTCAACACAGACTTTGTCCTATCTATGTCCCGGCCTGTCACCGGGTTCAAAAGGTGTTATCAGTGCGGCAGAACTATTTCCATCACCGACCCCCATAGTTGGTGTATGCTTTGCTTGGGGACGACTCATCGCCCAGAAGATTGCCTTCGCTGCCTCACTCTGCAACCTCGTGCCTTTAAGCGCCGCTGCGACAGGTTCTTCGAGCTTTTCCCTCGAATGGAGCCGGACAAAGCTGTGGCCTCGGCCGAGGCATCTGCTAAACCCTCGACTTCGGGACAATCCTCGAGTGCCAAACCCTCGACATCGCCTCCTCTGCAGGCCTCGGCGGCGTCCTCGAAGCCTGGACTGGGGGGTAAGTCTCCTGCTTCCTTTTCAGGTACCATTCCTAAGAAGCCGATGGAGTCTTCTTCCACGCAGCCTGGGGCTCCAGGTTTGACTCCATCTTCTCGAACATCCTCGAAGCGTGCTTCCAAGTCCAGGGAATACTCTCATTCGAGGTTGCCCTCATTGGAACGCACGAGACCACCTGGGACTCTGAGTCCCTTGGTCTCTGTCCCCATGTTTGAGGATATGCTTAAGTCGATTTTGACTACGCAAATTTCCTCGATAGTGGCTCAGTTGATCCCGGCCTCGACCCTGTCTTCGCAAGTCCAGCCTGAGCAGCAGCATGCGTCTCGTCGGCCGTCTCCTCGCCACAAGTCTCGGACTCGGGTCTCCTCGTCGGACTCTTCTCCTGAACGAGCTTCTAAGATGTCTTTACCTCGATCGAAGCATCGGTCCAAGTCCTCGAAGATCCCTCCCTCGAAGAGCTCAAGGCCTTCGGATCTTCCTTCGAAGCATGTACGTCGCTCTCAGAGTACTGTTGCCTCCTCTGTTTCATCGAGGCATTCGAGGTCGAGGACTCCGCCTTCAAGACTTTTGTCTAGGGATCTGTCTCCTCTTTCTAAACCTCATACTCCGCGCACTTCTCCGTCTCGGAGTCTTAAGCGGAAGCATTCCACCACTCCGCCTTTGACTGGCAGTGGAGCATCCTCCATCACTTTACGTCTTGAATCGGAGCCAATCTCTCAATACTCACGCGAGGCTTCCCCATCATTTTCAGTGGCGCCTCGTTCTCATTCTGCCTCCCCTCAGGAAGCCTTCACGTCGAAGTCTTCTTCTTTTGCGAAGTTTGTTTTCGACATGGGCCAGGCTCTTAACATCGACTTGCATTCTGATTCCAAGTACACACCAGAATATTTGGCGGATATGGAGCTTTCCCATCCTCCTAAGGAGACTTTGCGTCTGCCCATGACATCGGTGCTGAAGCAGACTTTCCTGCGGAATATGGAAACTCCTTATTCTGTGACGGCGATCCCGTCGAAGCTGGAGTCTCGGTATCGCACTGTTCCCTGCAAAGGTTTCGAGAAATCACAACTTTCTCATCAGTCTTTAGTGGTGGAATCGTCCCTAAAGAAAGCTCATCCTTCTAAGGTGTCTGCAACAGTCCCCCCGGGGCGTGAAGGTCGCACTATGGACAAGTTTGGGCGCAGACTTTATCAAAATTCGATGATGACTAACTGAGTTTTGAATTACAACTATGTCTTTACTTCTTATTTTAATTACTTTTTGAAGCAGTTGTCATCCTTTTGCCCAGACTGGCCCAGAGAATGCCTTTCTGAATACAAACAAATTATCCAATCTCTCTCTCAATTGCGTCTCTTCATGTTGCAGGCATCTTATGATGCATTTGAGCTTTCTTCTAGGGTCTCGGCATTTGCAGTGGCCATGCGCCGTCTCGCCTGGCTCAGAATAGTGGACATGGATCCCAACTTACAGGATCGTTTAGCAAACCTGCCGTGCCAAGGTTCTGAACTTTTTGATGACTCGATCGAGGCGGCTACAAAACGGCTCTCCGAGCATGAACGCTCCTTTGCCTATCTTCTTCGCCCTAAGATGAAACCCTCTGCGACTAGAGCTTGCAAGCCTCCTGCTCGTCGCTATCCTATGAAGTCTACGCCAGCTTTCTCTAGGCCTCCGCCTAGACGACCCCAGCAACAACGTCCTCAGAAGTCCCAGGTGCCTGCTCCAACCAAACCCGCTCCGTCTATTTGACGGTCCAGTGGTGAGCATTCCAACCTCCTTACATCCAAATTCCTCCCTACCCATCGGAGGTCGCCTTTCCCTTTTTACATCTGTCTGGGAGACCATTACATCGGACCTCTGGGTTCTCACAGTCATCCGCGAGGGATACTCTCTGCGCCTGCTTCAGATGCCTCCAGATCACCCTCCAAGAGAGTGTCTTTCCAGTTTCTCGCAACTCCCCCTTCTTCTTCAGGAGGCTCAGGCACTTCTTCGCCTTCGAGCGGTGGAGGAGATTCCTCCTTCTGAACACAATCTGGGGTTTTACTCCAGATACTTCCTGGTTCCAAAGAAGACGGGGGATTTGCGACCCATTCTGGATCTCCGAGCTCTCAACAAATTTCTAGTCAAAGAGAAATTTTGCATGCTCTCTCTTCCAGTCTTGTACTCCCTCATGGATCAGGGAGATTGGATGTACTTACTGGACCTCAAAGAGGCTTATACTCACATTCCTGTCCATCCGAATTTTTGCAAATTTCTCCGGTTCAAGGTGGGGAACCTTCATCTTCAATACAGGGTTCTTCCGTTTGGCTTGGCGACCTCTCCCAGGGTCTTCACCAAGTGTCTAGTCGTGGTGGCTGCAGACCTCCGTGCTCGGGGTCTCCAGGTTTTTCCTTACCTTGACGATTGGCTTATCAAAGCCCCTTCTCTTCCAGGGGTTACTCAAGCGACCCTTCAGACAATTTGTTTTCTTCAAAGTCTGGGGTTCCATATCAACTTTCCAAAATCTCAGTTGGTTCCAACTCAATCGATCCAATTTATTGGCGCCGTGTTGGACTCTGTTCACATGAGAGCTTTCCTCCCCCTCAATCGTCAAGAAACTCTCTAACGCCTTTGTCATCACGTAGCTTCCCTGTCGACTCTCACGGCTCGCCAAATGATGGTCCTCCTCGGGCATATGGCATCTACGGTTCATGTGACTCCCTTTGCAAGACTCCACCTTCGCATTCCTCAATAGACCCTGGCGTCTCAGTGGCAACAGGCCCTAGATCCGCCTTCTCGTCATATAGCGGTGACTCCTTTATTGAAGAAGTCTCTCCGCTGGTGGATGCTCTCTTCCAATCTTTCCAGAGGTTTGCAGTTTCACCATCTTTCTCATCAGAAAGTGCTCACAACAGATTCGTCCGAATACGCCTGGGGAGCCCACGTAGATGGTCTCCGTACACAAGGGTTGTGGACGACCGCAGATCGTCGATGTCACATCAATCTGTTGGAACTCAGAGTGATTTTTCTTGCTCTCAAAGCTTTTCTTCACCTCCTTCACGACCAAGTAGTCTTGGTTCGGACGGACAATCAAGTAGCCATGTATTATGTCAACAAACAGGGCGGAACGGGATCTCACTCCCTTTGTCAGGAAGCTCTGAGGTTGTGGCATTGGGCGATTTCTCACAACATCCTCCTTCGCGCTGTCTATATTCAGGGTCAACAGAATTGTCTTGCAGACAAATTGAGTCGTATGCTTCAACCTCACGAATGGATGCTCAACTCCCCCACTCTTCGTCAGGTATTTCTTCGCTGGGGAACTCCTCGGGTGGACCTCTTTGCGTCACCCAACAACTTCAAACTACCTCTGTTTTGTTCCCGTATTTTCTCGCCTCTTCGTCTCAAGGCGGATGCTTTTCTTCTGGACTGGAGGGGTCAGTTTCTTTATGCCTTCCCTCCATTCCCTCTAATTCTCAAAACTCTGGTCAAACTAAAGTCGGACCATGCCACGATGATTCTCATAGCGCCTCGGTGGCCCCGACAACCTTGGTTCTCTCTTCTTCTTCAACTCAGCATCAGGGAACCTCTTCTGCTACCGGTTTTTCCTTCTCTGCTCACTCAGAGTCAGGGGTCTTTACTTCATCCCAACCTGCAGTCTCTTCACTTGACGGCATGGTTCCTTTCTGCATAACAGATCCTTCTCAATTCTCTCAGTCTGTTCAAGATGTTTTTCTGGCTTCCAGGAAGCCGTCCACTCGTCAATGTTATGGCCAGAAGTGGACTAGATTTTCGACTTGGTGTTCCGGTCGTCGTCTTCAGCCGAAATCTTCCTCTTTGGCTTCAGTTCTGGATTATTTGCTTCATTTATCTCAGTCAGGCCTTCAATCCACATCTATTAGAGTTCATCTTAGTGCGATTGCTGCTTTTCATCAAACTCTGGATGGGAAACCGCTCTCGGCACATCCTTTGGTTGTTCGTTTTATGAAGGGCCTTTTTAATCTCCATCCACCTATCAAACCGCCTCCTATTGTATGGGATCTTAATGTTGTTCTGGCTCAACTGATGAAACCTTCATTTGAACCTATTGACTTGGCTCATTTTAAATATCTCACTTGGAAAGCTGTATTCTTGATTGCCCTCACTTCTGCCCGTCGAGTCAGTGAGTTACAAGCGTTGGTCTCGGATCCACCTTTCACAGTTTTTCACCATGATAAGGTGGTTCTCCGTACACATCCAAAATTCTTACCTAAAGTAGTATCAGATTTTCATATCAATCAATCTATTGTTCTCCCGGTATTTTTTCCTAAGCCGCATTCTCATCCCGGTGAGGCGTCACTGCATACTTTGAACTGTAAACGTGCGTTGGCGTTTTACCTTCAACGTACTCAACCTCACAGAACATCTCCTCAACTTTTCATCTCTTTTGATCCGAATAGGTTGGGACGTTCTGTTTCTAAGCGTACCATCTCCAACTGGATGGCTGCTTGCATTTCTTTCTGCTATGCTCAGGCTGGTCTTCCTCTGCAGGGTTGAGTGACGGGCCACAAAGTTAGAGCTATGGCGGCATCTGTCGCTTTCCTCAGATCAACACCTATTGAGGAAATTTGCAAGGCTGCCACTTGGTCCTCGGTTCATACTTTCACCTCTCATTACTGTCTGGATACTTTATCCAGGAGGGATGGCCATTTTGGCCAATCTGTTTTGCAAAATCTTTTTTCGTAAATTGCCAACTTCCCTCCTCCCTTTTTATTTAGCTTGGAGGTCACCCATGTGTGGGAATATGCTGCCTGCTTGTCCTGGGATAAAGCACAGTTTCTTACCGTAACAGTTGTTATCCAGGGACAGCAGGCAGATATTCCCACAACCCGCCCACCTCCCCTGGTTGGTTTCTTGGCTTGGTATCTGAACTGAGGATCCTCACAGGAGATGCGCCCTCTAGTTCGGGTGGGAAGGCACGCACGCATGCACGATGCAGCACTCGAAAGCTCGAGATCTTCAAGCAAGTTTGCTTTCGAGGCTGTCCGCTGCGGGGCTCCGTTGGTGACGTCACCCATGTGTGGGAATATCTGCCTGTTGTCCCTGGATAACAACTGTTACGGTACGTAACTGTGCTCTCTAGCAGGATACATACTTCAAATCTGATATATTCTAATCACAAAATAGAAAATAAAATTATTTTTTTCTACCTCTTGTTGTCTCATCATTTTATTCTTCAAATTATGTTGGTCTCAGGTGCTGGTCTCTGTTTTCTTTTGTCTTCTCTCAACTCACTTGCTAGGGTCTCCTGACCATTTGACATTTCTTCTTTCTCCATGCTCACCAACCATCTTCTATCTTTGTGTATGTATTGTTCCCCATGTTCAGCATCTCCCTTCTCTATGTCTCCTATACGTCCCTTTCTAGTATTCCCATGAGCGTCGGAGCATTTACCTCACTGGCCCATGCTAAAACCCTCTGCCGCTACATGATAAAAGAAGCTCCCTTTCTCTGGTTCTGCTTTCCTCTTTCTGTGCTCTGAACTCTGTTTCCAGAGCCTCCAATCCAATTCACTATTTCTTATCTCTCCTCCTTTTAGCTTCATTCCCTGCCCAATATCTGTCTTTCACATCCAACTGTCTTCTAGTTTTATGCCTTCTTCTCTAATCTTTCTAATTCAGGGGTGGGCAAAGAAGGCCGCAATCCAGTCAGGTTTTCAGGATTTCCCCCAATGACTATGCATGAGATCTATTTGCATGCACTGCTTCCATTGTATGCAAATAGATCTCATACATATTCATTAGGGAAATCAAGTCCCTATTGATTGTTGTATGCTGTTGAGGGTAGATGTTTTTCTATAATATTGTAAGGCCTTCTGAACACAAACCAAATTTTCAAATTGTGAAAGTTTTAGAAAAATATAATCTCCCTGAAATTTCACTCGACGCTGCCAAGGTAACTTCAGGAAAAAGGACATACTGAGGGTCTTAATTTAAGAAAATCCCTTTCTTTGTAAAACATTAGGAAATATATTCCCATAAGCTCTCCAACAATTGCCCAGGCTATTATAAACAATGAGGGGCATAATAAAAAAAACCGTCTAAGTCCCCTTTTGGCCTAAGTCCTTAAACGTTCAAAGCAGAAGCAGGGAAAGTGTCCATAACCAAAACAAACGTCCTTCTTTTGATTATGGCCTGCCTCTACTAAACGCTCAGATCACCACTACGTCTACAAGTACACCCCCACGACGTCTACACTTTTTGCCCATAATGAACCAAAAAAAGGCCTAAGCCCCAAACGTCCAACAGAAGGGCTTTTAGGCGAAAGAGGAGCCAGTCCTTCGCCTAAAAGCTGGATTCTGTAACTGGTGTCTGTCAAAAACAACACCGGTTACAGAACCCCCCCCCCCCCCCAATGATCCAGGCAGGAGGGAGCTCAAGCCCTCTTGCCCCGTCCAACCGCGACCCCCCCCCCCGACAACATTGGGGCAAGAGGGAGATCAAGCCCTCTTGCCCGGGCGATCTTACCCCCCCCCCCCCCCCGCAGAGTACTAGCAGGCCAGGAGGGAGCCCAAGCCCTCCTGGCCCTGGCGATCCTCCCTCCGAAAGAATGGGCCAGAAGAGAGCCCAAGCTCTCCTGGCCCTGGCGACCCCCCCTCTGAAAGTAATGGGCCAGGAGAAAGCCTAAGCTCTTCTGGCCCCGGAGACCCCCTACCCCCCACCCCCCACTACAATATGGGCTGGAGGGATCCCAGGCCCTCCTGCCCTCGATACAACCCCCCTCCCGCCAATGACCACCCCCCGAACCCCCGATCATCCCCCCTGCCGACCCTCGACCCCCCCTGGTCATCCCCACGACCCCCCCACCCCCACCCCACCCCTTCCACGTACCTTTAACTTTGGCCAGAAGGACGGGTGCCAAGCCCGCCCGTCCAGCAGGCCATCCAAGTCCAGAATGGGGCCTGCTAGACGAAGTCAAACCAGGTCTAAGTGCCGAAAAAGGGGCCGCTGATACATCACCCTCCCCCTGACAATGTTGGGGCAAGAGGGAGCTCAAGCCCTCTTGCCCCGGCGATCTTACCCCCCCCCCCACCGAGTACGAGCAGGCCAGGAGTGAGCCCAAGCCCTCCTGGCACCGGCGACCCCCCCCCCCGAAAGAACGGGCCAGGAGAGAGCCCAAGCTCTCCAGGCCCTGGCGACCCCCCGCCCCCCACTACAATAGGAGCAGAAGGGATCCCAGGCTCTCCTGCCCATGACACAATCCTATCCCCCCAACCCGTGTCCCCCTGGCCGACCCCACGACCCCTCCCCCCCCACCCCCCTTCCCCGTACCTTTAATGTTGGCCAGATGGACGGGTGCCAAGCCCACCCGTCCGGCAGGCCAGCCGGGTCCAGAATGGGACTGGATTGGCCCAGGCGGCAGAAACCCCACCCACAGGTGAGGCCTGAGGTGCCTGGGCCAATCAGAATAGGCCCAGGAGCCTTAGGCTCCTCCTGTGGGCAGGGCCTTAGGCACATGGGCTGGGTTGGGCCCATGTGCCTAAGGCCCCACCCACAGGAGGGGCCTAAGGCTCCCGGGCCTATTCTGATTGGCCCAGGTGCCTCAGGCCCCACCTGTGGGCGGGGTTTCTGCCGCCTGGGCCAATCCAGTCCCATTCTGGACCCGGCTGGCCTGCCGGACGGGTGGGCTTGGCACCCGTCCATCTGGCCAACATTAAAGGTACGGGGAAGGGGGGTGGGGGGGAGGGGTCGTGGGGTCGGCCAGGGGGACACGGGTTGGGGGGATAGGATTGTGTCATGGGCAGGAGAGCCTGGGATCCCTTCTGCCCCTATTGTAGTGGGGGGTGGGGGGTCGCCAGGGCCTGGAGAGCTTGGGCTCTCTCCTGGCCCGTTCTTTCGGAGGGGGGGGGGTCGCCGGTGCCAGGAGGGCTTGGGCTCACTCCTGGCCTGCTCGTACTCGGTGGGGGGGGGGGGGTAAGATCGCCGGGGCAAGAGGGCTTGAGCTCCCTCTTGCCCCAACATTGTCAGGGGGAGGGTGATGTATCAGCGGCCCCTTTTTCGGCACTTAGACCTGGTTTGACTTCGTCTAAGTCAAAAAGGTCTAAGTGCCGACTAGGCAACCTGTCAACTGTTTTAGTTATATGTGTTGTATGCCTAGGTGTAGGTCGGCCCACCTCCCGCCCACTGCCTGCCCTTTCCCCTCCTCTAAACACACCTCTTTTCTCTCTTTGCGTTTAGAGGCAGGGGAAAGGCCTAATCTGTTTTTAGATACATCTAAAAACCAGCTTTGGTTATGGGTACTTGGACGATCAGGCTTTTTGACGTTTTTTGTTTTTTTTTTATTATGAACCCCAATGGGTTTTCTGAAGTTTAGGGTGGGCTATTAATGGAGGCATCATTTATTTGATTTTTTTTAGCTTGCCCTCCCAAAGGAGCTCAGAAATAGAATGTGTTATAAATCAGGTACTCAAGCATTTTCCCTATCTGTCCCAGCGGGCTCACAGTCTATCTAATGTACCTGGGGCAGTGAAGGTACATTAGATAGATACATTAGATAGAAGATACGCTAGCGTTTTTAACGTGCGCGCTAGATGAAAATCTACCGCCTGCTCAAAAGGAGGTGGTAGCGGCTAGCACACGTGGCAATTTAGCACACGCTATTCCATGCGTTAAGGTCCTAGCATGGCTCTGTAAAAGGAGCCCTAAATGACTTACCTGGGGTCACAAGGAACAGCGTGAGGTTTGAATCCACAAATCCAGGGTGCCGAGGCTGTAGCTTTAACCATCACATCACACTCTCCTCCTTCCTGTTCTCCCCATAGTTACCAGCATTGCTCTCCTCCACTCTCTTACCCCTCCAGATAACTGGATCTCTCTTATCTCTCCTCATGGGTACAGCACTTGGCTGGTATAGTGCCTTGAGCACTTGCACATAGTCCAAGGCTTTGCAACAACCCAATGCCAGAACCATGAGAAAAGGTAAGAAGATGGATGTGGTCATCGCGGGGGAAGGGTTTAGGGTAGAGGAGAGCAAAGCCAGTTACTGCAAAATGTGGCTTCTAAAATGAAATTTACAGCTTTTTTTTTTAATGCGGAAACAGAGGTATGGGCTATTATTAGAGAAAATACAATATACAGGAGAGCCATGGAATAGAAATCATTATTGGCATTAAAATCTGACCAGCTAGACAACAGAAATAAAATACATTTGTTAAAGGGTTTAAAAAAAAAATCTAATCCTGCTGATACAGCAAAAAAGAAAAAGACACACTGAAGATCCAAGCACTTGGTGACAAGCATGAAGCTACAGGTGGTGTTCATTGCTTCCCCAAGCTAAAACATCAATGATTAATTGTTAATGGCTTGATTTGCTGAACCTCACAGCGAGGACGCTATCAAAGAATGTCATTTTGGCATTAGTTTCTAGGAGTCATTCTTGAAAGGGAGCATGTAATTATACAAAAGCAGAAACAGGAGGAGATCACAGTTTTTTTTCTATTTTGGCCCATTCTCTGCTTTGATGGCTAGAAGAGCTGTATGGCAGAAAACAATGCACTGTAAATCAAAACCAACACCCCCAAAAGTGCTAGATTTCAAGAACCTCTCCTACATGGATGGTTTCAATTCAGAATATTCTTCATTGTTTTGCTTAGCACTGAATAAGTTTCTGTAAAATGATATAAGAAAAGCCAAGCTAAAATCTCCCCTAAAAACTTAATGGATCAACCAATGCATTTTTATTTTAAAAATATATACCACCTAAAGTCTAGGCAGTTTACAAAACAACATACAAAATAAATAACAATAATACAACATATACTCATAAACTCTCCTACATCCTCCACTACGATACTCATTTCATTCACATAAATGCATTGTCCTATAACTAAATCGTCAAGTTTTTAAAAGTATCACAGAAATACTATGGGGTCCTTTTACTAAGGCACGCTAGCTGTTTTAGCGCATGTTAAATATTAGCGTGCACTAAAATGGCTAGTGCACCTTAGTAAAAGGACCCCTATATTTTTGCTCACAAATATATTGACAAATAACTGTGTCTTCAAAAGTAGCCCTAGGTTTACATAATCGTAACTGACCTGTCAATGAGTTCCAAAATTTCACCCCGACCTTGGTATGTATCACATTTCTCTCATCAATGACAATCTTATATCCTGTGCAGATCTTAATTTCCTTCTTGGACAATACAACTCCAACAAATCTTGAAAACATCCAGGGGCTTTATGATATAAAACCTGATGTACAATCAATAACACTTTATATTGAACTCTCTGTTGTATAGGAAGCCAATGTAATTGCTTCAGAATTGGCGTAATATGGACCATCTGTGAAGCACCCACAATCAATCTTGCAGAAGAATTCATCAAAACTTGCAATTCTCTACTTTTCGTTTTTACCACCCCCAAATAAAGTGCATTACAATAATCTAACCTTACAAAAATCAAAGGCGCTAACATTGGCTTCAACCTGTACAACCTGTTCAACTGCACATATCCCAACTGTATAGTTTCAATACCCGTTGTCCCATAGATAATGCTGAATCCCAACACCATCACTCTTTTAAGTGGTATTGCAACCCCATGCCTCCCCAAAGTGCTTTTTAGGTTTCAAGTACACTGATTTAGCATTCTCACTGTTACACCTTTTCTAGGATATTATTATTATTTACCAATTATTGATATGGCCAAGATCACAGGGGCACCACAAGTCACAATACAAATAAAAGGGTATATTTTCAATAAAGAGGAAAAATATGCATGTTCTTTTTGTCCCTAACTAGAATGCTGGCAATTATGCACATTCTTGCCATCTAGAACTAAGCAGCTACTTATAAAATTAACATTTTAGGGGCTAATTTTATAACAGAAGTGGCAACTAAAAGGAAGGTTCTTAGATGGCAATCCTATAAATTGTCACCCAAATATGGGTACTGAAATGCAGAACAGTTTTTGCCAATTCTATAATGGCACGTGAAAGCACAGTTACTTACCGTAACAGTTGTTATCCAGCTATTTTCATATGTGGGTGATGACATCCACGGAGCCCAGATGCGGACAGCCTCGCAAGCAGACTTGCTTGTAGAAAACTTTGAAGTTTCGAGTCTGCCACACTGCGCATGTGCCTTCCCGCCCAGTACAGGGCACATCTCCTCAGTTCAGATAGCTAGCAGAGAAGCCAACCAGGGGAGGTGGGTGGGTTGTGAGAATAGCTGCCTCCCTAGATAACAACTGTTACGGTAAGTAACTGCGTTTTATCCCAGAACAAGAAGAGCCTATTCTCACATGTGGGTGACCTCCAAGCTAACCAGAATGGGATGGTGGGAGTGTTGGCAACTTAGAAGAATAAATTTTGTAATTCTCTCTGGCCAAAATGGCCATCCCGTCTGGAGAAAACATCCAGACAATAATGAGAGGTGAAAGTATGAACCGAGGACCAAGTGGCAACTTTGAAAATTTCCTCAATAGGAGTGGATCTGAGGAAAGTTACTGAAGCCGCCATGGCTCTGACTTTGTGGGCTGACTCAACTCTGTAGATGCTGTCCAGCCTGGGCATAGCAGAAAGAGATACAAGCAGCCATCCAGTTGGAGATGGTACGCTTAGAAATTGGATGTCCCAACTTGTTCGGATCGAAGGAGAGAAAGTTGAGGAGCAGATCTGTGTGGTTTGGTGCATTCCAGGCCAAAGCACGTTTACAGTCCAGAGTATGAAGAGCTGATTCTCCAGGATGAGAATGAGGCTTTGGAAAAAACACCGGAAGTATAATGGATTGATTAAGATGAAATTCTGAAACCACTTTAGGTAAGAATTTGTCATGATGGAAAACTGTGAAAGGTGGATCAGCAACTAAAGCTTGCAGCTCACTGACTCTTCGAGCAGATGTGAGGGCAATGAGAAACATCACTTTCCATGTGCCGAAGCCATTGGTTCAAAAGGAGGCTTCATCAATTGAGCAAGAACAACATTAAGATCCCAAACCTCTGGAGGCGGTTTGAGATGAGGTTTGACATTGAAAAGTCCTTTCTAAAATCTGGAAACCACAGGATGAGAAGAAAGGGGTTTCCCTTCAATAGGCTGATGGAAAGCAGTAATTGCACTGAGATGGAGTCGAATAGATGTAGACTTGAGGCCAAATGGTAGATAAGTGCTAAAGATAATCCAAGACAGAAGACAAGGAGATATCCTGAGATTCCTTGTTATGAGAAATGCACCACGTAGAAAATCTGGTCCATTTTTGGTGGTAGCATTGTCTAGTGGCAGGTTTTCTGGAAGCCTCTAAAATGTCTCATACAGGTTGAGAAAACTGAAGAGGACTTATGTTGAAAGGTATCAAGCTGTCAGGTGTAAAGACTGCAGGTTGGAATGAAGAAGAGATCCTTGACTCTGTGTAAGCAGAGATGGAAAAACTTGTAGAAGGTATGGCTCCCAGCTGCTGAGTTGAAGTAGAAGGGAGTACAAAGGTTGCCTGGGCTACCGAGGAGCTATCAGAATCATGGTGGCATGATCGGTCTTGAGTTTGACAAGAGTCTTGAGAATGAGATGGAATGGAGGAAATGCATAAAGGAAGAGATTCGTCCAGTCCAACAGAAAAGCATCTGCCTCGAGGTGATGAGGAGAGTACATCCTGGAGCAGAATTGAGGCAGTTTGTGGTTGTGAGGAGATGCAAAGAGATCTATCTGAGGAGTTCCCCACTGAAAAAAAATGTGATGAAGAGGCGAGGAATTGAGTGTCCATTTGTGAGGTTGCAGAAGACGACTCAACTTGTCTGCCAGACAGTTTTTCTCCCCTTGAATGTAGACAGCTTTCAGGAAGGTGTTATGAAGAATTGCCCAGTCCAAAACTTAAAAGCTTCTTGGCAAAGACGGAGAGATTCTGTTCCCCCCTTGTTTGTTGACATAGTACATGGCGACTTGGTTGTCCGTTCGTATGAGGACTACCTGGTCGTGAAGAAGATGCTGAAAAGCTTTGAGAGCACTGAAGATCGCTCTGAGTTCCAACAGATTGATGTGACACTGACGATCCGTGCTGGACCAATGGCCTTGAGTACGGAAACCGTCGAGATGAGCCCAAGCATTGGTCAAGAAATCTGTCGTGAGGACCTTCTGATGAGGGGGTGTCTTAAACAGTAAACCTCTGGAGAGTTGGAAGAGAGCATCCACCAGCAGAGAGACTGTTTCAACAAAGGAGTGACTGTGATATGTTGAGAAAGTGGTTCGCAAGCCTGCATCCACTGAGATGCCAGGGTCTACTGAGGAATTCTGAGGTGAAGTCTGGCAAAAGGAGTCACGTGAATGGTTGAGGCCATGTGACCGAGTAACACCATCATATGTCTCGCTGAAGAGTGAAGAAAGGGAAGACACTGCATGACACAATTGAAGAAGCCATTTTCCAAACTTCTTTCCTCTTTATCAATTCACCAAATCAACTCATATATAACTTCCACAAGTGATAAAGAACCAGTGTTATAGTGAGCTTTAACTATGCATACATCAATGCTTAGGTATCCAGGGATTTTCAGACAACCACCCGAGTAGCATAACTCATGTTGGTAAGATCCTCATTAATCCTCATTAGTTGATGGACTACTTTGATCAGTTCTCTCTATACATGAAACCCAGTCTGGCTTCAGACCTCTGTTTAGCACCAAGATGGTGATTGCGGCGACCCTAGATTACTTACGCACCTTATTCAGCAAGGGCCTTAATGCCCTAATCATGCAATTTGACATGAGCTCGGCCTTCGACTTGGTGGATCATGAGAAATTGCTACAATGCTTAGACGCAATCAGCATCAGTGGAGAGGTATTTAACTGGTTTCGAGGATTCCTTACGTCCCGCACCTATCAAGTACGTTTCAATTACAACCTCTCTAAAACATGGAGAAACCCATCTGGCGTTCCAAGGGATCTCCATTATCCCCACTGCTCTTCAACGTCTACATATCATCACTTGGCGTGTAGCTGGCCCAGCGGGGTATAAAATTATTCAGTTACGCGGATGACTTTACAGTCATTATCCCTTTCAATACTTCTCCCTCTAAAACCACCCTCATGGAACAGAAGCACTAAACCTGATGGAACAATGGACCACAGAATTCAGACTGAAGCTTAATTCAGATAAACTAAATTCTTCATAGCCTCGCCACACCCACCTGTCACCACAACACAACTATGCATCAACAATTTCAGCTACCCTATTCAATCTACAATGAAGGTTCTGGGGGTAATACTGGACCAAGGTCTAACCATGAAAGACCATGTGGACTCCCTAGTCAGAAAGGGTTTTTTACTCTCTGGAAACTTAGATCCATTAGAGCATACTTCGACGCTTCTTCATTCAGAATTCTGGTACAATCCCTAATGCTAAGCCATTTTGATTATTGTAACATTGCCCATGTGGCAATTTCCCAAAAGAAAATGCAGAGACTACAACTGATACAAAATGCGGCAGTCAGGTTGATCTTTGGGTTGAAGAAGTCCGATCACTTAACCCCTTCCTACCGACTCCTGCACTGGCTGCCAACGGAGGCACTGCGAAGTTCAAGCTGAGATGTCTCTGCTTCAAGGTACTATCTGGTCTAGCCCCTAAATATATAACTGACCTCTTCTCCTTCTCAACCAACAGACATAAGAGAAGAACACACCTGAAGTTCGTTTCCCCATCGGCTAGAGGATGTAAAAAGAGACACCATCAACAACTTCTATCGTATCAAGCAGCCACATGGGGCAAAGACCTGGAAAAACTAATTATACACGCAAATAACTATGGTGAATTTAGGAAACATCTAAAAACATACTTGTTCTTGAAGTACCTAGGTAACAAATCTGCACAATCGACCCCATCACAATCTCATCCCCCAAATCCGATCCCGTAAACTGTCAACCACTAATCTCTAGCTATAAATGTTCCATTCAATTTGTAGAATCTTCTAATTCATTGTAAACTGCATTGAATCTTTCTAATTCATTGTAATTCATTCTAATTCATAGAATCTTTCTAATTCATTGCAAACCGCATAGAACTTCACGGTCCTGCGGTATATAAACTGTTATTATTATTATTATCATTAATAATCCCAACCTAGCATTTATGATGTTTTAACAAATTTTTTATTTTTACTTATTTCATCTATGTAATGTACTTTATGTATGTATATAAAGCCAACTTAGTTTATTTATATATATATAATTTCGCTATCACTTCATCATGATAGGGAAATCTACAAAACATAATGAAAGAGCATTTAAAAACTTAGCATTCCCTCCCAATTTCAATATAATAACGGGAAGTGCTCCAATTCTACCTTGATTCATAATGTTTGCATGCTTCAACATAGTCTCTGGCAGCTTAAAATGTCTGCAGCGTTCTCTATCACTCTAAAATAGGGCAACTCCGATGACATCAGCCCCAAACAGGGCCAATCACAGCTAAAGAACTCAAAAAGGGCTAAAAGCAAACCCAAAGGAAGGAGCCCAACTTCAGAATCAATGAGCCAAAACCCGGACTGGTCACAAGCTACATCCTAAAGAGGAAACTTATTTTCTTTCTTATTTTAAAAATCTACTTGAGCCATCCATTCTGATGTTTCATTTAACCCAAAAGGAGTCATAGAATTTAGATTGTACATCCATCGTAGCTCACTGATGTTCAAAATCCTATCAGGATTATCTCCCTCCCACCCAACCACACTCATGTCCATAATTCTCCATTTCAGATCTTTCAATGTGTGGTGACAGAGTTTCCAATGTCGCATTAAAGGCGATGTTTCATTTTGAGTATTAACCCGCGATTTATGCTCTGTCAGTCTTGTTTTGATCGCCAGCGTAGTGCGGCCAATGTATAATTTGGGGCACGGGCATTGAATTAAATATATCAAATAAACAGAGTTGACGTATGCTTAGTTAAGCTCATTATAACACTGGTTCTTTATCACTTGTGGAAGTTATACATGAGTTGATTTGGACAATTGAAGAAGAGCATCCAGATGCTGCTGAGGAAGGAATGCTCTGAGCTGGATAGTGTCCAGGAGATCTCCGATGAACTGTAGATTCTGAGAGGGTTGAAGGTGGGATTTGGGGAAGTTGATTTCGAATCCCAAGCTTTGAAGGAACCACGTAGTTCCTTGGTTCGCTACAATAACCCCCTGAGAAGTTGAATCTTTGATGAGCCAATCGTCCAGGTAGGGGAATATCTGAAGACCATGGTTCCTTAGAGCTGCTGCTACCACTACTAGGCACTTGGGGAACACTCGGGTAGATCATGCTAGGCTGAAGGGTTGCACTCTGTTTTGAAAATGAAGATTCCCCACCCGAAATCTGAGGTACTGACGGGAGGCTGGATGAATGGGAATGTGAGTGTAAGCCTTCTTGAGATCTAGAGAGCATAACCAATTGTTCTGGTCTAGAAGTGGATAAAGGGATGCCAGGGATAACATGCAAAAATTTTTTTTGACCAAAAATTTGTTGAGAGCCCTTAGATCCAGAATGAGTTGCACATTGCCCGTCTTCTTTAGAATTAGGAAGTAATGGGAGTAAAACCCCCTGCTCTGCTGTTCCAGAGGAACTTCCTCGATGACACGGAGAAGAAGCAGAGCTTGAGCTTCCTGAAGAAGAAGGGCACTCTGGGATGGATTGGAAGGATACTCTCTTGGAGGAAGCTCTGGTGGAATCTGAGAGAAATGAAGAGTATCCTTCCCTGATTATTGACAGCACCCAGAGGTCGGATGTAATGGTCTAGGATCGATGGTAAAAATGATGGAGATGACCTCCTATGGGGAGAGGGGAGGACAGAGGCAGAATGATGGAGGTTATGCTCTGTGTGACACTGTCAAAAAGGCTGCGCAGCCTTAGGTGCAGCAGAAGGCTGATGTTTTTGTTGCTTCTGCTGCTGTTGTTTCTTGGGAGGTGCTCAAGTGTAAGGAGCTGCCCTTGGAGGATAACGCCTCTAGTAGGATGGAAGAGGTCGAGGAGGCTTTGCAGGAGCTGGCTTAGGCTTTGGTCTGACAATAGAAGCAAAAGATTTTTCATGTTCAGTCATCTTCTTGGTGGCAGCCTCTATGCATTCATCAAAGAGGTCATTGCTGTCACAAGGAATATTAGCCAGACGATCCTGAAGATTGGGATCCATATAGATGGTGCGAAGCCAGGCCAGGCGGTGCATCACTAGCGAGAATGCAGTGACCCTGGAGGAAAGTTCAAAGGCATCATACGATGACTGAAGGCGATGCAACCTGAGTTGTGCCAAGGTAGCAGTGAGTTGCTTAAACTCCAAATGTCTATGTTGACCAAGGTCTTTAGAAAACCCAGGACGTGTATCAAGTACTCGAAATAAGTAGTGAAAATAAAATTATAATTAAGGACCCTGGAAGCCATCATCGAATTTTGATAAAGGCGATGGCCAAACTTGCCCATGGTCCTACCCTCTCTTCCAGGAGGTAAGGTGGCATAGACCCTGGAAGGATGGGTTCTCTTCAATGAAGATTCCACAAGAAGGGATTGGTGATATAGTTATGAATTCTCAAAGCCCTTGCAATGTAGAGTTCTATACCTCGATTACAACTTGCCTGGAACATCAGGAATAGCATAAGGAGTCTCGAGGTTTCGTTTGAAAGTTTGAGCAGAAGTCTGTTAAGAGGAAGCTTGAGAGACTCTGCAGGAGGCCGAGGCATACTCATTTCCTCTAAATACTCCTTAAAGCAGGGGTGTCCAATGTCGGTCCTCGAGGGCCGCAATCCAGTCGGGTTTTCAGGATTTCCCCAATGAATATGCATGAGATCTATGTGCATGCACTGCTTTCAATGCATATTCATTGGGGAAATCCTGAAAACCCGACTGGATTGCGGCCCTCGAGGACCGACATTGGACACCCCTGCCTTAAAGTACTTAGATCCAGCATCCAATTTAAGATCCAGATCCTCAGCCATTTGTCGAAGGAAAGAGGAAAATGAGAGTTGATCTGCCAAAGCATGGCCTTGAGAGGGACTGGAAGACCTCGAGGCGCCTCAAGTAGAAAATGATGGCGAAGCCTCTCTAGAGTATTGATATCCCAGTGAATAGACGGACTGGTACGAGGCATTGGAATCAGCTGAGTCCTCAGGTTTTGCTATTGGTGTCCTCGATCGAGGGGTTGGAGGCCTCGACGAGCTGGAAGGCCTGGACGAGGAAGGCTTCTCCCTGGAAGAGGACTTGCGCCTCAATGAGGGCCTCAACCAGCGACGAGAGTGCTGCTTGGATGCAGGTCTCTTGCCCTGTGCCTCGAAACGGGTAATGCTGTTGGTGAGGGTATAGTGCTGGAAGCTATAGATCGAAACCCCACAGACTCAGTGGTTTGGATCGAGGAATCTTGAAGCACTCCCAAAGATTCAGCTCCTTGTATGAAGTGTGAAGATTCCAGTCGAGACACTCACAAAGACTCAGCTCCTTGCATAGAGTGTGAAGATTCCATTTGAGACACTTGCAAAGACTCAACTCCTTGCATATAGTATGTAGATTCAGCTCGAGGCACAGGCAAGGACTCGACCTCTTATGAGACTGTTGAGTGCCCAGGCTGGACTGCAGGAAGCAGAGTCGAGGCAGGATTATATTTGCTCAGTAACTGAACAAATTCCTGCTCTAAAATGGTCTAGATCAGGGGTGCCCACACTTTTTGGGCTTGCGAGCTACTTTTTAAATGACCAAGTCACAATGATCTACCAACAATAAAATTTTAAAAAAACACAACGCACACTGTACGCATAGAAAATGTTAATCATCATTCCTATTCCAGGGTTTTCAAAGAGGTCAAAGCAGATGACTCTATGCACTATCACTTCAGTAACAACCATACAAAAATAGACAAATATACTCCCTCCCTTTTTACTAAACCACGTTAGCAGTTTTTAGTGCAGGGAGCTGCGCTGAATGCCCAGCGCTGCTCTCGACACTCCTAGGCTCCCTGCGCTAAAAACCTCTATTGCGGTTTAGTAAAAGGGGACCTTAGTGTAAAATATAGACAGCAGATATAAATTCAGACACATTTTGATCACAAAATTTAAATAAAATCATTTTCCCTACCTTGTCTGGTGATTTCATGAGTCTCTGGTTGCACTTTCTTCTTCTGACTGTGCATACAATCTTTCTTCCCTTCTTTTAGCCTGTATGCTTCCTCTCCTCCAGACCTCATTCCTTCCCCCAACTTTTCCTTCCTCTTCCCTGCCCTTTCTTTCTCTCTGCCTCCCTTTCATTTTTTTCTGTTTCTCTTCTTTCCTTCTGTCCCCCTGCCTGCCCTTTTTCTTTCTTTCTCCCTGCCCTCCCCCAAGTCACTGCCACTGCCATTGCCATCGGGGACTAGGACCCAAATGCCACCAATAACAGGCCCCAAGCTCTCCATGCTTCGGCCAACCAGCATTCCTCTCCCCGACGTCAATTCTGCCATCGGGAAGAGGAAGGCTGATCAGCCCAAGATCGCGATCGACCTATTAGGGGAAATGCTGCCGGGTCCTGCCTTCGCGGAAACAGAAAGTAGGCAGGACCCGGCAGGAAGAAGAACAAATGCTTGTCTCCCGCATTAGCCCATAGCGAATGCTTGCTTCAGGGCTCTCAACATGTGCGCGCCGGCTTCCCTTCTCCCCTCCCCCCCCGGACATAACTTCCGGTTTCGGAGGGAAGAGAAGAGAAGCCGGCACGCACACGTTAGAGCCCGGAGCATAAGTTCGCTACGGGCTGAAATCTCCAAGCCGGTTTTTTGTTCAGCAGCGGCAGATGACAGCTGGGCGGATCGCCCAGCTAAAAGGCCCTAGGGAGAAAGAACACTGGAGAGGAAGGCTGATCGGCCCGTAGATCAGGACGGCAACACGAGTCTATCACAGAGCCCGGGATAGGCTCCGCGATCGACTCGCGTTGCCTTCCTGAGCTACTGGTCGATCGCGATCGACGCGTTGGGCACCCCTGGTCTAGATAGTAGCCTGCAATTGTGGATCCGAGTCTGAAACTGGACCACTTGCTGAGGCTAAAGGCTCCAAGGTGTAAGAGGCAGCATGTTTCGGCTTGGAATGCTTGGACCACTGGAACCGTCTGCTTAGGTATCTGACCTGAGGTAAGCTTAGGAGAAGACTTGGCAGATTTACTCGAGGTCAAGGATGATCCAAATGAGGAAGATCTAATGAAACTCGAGGTTGGAGTGGTGAAGGCAGGAGGACACCCCACAGAAGGGTTGACCAAGTCAGAGGTCGAGGTCAAGGATGTAGCAGAAGAGTCCATCCTGAAAATCTTCTCCACTTGAACCTGACATCGTTTGAGGGCTCGAGGCTGAAGAGTAGCACAACGAACACACGACGTCGGGCAATGGTCAGGCCCCAGGCCACGACTCCGGGCAATGGGTCAGTGAGGGAAATTGCATGCTGGCACCGGCTACACTTTTTGAAGACCATGACTGGCTGGGACATAGAAGGGAAAGAGCCACTGCAAAGTTGAAGCCTGCAGGCTGCGGGCATGTGGCAGCCCCGCCAGTCAGTCGAAAAAAAAAATAAAGCTTTTTTTTTTTACAGAAACGAAAAGAAAAGCACAGCGATCTGGTAATCTCTCTCTATATATATAAAATCGGAGGTATGTATGTGTGTATGTATGTGTGTATGTGCCGCGATCACGCAAAAACGGCTTGACCGATTTGAACGAAACTTGGTATGCAGATCCCTCACTACCTGGGATGATATGTTCTGGGGGTCTCGCGGCCCACCTGCACACGTGGGCGGAGCTACAAACATAAAATCAGATTTCACCCATTCATATCAATGGAAAAAATGTAAAAAGCTGCCATTCTCACAGTAATTCAAAAACGGCTTGACCGATTTGAACAAAACTTGGTAATGCAGATCCCTCACTACTTGGGGTGATATGTTCTTGGGGTCTCGCGGCCCACCTGCACACGTGGGCGGAGCTACAAACAGAAAATCAGATGTCACCCATTCATGTCAATGGAAAAAAGTGTAATAAGCTGCCATTCTCACAGTAATTCAAAAACGGCTTGACCGATTTGAACGAAACTTGGTATGCAGATCCCTCACTACCTGGGATGATATGTTCTGGGGGTCTCGCGGCCCACCTGCACATGTGGGCGGAGCTACAAACAGAAACTCAGATTTCACCCATTCATGTCAATGGAAAAAATGTAAAAAGCTGCCATTCTCACAGTAATTCAAAAACGGCTTCACCGATTTGAACAAAACTTGGTATGCAGATCCCTCACTACCTGGGGTGATATGTTCTGGGGGTCTCGCGGCCCACCTGCACACGTGGGCGGAGCTACAAACATAAAATCAGATTTCACCCATTCATGTCAATGGAAAAAATGTAAAAAGCTGCCATTCTCAGTAATTCAAAAACGGCTTGACCGATTTGAACGAAACTTGGTTATGCAGATCCCTCACTACCTGGGGTGATATGTTCTGGGGGTCTCGCGGCCCACCTGCACACGTGGGCGGAGCTACAAACATAAAATCAGATTTCACCCATTCATGTCAATGGAAAAAATGTAAAAAGCTGCCATTCTCACAGTAATTCAAAAACGGCTTGACCGATTTGAACGAAACTTGGTATGCAGATCCCTCACTACCTGGGGTGATATGTTCTGGGGGTCTCGTGGCCCACCTGCACACGTGGGCGGAGCTACAAACAGAAAATCAGATTACACCCATTCATGTCAATGGAAAAAATGTAAAAAGCTGCCATTCTCACATGTAATTCAAAAACGGCTTGACCGATTTGAACGAAACTTGGTATGCAGATCCCTCACTACCTGGGATGATATGTTCTGGGGGTCTCGCGGCCCACCTGCACACGTGGGCGGAGCTACAAACAGAAAATCAGATTTCACCCATTCATGTCAATGGAAAAAATGTAAAAAGCTGCCATTCTCACAGTAATTCAAAAACGGCTTGACCGATTTGAACAAAACTTGGTATGCAGATCCCTCACTATCTGGGGTGATATGTTCTGGGGGGTCTCGCGGCCCACCTGCACACGTGGGCGGAGCTACAAACATAAAATCAGATTTCACCCATTCATGTCAATGGAAAAAATGTAAAAAGCTGCCATTCTCAGTAATTCAAAAACGGCTTGACCGATTTGAACGAAACTTGGTTATGCAGATCCCTCACTACCTGGGGTGATATGTTCTGGGGGTCTCGCGGCCCACCTGCACACGTGGACGGAGCTACAAACATAAAATCAGATTTCACCCATTCATGTCAATGGAAAAAATGTAAAAAGCTGCCATTCTCACAGTAATTCACAAATGGCTTGACCGATTTGAACGAAACTTGGTATGCAGATCCCTCACTACCTGGGGTGATATGTTCTGGGGGTTTCGCGGCCCACAACTCTATGTTGCTTGCTCAAGGGTGGGTTCACCCAAGAATTTATATGTTCTTGCTCCTGGAGGTGAAACTAAAAATGTTGTTTATAATCACGTTTTGCGTTAGTTGTATTGTATTCATTTTGTCAAATATTTCACATTATAATTTGAATATTGTACTTTTTATTAAGCTGTAAAAAATTAATTTCATTCACCACTATAAAGTATCTTTATTTGAATCCATTTACAGTATTATTGCTATAATTAAATACCCTGTGCAACGCCGGGGCATCAGCTATATATATATAAAATCGGATGTATGTATGTATGTTCCAGCATAACTCCGAAACGCATGGACAGATTTCAACCAAACTTGGTATACATATCAATTGCTATCTGGGAAAAAGTACTGTGGGGGTGGGAAGGGGATGACATGTAAAGACTCATCGAAAAAGACAGATATTGCTTTGACCAATGGTGTGAAGCTTGGGGAATGATGTCACACAGTCAGAATGATGTCAGAGTCAACAGTATATAAGGAAGTGCCTCTGTGGTGTGGTGTGGTGAAGCCGAAACTGAAAATTTGTGTGATGTTATTCCTCAAGTGAATGTTCCTGAAGGGAATTTATATCCGGGGAACGCCGGGTGATCAGCTAGTATATAAAATAAAACACGAAGAGAAGGCACAAAGCGAACTAAGTTAAGCACAGAGCATCAAAGACGGACTTCTCGGCTCCGCGTAAAACTGAGAACTGAGGAGATGCGCCCTGTGCTGGGCGGAAGTCACTCGCACATATGCGGTGCGGCAGACTCAAAACTTTGAAGTTTTCTACAAACAAGTCTGCTTGCGAGGCTGTCCGCATCCGGGCTCTGTGGATGACGTCACCTACATGTGAGAATAAGCTGCCTGCTTATCCTGGGATAATGCCCTGATCCTGTTATAAAATATTGGTACCCCAAAATATAAGCATGCCCATATAAGGCAAAAGCTGGCACATATGGATGCAAATAAATGTGGTAAGGTGTGTGTACCAGGAGACATGCCCATGTCTCACTCAAGCTCCACCCACATGCACACACCCCTTACAGATATGCACATCACTTATATGCAAACTTATAGATTAGCACTTAGGACAAGCTTAGCTTAGTAAATGTGACTGTGACTGTTTATGATAGAAGATTGTCCTCAATAGAAACTTGTCCTTCCCTTTTGCGCTGAATTATTTGTAAAGTTGCAACAAATCTTTTAAGAGTCACAGGTGATGTTGCATAATTAACATGCATTTGTCAACTGTCAATTCAAAGGCCTTATGTACAAGCAAAACACAAGCAAAACTGGTTAGAGCTACAGTCTCACCACCCTGAAATTGTGGGTTCAAACCCTGCATTGATCCCTGTGACCCTGGGCAGGTAACTTAATTCTCCACTGCCCTAGGTATATTAGATCAAGCCTACTGGGACAGATAGGGAAAATGCCTTAAGCACCTATATGTAAACTGCTTTGAGTGTAGTTGTACAACTACAAAAAGGCAGTATATATAAGTACCAATCCCTCTCTCAAAACATGTCAGCTGCTGTATTTCAAAATAACTCTCAGTGCACTCACTAAAATATAAAAGATATTCCGTGGTGCATAGTAAAATACGTTTTATTTATTGATGTAGTGTTACATGAAATATTTCCAACTTTTTCAAATTTAGATGAAACAAACAAAAAAATAAATCCAAAGCCTTTTTCAGTTTATGATGTCAGTTTATGAATTTTGAATAGAAATAAAGTGCAGTGCATGACAAACAACTATTATGCAAAGACAGAAAATAACTTAATTACAGGGAAGTATAAAATCATCATAAACTTATACTTTGGCTTATGACATACAGTATAAAAGCTGAAAAAATATATAGTGATGCACAGATTCCCAGAATAGTCATAATAGCCAGTGTAGAATTAAATAACCTTCATAAAATAATTTGTTAAAACACAACCAACCTGGTTTAGAAATGCTACATTTTTAAGAATGCCAACTTACCACAAATCTAAATTGTCATTTTAAATACAAGACAAACAAAAAGTAGCAGGTTTTGCACTACTTTCTTTTCACATCATTTAAGAATAAATTATACATTGCAAAGTTTTACAATGTACATAGTAAATAATTTGGATTTCTGTCAGATTTAAGTTACTGCAGTTAGATTTCAAATGGCAGGGATAGAAATAATGACTTTTTATTGTCCTGGAAGGCTAAGGTACAGCATTAAGTGCACAATGAAACTTCTTCTGAGAACTCTAAAATCTAAATACAAATATTTTTTTCATTTAAAGCCCAATAATAACAAAGCTTGTTGATGTCAACAGGGAAGTCCTACATACACATGCTATGGCAGACCAAAATCACAATTGTAATTTGTGTCCATAAAAATAAATAAAGCAAGTCATAGCTGACTTTAGAAACATTTGGAAGCAATGGATTTTTTTACCCAGAGAGATTTCATTGTTCATCTATCATATTTTCAGGAACTATGGTGAATATCAGTGTGCACTGACTTCTAACTCATTTGCAAGGTTAAACCATCAACATTTTTACCTGAATATTTGATTGCTCATGATCAGTTCAGTATTTTTCCCAGGTTAAAAGAACTAATCTAATGAACATTTAACTCTAGCTTACAAAACATAAGGTATTTTAGTATCCTGTCAGCTACATCTTAGTAAAAGTGTCCCTTAGTTTGGCAGCATAAGTGAATCTACTGAATACAATATTAAGATCAGTAAAGTTACCCTATTAAGCTTTTTATATATTTTGGGCCAGATTCTACAAATGGCACCCTAACTGAGGCTGCCTAGTAACATCTATCTATAACCTGCACATGGTAATTAACTGCACCATTGAAGTTCACTGAATAATCAATTTTAAAAAAATAGAGAGATTATGTTATTACCTTGCTAATTTCTTTTCTAGTAGATAGGTGTGTCATGTACACTCCAGCTTTTGAATCCCTCATCCTTCACTAGAGGACTCTGTTGACCCCTTCAGTTTGCCCCAAAGCAGGCAATAGCCCCTTATAGAAACACATGTGAAGGAGGGGTATGGGGGAACTCCCTGAACTACAACTTTGTTCTGCTCTGAAATCATAACAAACATGTTAAACATTGCCATTGAACAATAAAAACAGCAAAACAATAATGGCAAAAAGAAACATGGAGCTCAAGTGTTATCCCATGTGTTATAGCAATAGATTATTCTTTATACTTGTAAGGTCAAACTGACATCCAAATTTGTTTGGACTCAAACATTCTGATGGAGACAGTAGGTAGCTGATAGGGCGGGGCTCTATAATGACACACCTATCTACTAGAAAAGAAATTAGCAAGGTAAGAACCTAATCTCTTTTTCTAGTGCAATAGGTGTGTCATTCTGGACAGACAGGACGTACAAAAACAGTCCACTGTGTTAGCTCGTAACACTAAGTCCTCCCTTGTTGCTACATCCACTCAGTAAAACTAGAAAAATGTATATAAAGTGGACTAAGTCACTGCCCTACAAATCTCCTTGGAAGAGACCGTTCGAGCATCCACTCATGAAGAAGCCACACTTCTAGTCAAATGTGCCTCTACAGGGACTGGTGACTGTTTTCCACAGGCAATATAAGCTGATGAACTGGCCCTACGGATCCATCTAGATATTATGGCCTTGGAAGCTGGTGTGCTACATCTAGCTTGACTAGTGAGCACAAAAATGGTCAGATAGCCCAAACTCATTGGTATCCTCAAGCTATCGTAGAAGCATTCTTCTCACATCCAACTTTTTCAAAATCCAGTCCTTCTTAGAACCTGCGAACCGGAATGCTGGTAATCCAACTTCTTGAATGGCTTTCTTGAGGAAAGACTCTGAAAAAATGAACCTGTAACTCAGAGACTCGTATCATTAAGGTAATAGCTACAAGAAACATCCCAGTACCTGATCCAGAGCATTCAGTGGGCTGAGATCAAATAAGCCAAAACTTTGCTCATGACTCTAATGAAATCCAAGATGGCCACTGTAGTAGGGTTTTGGTGCAAAAAAACAAAAACAAAAACAAAACAACAACAAACCCCCAGCTCTAAAATGATTTAACTAAACCCCCCCCCCCCAGCAATATTAGGATTTTAGAGGTGGGAGAACCTAAGGGAAGGGGTAGAAACCATTAAAAAAAAAGGTTTTAAAGATCGCCCCTGATTTTCATCATAGGCTGTAAGAGCCTTACTCACCTTGATCTATGCTGAAAATGTGCTGCAACCTGCCTCAGCTTTAAAGCTAGCTAGATCAGGGAGAAAAAAAAAATCACTGCCTAAAACGGACTAATCCTCTAATGCTAAATCTTCGGATTGTCAGTCTGACTGAGTCTCGAACCCCTGTGGACCTGCAGACACAAAAAGGAGGCGGCAAAATGCAGATAGCACCTTGCAGAACCCCACTGAGCCCCCTATGGTTGTCTGAGAGCCTGTATACAAGCCTCTGCAACACAGTACATGAGCAGTTCTACAAGGGTAAGGATCCCAAGCTCCAAAAGTTTCTGTGGGCTGGCCAGCAGGTACCACAGAAGTTGAACCCTCGATGAACAGAGATCTGAACAATGAAAGTTATTGAAAATTTGCAAAAAGAACTGAAAAAATGAAGAAATAAACAAAGCAGATCGGAAAGACTTCTTCTGGCTCGAGTGCATAAAGAAAAACTGAAGGGGGCAGCAGAGTCCTCTAATGAAGAAGAAGGAATTCAAAAGCTGGAGTGGATTCCTTCTGCATAACTCATGAGCATGGGAATATTACTTGTCTGTCCAGAAATGATACACCTTTTGCACTAGAATTAAAGTTAAGTGTGGAATTAAGCAAGGCGCTTAGCAATGCCTAAATCAAGGTGCCTTCTGATGTCTACCTAAAAAGTAGGCATGGTTAGGGGCAGACAATAGGCATCCAACATAGTCGCTAGTAAACTAGAGCCACTAAAACCTGGCCTAATATACCAGGCACCTACCTCCAGGATGCCTAAGCATGCCTAAGTGTCGCTAGGTAGGATTCTATAAATGATGCTTTGCAATTGATTGACAACCACACTGAGCAGTAATTACATAGAAACATGATGGCAGATAAAGGCCAAATGGTCCATCTAGTCTGCCCATCCGCAATAACCATTAACTCTTTCTCTCTCCAAGAGATCCCACGTGCCTATCCTAGGCCCTTTTGAATTCAGTCTCTGTCTCCACTACCTCTTCAGGGATACACTTCCTTGCATCTACCACCTTTTCTGTAAAAAAGTATTTCCTTAGATTATTTTGGAGCCTAACATCTCTTAACTTCATCCTATGCCCTCTCATTGCAGAGTTTCCTTTCAAATGAGACTCAACTCATGGGCATTTACATGATGTAGGTATTTAAATGTCTCTATCATATCTCCCCTCTCTCGCCTTTCCTCCAAAGTATACAGATTGAGATCTTTAAGTCTGTCCCCCACATACCATTTTAGTAGCCTTCCTCTGGACCAACTCCATTCTTTTTATATCTTTTTGAAGATGCGGTCTCCAGCATTGTACACAATATTCTAAATGAGATCTCACCAAAGTCTTATACAGGGGCATCAATACCTCCTTTTTTCTACTGGACATACCTCTCCCTATGCAATCTAGCATCCTTCTAGCTTTCACTGTCACATTTTCAACCTGTTTGGCCACCTTAAGATCATCACATACAATCACACCCAAGTTCCGTTTTTCTGTCGTGCACCTAAGTTCTTCACCTCCTAAACTGTACCGTTCCCCCAGGTTTTTGCAGCCCAAATGCATGACCTATGTGCCATTTATAGAATCTGGCCCTTTATGTATAAGTTCTCTTGATATGTACTTGATTTCGTACACTGCTGAGATAATTCTATTTCTATTCATTATTAATCAAAGATCTAATCTGAATAGAAATACAGGCCTGTACAGGATTGTGATACTCAGGTTAATTGGATGAACTGGTTCTGGGCTGACATAACATCCAGACAAATATTTCTGTCTGTATTTATATAAAAATCTTCAGGGTTCAATTTAGACAAAAGTCATTAACAAAGGAAGTTCTAATTTATTGTCCATCATACCAGCTATAAGCTAGGATGCTATACTTTAATATGTATATTTCTTATAGAAACCATACATTTATATTACAGCAATCTAAAAAAATCTGTTCTGCTTATATTGGGGTATTCAAAGATAAAATCAAACTAACGTATTTACCGATACCGCCATTATACTGAATACCAAAAAAAAAGTTTGGATATTTCATTTGAAAAATATCTGTTGCAAGGGTAACTAAAATAATATTCTTAAACACTATAGGCTCCTTTTACGAAGCTGCACTAGCGGTTTTAGTGCACGCACTGGATAAGCGCGCGCTAGACAAAAATCTACCGCCTGCTCAAAAGGAGGCAGTGATGTGTTAAGGCCCTAGTGCTGCTTTGTAAAAGGAGCCCTATACTCAATCTAATGGTTAACAATGCTTAAAAAGTTGAAATGTTCTTAATGCTGCTCTTAAATGGACTGGTTAAACAAATTGCTCAAACCGGATTTAGCGCCACTGAATAAAGTGTTTGTGTAGAAAGTAACAATGTTGGTTTGATATAATGTGTTCTTGAAGAAAGCAATGATGCTCGTTGGCTTTATCGATGTCAATATATTTCAGTATATATTTTAATAAAGAGATTGTATAATATTCCTCAAGTTTCACACTAGTTTTCTTATTAGACCTTCATAAAGACAATATATATATATTTTTAAATTATGGTTATTGTGTATGAACCTTATCAACCCTGAAAGTTGAGAGACAGATACTATGAAACCAGAGAGATAATAAAACCATGGGCAAAGTTCAAATATCCTTTGTAATAAAGTTTGAGATAATTTGCAAATGTCTGACTCTCCTGTGCTTAATGGACTTGAACATATTACAGCTGAGTGGTTGCAGTGACAAATTAAACATTACTAAAATAAACACAGCAGATATCTAAAATAAATCAGCTTGACTTCTTGCATTTAAATGTAGAGTAGTAGATCACATTTAGCCTTTATATAGCAAAGACCCTTATTACAATGAGATTTTTTTTAGTGGTAGATGTTATGGGGCTCATAATCGAAAGAGAAAAACGTCCAAAAACCGGCCTAAGACGGCATTTGGATGATCATCAGTCAAAAAAGTCTAAGTGCCGATAATCAAACTGGGTTTTGGATGTATTTATAAACGACCTAGGCCTCCGTGCCGCTGAACGACCCTAGCTAAACGGGATGTGTCAGGAGTGTTGAGGGCAGGATTTGGGCGGGACATGGGCAGGCTTTGACTTAGTCGTACTGCATGTATAACCGAAAGTTATACAGCACAGGATCAATGGAACTTGGACGTTGTGACTTAGACCATTTAAAACATGGTCTAAATCAGTGGTTCCCAACCCTCTCCTGGAGGACCACCAGGCCAGTCAGGTTTTCAGGATAGCCCTAATGAATACGCATGAGAGAGATCTGCATATAATGGAGATGCTAGGCATGCAAATCAGCTCCATGCATATTCATTAGGGCTATCCTGAAAACCCAACTGGCCTGGTGGTCCTCCAGGACAGGGTTGGGAACCACTGGTCTAAGTCACAAAAACCCACCTAAAGTGATCAAATAAGCACTGCAAACACATACAGACCCCCACACACTACCCCAGTGATCATTGACCCCCCCCATAAAAATATTAATCACAACTTGAAAATTGTGCCTCCAGAACAACATCACCTGGTAGCTTGGCATAGGAAAGCCTAGTCGTGCTGCACAAAGGCGTCTTAAACCATCTTGGGGGTGGGTTAGGGACCCATAGAGAGGTGGATCCATGCCCAGAAGCCCCTGTAATCACTGCATTGATATTGAAACATGTGCACTCCCCTATACACCCCAAAACCCTTTTTTTACTAGCATATAAGTTACTCTTGCAGCCATAAGGGCTATTGGGGGTGGTAGATAAGTGGGTATAAGGGACTCTAGATGAGGTTTGGGGGGCTCACCATGACCTATAAGGGAGCTGTAGTGAGATGAAGACATGGCACCCTTTTTGTGAAGTTCACAGAAATGCCCTGTAAGGTACCCCACTATTTAGGTGCCTTGTCTAGGTGTTCAGTCCATCACTTTGCAGACCCCTCCCACGTCCAACAGGGCTTGTTCTAGGTGTTTTTGAATTGGGACGAAAAGCTGGATGAAAATGTGGTATAAAGATGGATAATTTAGTAGCTTGCACGATCAGATCAGCATAATCAAAAGAATAGTATAGTTAGACGATTTTTGAAATGAAAAAAAATTTGGACATATTTTTCAAAAATGTGTCCTACGATATTTTTTACTTTGGACGACTTGCGACTTGGATGAAAATGGACTTAGACGTTTCTTTTGATTATGCCCCTCCACGTATTTTGGGATGTTTTAATTCTGTACATTATTTTACTTTTTAGTATTATTTGTTTAGTTTATTATTTTTAGTATTATTTGTTTAGTTTATGTATGTATATATTGTAAATATAATTTGCAAAACCATCGGTATAAACCAAAATGACACTGAAGGTACTTATTTAACTTTTTCTCTTTATCTGGTTTCTTTTATCCTATAAGCAGGTACAAGCCTCAGATTATGGAGTTTTACCCATTCAAGGTTCTTTCAAAGAGAAGAAAGTAAGATTTTTCTTCTCTTACTCCTATTAACATCACTGGCTTGAACCCATCCTCCCTACCTTAATCTTTACGTCATGTTGTCTTTTAAGTAAAACGCTCTGCCCTGTTGGCTTGTTGCTCTGAACCGGCAAGAATGTATGTACAGCCCAGATAAGGTAAAAATGTTTGTTTTGGAAGATGTTATAAGTATCTAGTTGGTTTGTTTTTAGATAATAATCGCTCTACTTTTTACTTTCCAGCGTTACTAACAAGACTTTTCCCTGACGCAGTGGAGATGTAATTTCACCCCACGAAACGTAGGCCACGTTGGATTGAGAGTAGTAAGCAATGGTCATGGTTCTAAAAGAGCACAAGAGCAAAAGCAAAGCTAAGTACTTTGTTGTTTGTTTGTTTTTTAAAAAGCCTTAAATGTCCTTAACATTTCAAAAGTCTGAATGAAGCTAAGAAAGTTTACAGCACAAATGCACTTTTGTTATGGTACTTTTGATATAGCACTTTAAAGCACTAGTACACTTTACACTAGTGCACTTTTGTCGGTTCTGAGTTTTCCAAAATGTACTGTGAGGTTTAACTGGTCTTGAATGTTGATGAATTATTAACCCTTTATGAATTTAGAATTATTTAAAATATTGAGTTTATTAAAAAGTAATAAGATTAGAAGGCAATAATAATTTAGTTAGGTATTTTAGCAGTGATTAATTTAAGATTAAAGAAATAAAAGATTAATGTTAAGATTAAGGTAGGGAGGATGGATTCAAGCCAGTGATGTTAATAGAGAGTAAGAGAAGAAAAATCATCCTTCTCTTTGAAAGAACCCTGAATGGGTAAAACTCCATAATCTGAGGCTTGTCCCTGCTTATAGGATAAAAGAAACCAGATAAAGAGAAAAAAGTTAAATAAGTACTTTCAGTGTCATTTTGGTTATACCAATGGTTTTTCAAATTATATTTAATTGATAGGTTACCATCAGGTTTTCTCCATTTATTGTTGTATATATTGTAACCCACATTGATAATGTGATATGCAGGATATAAGTATTTTAAATAAATAAATAAAATCTATATATGCTATGGATGCATTCAGTACTACGGTATGATACTATGAATAAGAAATTTCTTCACACCACCTCAAGTAGCAATTTAGAGAATTACTCAGTTAATAAAATAAGATATGATAGAAATTTTGAGTTAATTTTGTTTGTTACCCATCAGCATTATTCTTTGTACATCCTTATACAGCATATAGATATAATTCACAAAGTATCCAGAAACAGGAAAATAAATGATAGCATTTTGTATATACAAGACCTGAAATACTTCTCAGTGTAATTCCTTGTGGCTCATGGGATTCTGTAAACAGAGATACTGTCAGTTGATCAGACATTACATTTATGAATTCACCTCCCAAAATGAGCTTTGCATAACAGTAAAGCTACTATTCAAAGACATAGGCTTTGACGTTACTAAGTCCCTTCCTTGGGCTACATTAGGGTGTTTTTAGTGTGTAATCTGCAACACATTTGATCCTTTGAGTTTACAGTCTTAAATAATTCTTTATTGTATTTGCTTTTTTAGCATCATAATCTGTGTCCCATCACCAATACAATTGTTAGTTTTATTTAAGAAAAAAGACTTCATCTTAACTTATTAAATTTTTTTTTCCAAGTCTGTATATTGTATAAAATATCCCTTAAAATAATGCATATGCTTAGACCAGTGGTTTTCAAACCGTTTTTGTTATATGGAGAGGGATGCCACTTTGACGATGCAGCTGGCCATGCCTCCCTCAAACACATACTCATCTCCTTTCCCCTGGCTCAAACCTCTCCCCCCAAAAAAACAAAACAAAAAACTTTCTGCCAATCCCTCTTAACACCTCCACCCAGCAATCAGAACAGGCAGCAGGGGAATAAGAGCAAATAACACCTCACATGTTCAGCCAGGCTGGTGAGGGGAATGACAGGAATTTCAAATACATTATTAGACTCCCTGTTCTCCACAACCACGAAAGCACGTGTGACTATTAGAGAATATGTGAATTGATGTATCAAATATTGGTAATACACCTCCCAGTTCTTGGTGACACACTAAGATGTCAAGGCACGCTAATTGAGAACCACTGGCCTAGACAGCCAAAGACAAAGGAAAAACAGGAGATATTACACTTGAAATATTAGTGTGGTAAAGTTATCAATATACTTTAGTGAAACGCAACCTTTTGAAGGACACTATTAATGGACTGAATAGGTTACCTTTTGTGCACAACCAAAATAGCATAAATAATGTGATATAGCAACTTTAAAATACTTTAGGTGACTAATATTCAGTAGGTGCAAAAATATGACATTAAATACATACCATGAAGCCTAAATGTACCTTTATTATACAAATTTACAATTTCCCAAACTTTCAATATGGCAGGCTTACAACCTGTAAAAAATCTTCACATCTTTGTACAATTTTCTCATTTTTGCTCTGTAAAAATATATATTCAAAATGCAATAAAGTAGGAGTTTGTTTGCTGAACTACACAACATACAGTACATGATCATTGTGAAAGAACAATTATAGAAATATTCAAAAAGTAATAAAGAATAAAGAGATTAGGTTCTTACCTTGCTAATATCTTTTCTAGTAGATAGGTATGTCATTCTGGACAAGCGGGTTATATCTCAATGCTCACAAGCTTTGCAGATGGTATCCACGCTGGATTTTTCAAATCTCCTCCTACTTCACAGAGGCCACTGATGCCCCCTACCGTTAGTTCCAAAGTAGGCAACAGCTCTTTCTAGAAACAGATGTGAAGGAGGGGTATGGTAAACTCCCCGAAGAACAAGTCTGTTCTGCTCTGAAATTATAACAAACATGTTAAACACTGATCAATCAAAACAATGAAACAATCAAGCCAAACAGACACATTAATGGAGCTCAAATAATACCCCAAAGACTACTCTTCATACCGTTAAGAATATTCTTCATACCTTAAAGTCTGACTGGCATCCGATTTGCAGATTTGGATAAGAACCTTCTGAGTGAGACTATAGGCAGGTGCAGTTAATAAATGACAGGGCAGCATTCCAAAATGACACATCTATCTACTAGAAAAGATATTAGCAAGGTAAGAACCTAATCTCTTTTTCTAGTGCAATAGGTGTATCAGTCTGGACGAATGGGCCATACAAAAGCAGTCCCAGAAAACCAGAAATCTAGGGACATTAAGGTGGGCAGACTAAATGGGCCGTGGGCCCTTATCTGCCGTCTATTTCTATGTTTCTATGTTTAGGGCAGGACCACTGCGCCAGCTCGTAACACTGAGGACCTAAAGGCAGAATCTTCCCTTGCTGCTACATCCACTCTGTAAAACTTGGCAAATGCATGTGGAGTGGACCAAGTCGCTGCCCTATAAATCTCCTCGGGGGAGACCACCTGAGCTTCTGCCCATGACGAAGCCACACTTCCAGTTGAATATGCCGTTACAGAGACAGGGGCTTTCTATAAAGAATATATGCTGGTGAAATGGCTCTATGGATCCATCTGGCAATCATGGCACTGGAAGCTGGTGCACCATGCCTAGCTGGATTTCTCAGCACAAAAAGATGGTCATAATGCCTGAACTCGTTGGTGACCTCAAGATATCGGAGAAGTACTCTTAACATCCAACTTATGAATCCAGTCCTTTTTCTTGGAACTTGTGGACTGAAATGTCAGCAATCTGAGTTCCTGATGACATGGAATGCCGAAACCTGTGGCAAAAAAGGATGGAATGATGGACAAAGACTCCAACTTCTCTAAATTTGAAGAAAGGTTCTCTGCAAGAAAGGTCTGCATCTCCGAGTCCCTGCTCGCTGAGGTAATAGCCACTAGAAAAACCATTCTGTGTGTCAGATCAAGGATACTTCCATCAGTGGCTCGAATGGAGCCTGGCTGAGACCCTGCAAAACTACGTTAAGACCTCAAAAAGGGAATGGAGGCCTCCCCGGGGGTGTGATATGTAGTGCTCCCTTTATGAATCTGGCTATGTCTTGATGAGATGCCAGTGCAGCTCTTCGGTCTTGAGCCCTAAAACAAGAGAGTCTCACTACTTGGCCTCTAAGGGATGCCATTGTGAGTCCCTTAGCAATGCCAGCCAGGAGAAAAGCCAAAACTACGGAGACTGGAGCAGAGAAAGACTCCTACGTTTCCTTGATGCACCAGTGCTGGAAACCTGTCCGTTGCTGGTCTCTGTTGTGTTTTTTTTTAAAGACTTGAGCAGAGTAGCAATGACTGCCTCTGAGTATCCCTTGTGCAATAACACCACGCATGCAAGAGTCATACCTCGACAGCAAAGTGTTCCGGAACTGCTATGACCAACTGGTCCCTGAGAAGAAGTTCCAGCTATACTTGTAGGATGAGACTTGTGCTTGTATGAAAATGTACTAGGTCCGCCTACCATGGTCTGGGTGGCCAACCTGGAACCACCAGAATGACCGCTCTCAAATGACTTGCAATCCTATGGAGAACCCAGCCTATGATGGGCCACAAAGAAAACACATACAAGAGCTTGCTCTTCAGCCACAGCTGTACCAGAGTGTCCAGGCCTGTGTTTCTGGGCTCAGATTTTTGACATAGAACCTGTCCGCCTTTTTGTGAATTGCTGTCACTAACTGCTCAAACTGTGCTGCTGATGATGTAAAATTGTTTGAGAAGACTCGAAGGCTTGCCCCTCTGAACTCTTCTGCAGTCTTTGCCATACCAAACAAATGGCCCTAAGTAGTAATCTGCTGATTTACCACTTCCCTTGGGAGGTCGACTAAAGCTCCTGGATCAAGTATCCATTGCAGTGAACTCCTCCCTAGCTGAACAGGCTATCATGGTGTCACAATTACCAATTGGGTATTCGGAGGAGTGTGCCTCTTGACAATGCCTGCAGGTGGAGCCACCAGTTCATCCTTGCCCGCAGTAAGGGGCATCTGAAGTGAGTCTGATTTAGGGGACCTCTGAGATAGAAATGTGTTCTGCATAGAACGCCTATGAGCCTCCACCCAGGGATCTCGTCTATTGTGGAACCCAGCACTTGGAAGTAGTGTTATACAGACTGAGCTGGATTGCCCCACAAACTCATTATCTGAGTGCAAAGATTATGTTTGTGTGCCTCTGGTAGATAGAAACGATCAACTGCCATGTTGAAAAGGACCCCAAAGTATTGCAGAGATTGTGATTGAATCAGTTGGCCCTTTTAGAAATCCACTACGCAAACCTGGTTCTGCAGGACACAGACCACATGAGCCACAGCTTGCTCTCCTTCTGTGAATGATAAAGATATCAGCCAGATGTCCAGGTATGACTGAACTTGCCACAAGCCCCTTGGCCAACAAGCAAGGCACTGTTGCCAGCCCAAAGGGAAAGGCTGAGAACTAGCAATGGTTTTGGCAGGAAATGCAACCTAAGGAACTCTCTGTAGTCTGGAAACATGGGAATGATCAGATAGGGCTCTGTCAAATCAACAGAGGTTAGAAACTCTCCTGGACTCTGACTGAACATCTATCTCCAAGTGATGTAGGTTCCAGAACAGATCTCCGCTCATCTGAGCTATTGTAGGGTCCAACGAAGTATGAAGACAATGTGCATGAGTCCAAATCTTCAGGTGGCTTTAAGTCTATGATCTGAAAATTCAACAGCCTCTGAGATGTAACCATGACCCTGCTGCCTTCTCTAGATGCTCCACCAGAATGCTCGGGAACTTTTTTGGTTTTGAGTACTGTCACCAAAGTTTTTACAATGCAGCATTGTCTTGAAAGACTATTCACTTAATCAAAACATCATCTGTTATAACTTAGTAGTTTTTAAGACTCCTGGAGCAGGCCTGTTCAGCTGAAACATGTACATGTCGAGTCACTGAGTTATTGGATGAATAAGGTGAATTGAACATTGGATGAGTAGAAGGACATTTTTATAATAGGTTGTGATCATCAGTCTAATTAGGACAATTGCACTCATTTTATGTTATCCGTCAGGAAGTCCACCAACCAGTCTGCCATGGGCTGGGCAATTTAGAGCTTGTAACTGATCTAAATGATCTACTAAGATCTGTGCCCAAACTTCCGCAAAGACCTAGAGCCATCCCTTTATCTTCAGGGGGAGTGTATCAGATCTGGCATCATTACGCTGTTACGAATGTCAAAGTGGGATGAAAACTGGAGGCTTGGTTCCACCCGGGACCTGAGAATTTCTGACTGGATCCCTAGAAGGATCTCTGAGAGGCAGCTCCTGCTGAGGACTGCCAAAGGCCCTGGTGCCACTAAAATTAGACTACCTAGAGCCATTAGAGGTTTGTGGTCTGCTGCCAGGCAAAGGAGTGGCCAACGATTTGCCAAACTGGTCATGAAAGGAAGTTTGCTGAGGGTAGACTTGGAGGTGGAAACTCAAGCCCATTGCCTGATCCAGAGCATTCTGTGGGCTGAGTTTGGAGAAGCCGAAACATTGCTCATGATGCTGTCGTAAAGCATCAACTATATAAGCCACGTCAACCAATAGGAGTTGGGACAAAAGTGGCTCTCCACAAGCTCTGGACGCCACAACCTGGCATGACAGGTGTGTGACAAAGCGAGTGCTGCAGCTGCTCCGATTCATATGGCCAGCGCTTCAAAATACATTGCCTGACTAGATAATCTTGAATATATCGTCCCCCACTTTTGACAAGGACGTGCGCTTGGTAAGCTGTGTTACCAAGAATCTATCTTGGGCTGAAAGAACAACTGCTAACACCCCTGTGTCATCAGATATAGCCAAACTGTTTGCATAGCTATTGTAAGGGACCCTTCAGGAGTATCCCAATGCTCAGAACCAATACCATTATACCAGGAAAACGCATAAGATTGGGCTCTTATTCCGCTCATTATAGAAAAGGGAGCATAGGGAACCTGCTGGGAGACCAAAATTAACTCCCACAAAGAATCAGTAATAACATCTAACAGAGCTGAAGGTCTGAATAGTCGGCTGACCGTGGGGGCTATCTAGCACACAAGCACCTGAGCTCGCTCTGTGACCATAAAGGCATAGCAAAAGACATTTCATTCTCTGAGACTCCCTTGGAAAGGCCCACCAGCACCTGGCCAGCCTCTGAATTGAGGCAGATGCTCCCAAAGGCATTCCAACTCCCTTGTGCGCCTCCTGGTACGCTGTCAAAACACTCTCTGTGGAATTCAGCCATCCTGAAGGGCTCTCCACACCAGATTAAAAATTCCAGAGAAGATCTCAGAGTAGGGAGCACAGAGTCTCCTTTAGAGGACTCCAGCTTGCGTCTCTGGGGCTCTGCGGCCTCCATGTCCCTGTGTTCAGGTCAACTGCCATTCTAGGGCTCTTGAAGAAATTTGGCTGTCCATCTATTTCTTAACCTCAGAGAGCAAAGGGAAGGCTAAACCAAAAGCTCCCATCCTCCCTTCAAGTACTGTGCAGCACGTAGCGCAAGGGTGCTCTTTGGTCACCCATTCACTGTAAACCTGGTATGAATTAGGGGTAAAGGAGCCTGAGGACTCCATTCTTACCAGTTTTGAGGTAAAACAAGGGGATTTGGAGCTGCTGCTAGAGAACTTAAAAAAAAAATTGGGAAATCCAAGATGGTCACCAAAATGCTACAATAAAATGAAAACAACCTAGAGATTTTAGAGGGGGGGGGGGGAACATGAGGGAACAGGCAGAAACCTTTAAAAACAAGATTTTCAGACCTCCCCCCCCCCAATATTCCTCATAGTCTATAACAGCCTTACTCATTGTGACCTGTTCTGAAAATGTACTGCAGCCTTTCTCAGCTCCAAAGGTGGTTGGATCTGCGAGAAGAAATCACTGCCTCAAAATGGAGCATCCAGCATTGAATCTTCGGGCTGCCAGTCTGACCAGTGTCTGACTGAGCCTCCAACCCCTGCGGTTCCACAGACGTGAAAGGGGGGACGTGAAATGTAGCTGGCATCCTGCAATACCCCAATGAGCCCCCTACGGATGCCTAACAGTCTACGCTCAAGCCTCTGAAATGCAGCAGGAAAGCAATGCTACAAGGGGAACTGACCCTGAGCTTCAAAAAGGCCTCTGCAGGCTGGCCACCAGGTACCACAAGAGATTGGCCTATCAGCTGCAGATCTCAGTCTGCTTCTCTTCCATATAGGCCTCGTTGGACCCTCAACTAGGGGATTTCATAGCACAGAAATCAAGCAAAAGAGCTCGCAAAGAACCCTGGAGTAAAACTGACAAAAATAAAGAAATAAGCTGAGCAGATCAGAAACACTCCTTCCGGCTTGCGTACAGAAAGAAAAAAACTGTAGGGGCAGCAGAGTGCTCTGTGAAATGGATGGGGATTTGAAAAATTCAGAGTGGATTCCTTCTGCGAGGCTCGCAAGCACTGGGATATAATCTGCTCGTCCAGATTGACACACCTATTTTAATAAGTTAAGATGAAGTCTTTTTTCTTAAATAAAACTAACAATTGTATTGGTGATGGGACACAGATTATGAGTAGAAAAAAAAAAAGATTTTGACTGCATAAGCTTCTCCATTTCCAACAACTATCTTAAGAAGGCCCATAATAAGTTAAAGACATCCTTGCCTGTGTCTAGTCACAATAACTGAGCCGATTCAAATCCTCCTGGATAAAAAATTAAGCTGTTCTATTGTATGAATTGAATTTGAATTAAAGGTCTAAACATGTCAAACATGGAGCTCCTGAAAGAAATGCTAGCTAAAATTATTCAAAGGTACAGATTGGCGTAAGGCTATAAGAAAATTTCAATGTTTGAATAACCCTTAAGGTATTGTAAGTTTCATCACTGTAAATTAGAAATAGTGAGGCAGTGTCTATAGGTGGCACCAAAATCAAGCCACCTCTCCAAAATCAGTAGCCATGGGTTAAGGAGCTGCTGAGGAAGATGAGTGTGAGTCCTATAATCACTTTAATAGAACAACAGAGGTCTCTGGATTAGACAGGAAAAAATGTAGGCTGCTTAGTTTCAAGATTAATCTACAAACATGGTTTCTATAGGAATGTCATAAGAAGGAAGCCACTTCTGAAAAAAGACCATATGAAATGCTGTACAGCATTTATAAAGAAAACCTGAAAAGGGTACTGCACTCATGTGGGAGGTTTAGTGATGTGATGAAATCAAAGTGGAACTTTCTGATTTTAATGCTAAATGATGTGTATGGCACAAAACAGCATATCATCCTGCCAACACCATTCCTCAAGTATAGTATAATAGTGGCATGCTTTACATTAGCAGGAGATCAGGATGTACCAAGCTTCCCTGAAGGAAACATGTTCCAATAAATACCAGATCTGGAAAACAGGGAGATTTATTTTTCAGCAGGGCAATGATCCTAACCACAATGCAAAAGCAACATTGGTATGCTTAACAAGAAAGTGAGTATCTTCAGCACCAGCAGCCCATTGTACAAGGCTGGTAGACATAAATCCTACCAAATCTTCTACCAAGATCTAAAAAGTATGAAGACTTATTCTGAATTTTTTTAAAAAATATTTCTACAATTATTTTCATTTTGAAAGAATAGCATGTGTTGTGTAGATCAGTGAAACAAACCCCTTACATAATGAATTCTGAATTGTATAGTATTTACATTACATTTTCTAAAAATTACAAAGTTATGAAGATTTTTTACCAGACACTGTATATTAACAACAACAAAAAAAGTTGTGTGGCAATCAACTTCTGCAGAACAGAAAATGTGGATTTGGAAAGGTGTAATAAAGCCAAAAGAAGAGTTAGGGAACCACTGAAAGGCCCATAAGTCTCTTCCAAATTTTAAGACAAAGGTAGAGAGGAAGCAGACATACAAAACAATACTTCACAAAAGACCAGTCCCAGACGGGAGAAATGAGTGTTGTGCAGGAAGCCAGTTCAATTTAGCTATGCGGGCAGCTGGAAGCGACTGCCTTAGCTGCTGAGTTCATATTTTCCCTCCTCACTCAGCCTGATGATATAATAAAGACTAGAAGGACTCAAAAGAGGATTCTCATAAGGGGGTATAGAAGGAGGTGTTACATGTAATGTGTGTGCTGCAAAAGCAAGTCCCATTTATTCATGCCATGCATAACCCCTGTTAAATCTTAATAGTCCAAGGTTCAAGCTGTAGCTACGAAGGAGAAGTGTGCATGAATACAAATGTTCTCACAATGATCTTCTTACATGTTTAATAGGCACCACTGGTGCCTTGTTACTGCTAAGAATCAAGAGCAGAACCCAGTTACTGGTCTCAATCTGTGTATCAGGCAATGTTGACTTTTCCATGGTAAAAATTGGGCTATATATACATAATGGTAACCCAGCCTTGCTCATCTCAACCCTTATTCTACCAACAGACCACCAGAATGCAGAGCTACATTATTAAAAAGCAATCAGATGGAAAAATTTGTTGTAAGATTTTCAACCATGCACAACATAATGGTATTTCTTAAATGATAAAATGTATAATGGTAGGTAACTCACGAGTCTCACTCATGTTCAGTACAGGACTTGCAAATTCCAACTCTCCAAACAGAACTAGACATTAGAATAGATGTTCTAAGAACAAACCTTTAAACATTCATCCCTGGTTTCCTACTTTTCCAATTTAATACACAATTCAGAGAAGAGCCATGTCTTCAATATCTGATTCAGAGTTTTCTAAGTCAGTAAGCTTTTTCATTTTTAGATTAGTAGACCAGTGACCAAGACTGGTGTTGTACTTTTCTCATTTCCAGGTAAATGTGCAAGAGATGTTCACACAGAATAAAAAGCTTCAAATCAGATCTCAACTAATATTTACAAGATTAGGGTCTATATTTCTATTCAAAGCACATAAGAGTATAAGCAGCACAGAGAGTACAATTAACCTTTTTGAAATTTAAACATCAAACATAAGCTTGGGAGACTACTGTTGGAACATCGGTCTTGCTACAGAACCAAGTATTTCCACACAGATATTCCACTGTGGAGGAGAGGTTAACTTGCAAAGAAAAACTCTCCTTTCTCATGATTAATCATGCTTGCCCTGAAGCAAAACTGTATCAGTTTCCATCTCTGTACCGAATACTTCTTGCTAAATATGGTGACTATTCTAGTATACCACAAACATACACATTGGGAAAGGTGAAGAGACCAACCTACTTGGAATTTCTATTGAAAAGTGTCAATCTCTGTTAAAACATCTTTAACACTTCACAATCTAAGGCATGAAGTACAGTTAGTACTGTTTCTTACAGTAACCCCTTAAGGTAATTTTAATACAGATATTTCCTTTTCAAAATTACTCATTCTGTAGATCACCATTTGAAACCATTCTTTTCTCAGAAAGGGATGAAGACATTTTCTTTGAATGGCACACACAGGTCCCTATCTACAACTGATTAGAAAATATAATTATTTCTCCAGTAGATAAAAGCTTTACAGCTATATGTCTGCAGCATAAAATACAGTAAGCTTTCCATGCAATAATATGATCCAAAGGATTTTTTTTTTTCTTTTCAGAAGATCTTCACAGAACCATTCTTCTAACTCCACATTCACAGCAAAACTTTGCACATTCCATTGGATATTTAGTTCCACATTCATGGCAGAATTTTGAGAATTGTTCAGATGCATTTCTGCCACTGCCCTTTGTGGTTCCTCCATTCAATAAGGGTGTGTGGTCTCCAGTCTCATACCTAACTTTACCATCAGACCTAGAAATGCACAAACAGGAAATTTTCAAAGCAAAGCTCATTAAGGAACAAGTTACATTCTGTAGTACTATATTAAAACCAAGTTAGTTACTCATAGCAGGTGTTCTCTATGGACAGCAGGATACAAGTCCTCACAACACGATTGACATTAGCAGCAGAGCTCAGTAGTGAAACACTTCTCCAGCTAGATTAAGAAGCTTTTGAGAAGGCTCACTGTGCAGGCTCATCACTTCCCACCTGCTACTGTCATGTAGGACAGTGGTTCTTAAATCTGTCCTGGGGAACTCTAGTCAGTCTGATTTTCATGATATCCCTAATGAATATGCATAACTCAAATTCTTAAAACCAGCTATTAAATATTTAATACAAACAAGTATTATCTGAATCAATTCAATTTTAATCTTATCTCCCACAGTTCATTTCATTACAGTACTTTTACAACTTACCAATACTTAATTTATTAATAAATATCAGAATAATTTAGTCAGTGAACCTAATCCCTATCACTCACAATCACTTTTCAACTTTCACACACATACTACAGTCATTGTGATTACTTTTATCCAAAACTGGATCTTGGTTAGTTCATGAGTTCATTAGTCCATGATCATCTAGTCAGAGAGGCTTCAAACTGAGAGTTGCACAATAGTCTAGCACATGAAAATCACAGTTTCTTAAACACAATCGGCAGGCCTCTTTGTCCTCATGATGGTCCTGTTCTTCAATTCATAAAGCATTCAGCTCACACAAGATTGTGTTTCACCACCTGGCATCTTCAGGAGCTGTGTTTGCAAGGTTCACCAATATTACAACTTCACCAGTAAACTAAGCATGACTCGAGCAGGGACCCAGGGTTTGGCACAAGCCAGGATCAACTGACAAGCAGGAAACACATGCTTGCCTACTACCTACTTTATAGGCAAATCTCGCTCATGCACATTCATTAGGAATATATGGAAAACCTGACTGGCTGGAGGCCCCCAGAACAGGTTTAAGAACTACTGATATAGCACTACCTCAGTCTGTAGTGAAGCTCAGATGAGAATACAACTGCTTGGGGAGTTCAATGAGTAAGTGAAGACTAACTTAACACCTGCTACTGTTAGGTAATTTTTTCTCCAAGAACAAGATAGATAGAAAGTGCTCACAACCATATATTTCCATTAAGCTACTCCAGCAGATACAAAATGCTGCAGTATGAGGAATTTCTGATCCGAAGAAGGTATTGCCTTTGAAAGCTAATAAAAAATGTATTGTTAGTCCAATAAAAGAGGTATTATTTTCTTTTCTTTGTTCTATTTCTGTTTATTACCTTTAAAAGTGGGTTAAAATGGCTACCACACCACTTTACTGACCCACTCAAAAACTGCTTGAATGCTTTCTAAATTTTTTGAAGTTAGGTTTAAAAACAAACTCAGTATGCTAGTGCAGTTGATGCAAATCACCATCATGTAGAACAGTGTTTCTCAACCTTTTCAAGCCAAGTACTCCCTAAGCGTAACAAATACCAACTGAGTACCTCCACCCAAGCTCCGCCCCAGACCAGCCCAAGCTCTGCCCCTGACTCCACCCCCATAATAATAGTATTAATTGTAATGCAATTTCTGCCATCCATTTTTCATACTCCAATGTCCAAATTCCAAATAGAGCACAGTATGTTAAATGCTTTAAATTTTTCCAGAAAGCCTCAGCATCACCACTCCACCACTCGATATATCTTAGAAGCTGGAAGAATTACATGGTTCTCATCACAAGCTTTCAATTGTATTCTACTTCTATTTTAGTTCTATTTATTTTACTTATTTATAAACTCCATTACAACTATATTATAGCCATTTGGTATTTAAGCCACTTATCTTTCAGCTAGCTTGACTCGGGAGAAACGACCATAGAAACATAGAAAATGACGGCAGATAAGGGCCATAGCCCATCAGGTCTGCCCACACTACTTACCCACCCCCAAGTCTACTTTCCTAGAGATCCCACTACTAATGACTGATCTCCTTAACTTAACCCTCTGAGGGATCCCACATGGGCATCCCATTTGCTCTTAAAATCTGGCACGCTGTTGGCCTCGATTACCTACACCAGGAGCTCATTCCAAGGATCAACCACTCTCTTGGTGAAGAAATACTTCCTGGTGTCGCCATGAAATTTTCCGCCCCTGAGTTTGAGTGGATGCCCTCTTGTGGCCGAGGGTCCCTTGAGAAAGAGAATCTCCTCTTCCATCTCGATACGACCGGTGATATACTTAAATGTCTCGATCACGTCTCCTCTCTCCCTACGTTCTTCGAGAGAGTAGAGCTGAAAATTTTTCAGCCTCTCTTCATACGAGAGATCCTTGAGCCTCGAGACCAACCTGGTGGCCATCCGTTGAACCGACTCCATTCTCAGCACATCTTTATGGTAATGTGGTCTCCAGAATTGCACACAGTATTCCAAATGAGGTCTCACCATGACTCTGTACAATGGCAATATGACTTCAGGCTTCCGGCTGACGAAACTTCTGCGGATGCAACCCAACATCTGTCTTGCCTTAGATGAAGCCTTCTCTACTTGATTGGCAGTTTTCATGTCTGCACTGAAGATCACTCCCAAGTCTCGTTTTGCAGAAGTCCTAGCTATGGTCTCACCATTCAAGGTGTAAGTTCCTGACATGTTTTGCACTCTCGTGCTTTATCAAGGGTCTCCCGCAGCCGTCTCTGTTATCCAACTCGGTAAATGTGATGAGAACCACATAATTCTTCCCGCTTTTAAGATATATCGAGCGGTGGTGGGGTGGTGGGACTGAGGCTTTCTGGAAAAATTTAAAGCATTTAACATATTGTGCTCTATTCGGAATTTAGACATTGGAGATTGTTATAGTTATTCCGAATTGAATATTCTAAAATTTTACATCGTTATTGGGTTCCATTTTTCATATACACATAATATAATCTTATTAATACATAATGGTAACCATAAATTAAAAAAAATCACAAAGCACACTGTACACACAGAAAATGTTAATTATCATTTATATTCAGGGTTTTTTCAAAGAGGTCAAGACAGATGACTTTAAAATATGCAATGTCACCTCAGTAATAACTATAGAAAAATAGACAAATAAAGTGCAAAACATAACAGCATATATAAGTTCTCATAACTGACACATTTTGATCATTAAATTGAAAATAAAATCATTTTTCCTACCTTTTCTGTCTGGTGATTTCATGAGTCTCTGGTTGCACTTTCTTCTGGGGCGAAAGAATTCTGTAGGTGCAACTGTGAGGGCGGATGTTTCTGTGTCACATGTTGCAGTCTACCTGACCCTACTGTGATCCATTTATTCCTTGATTGCATTACTCTTAAAGGCAGTGGTGGTAATTTGGTACGATTCTGCAGAGTGATGGAAGCTGACATCAGAGAAGGGGCGGGACCGCGGCATTGGAAGCAGCGCAGGGCTCAGAGAAGGGGCGGGACCGCCGGCAGAGGAAGCAGCAGGGCTCACTGGCAAGGGGAACCAACGGTAGGCAGCTTCTCCGTGTGGGGGGGGGGCGCGAGCGGTCCTTCGGGGTGGGGCAGGGGGATGAATCGGACGTCGGGGGGGTTAAACTATGTAAAAAAAATTTGTACAACGCGCTCACGCATATAATGCGCATGGTTATGCACGGTTTGTAAAATCGTATATAACGCACGCGTTATATGCGTGAAAATATGGTAGATAGTGTAAGCACAGGGGTGGATGGGTGGGAGGGCCTACGCAACCAGAGATCTGTGAGCTGTGCTAGCTACGAAACCTATCTACAATGTTATTTTCTATTAAAACACCTTTCTATAACTGTGCAATAGAACCTACCTCCAGACAAAAGGTGGGGGGAGGAGACTAGCACAAATACTTTAAAGAAAGAAATCAAGTTTTTAAAAGGGCCACTGATAAATATCTAGTTTCCACCACGGCTGGCAGTAAACAGATATTCAACAGTTCTGAAAAGTTAGTCTAAGCTGTGTGCACAGGTTCAGCTAAGAAAAAGTTTGATTTTTTTTTTTTTTTTTTGAGAAAGCACAGAAATTCTTTCGCCTGTTGACATTTCTAGTTCTGTGCGAGGTAGAGTTATAGTCTCTAAACCATACTATTCTTGTCATTGATTTGTCTAGTCTGAGGAAGTTTCTCATCATCTATGTACTTAGGTTGTCAAGTGATTTAGGGTATTATCAAAGGATTCTTTGGCTATACAAAGGATGAAGATATCATCTGCCTAAGAGAGGATGTGATCTGGGTTGAGGACAGATTGTTTCCCAGAGCTCTCAAAGAGATTTTAAACAATGCAGGCAATGGTGGAGAGCCTTGTAGAACACCACACTTGGTCTTCCAATGCTGCAATTTCTTGTCATCTTTCCAAATTTCATAAGTTCTATTTTTTAGATTGAAACAATTTTTTTATTGATGAGAATAAAAAAGAAAGACAATATAAAATCCAGCCATTCACACGGTGGTAACCACTACATAAACAGAAATGTAACAGACCACAGAATAAAGGATCATCATGAGTTTTTTGAACAAAATGACTAATGATACACTTATCCCCAATTCCAACAACAAAAAGAATCCGGACACAGCCGGCTCAGGGCCCTGGACTCTTATGAGCCCTGAGAAGCAAGAACCCAACCCTAACTTACATTGATAAAAAAAGCATATAGATTGATGACAATGTCAACAATAAACGCAAGGACCGCCATTCAGGCAGCCACAGCAAAACAACATTGTGAGAACCATTGTAGTACCACACTCTGTACACTAAGTTCATTTAATTTGAGGAGTAAGGGTGGTCCACTGCATCAAAAGCTGCCAAGATGTCAAATTGTAGCAGTACAGATTGTTTGCCTTTGCTGAGTTGATATCTTACTTTAGATGTTAGTTCAAGTAATAGGGGTTTGGTGCTGTGCCTTGGCTTGAAGCCATATTGTGATTTGTGGAATCCATTTGTTTGGTCTCAGAATTTTGCTAGTTGCGTACTTACACATAATTCTAGTAGTTTAACAGGCTGTGGAATCCCTGCTACCGGCTTGAAATTTTCTACTTTAGTCAGGTTGAGATTTAAGGCTTTAGGTATGAGTGTCAACGCTATAGCTGATATTGTTTTAGGATAGAGTCTGTTTTCTAAGCATGTGTTTACTAGGTTTGTCAAACATAGCAGAAAGTTAGGGGAGGGGGCTTTAGTTAGCAGGCTAATTGGGCATATATCTAAGTAGCAATGCTTTTTGGATATTCTCCTCAGCTAGCTTAAGATCTCGTGTGCTTATTGAGGTGAATTTTGACCAGCATCTGCCAGCTGGAAACCCTTTGTTCTCATTGTGTTTGGTTGGGTATAGATCTGCATTATCTTCTAGGTTAAGTGTGAATGATGTCCTCATCGTTCTGATTTTTTCTTGAAAGTAATGTGCCAGATTGTCTACATCTAGTTATTGTGATGCTGGGTCTTCTGTTATATCTTTGGTGGAGATCAACGAGTTGTAGATGCTAAAGAGACATTTGGAAGAATTTTTAGATTGGGCAATCAGGTTGTCATAGTATGTTTTTTTTTTTGCTTTGGTTACTCCTAGTTTGTATTATTTTATTTCTTTCCTCCAGTTGATGGAGTGTTCTAGTCTTTGATCTTTTCTCCAGATCCTTTCTGCTTTCCTTACTTCTTTCCACATGGCCTTTAGCTGTTCTGTGAACCATGGGTTATTTTGCTGTTTAGGTTTTCTTGATTTTATTGGTGCAATTCTATCTAGAATCATGTTTGCTAGATTTTGCCAGATTTTTGCTAGATTTTTGCTAGATTTTGCTGTGATGCCTTTGTCTATGTCTTCATTCATTGGCTCTAGTTATTCAGTCATTTCCTTCCAGAATTCCTCTGTGGGAATTTTACCCCTTTTTAAAATGTACTTTGTTTCTTTTATTGTCTGTGCCGTTGTTTCAAGTATTTTTAGATAAAAGTTCAGGAGATGTTGACCTGACCAGATAACTAGCTCCCATTCTACGTGATCAATCAGCTTGTGATTTGGTCTATTTGTTGAGTGTGAGATGAAATCTAGACTGTGTTCACCTTTGTGAATAGGTATCTGTAGGGAAGTGGCGAGTTCTAGTTCCTCCATTAAGCTTTGGAAGGTGCACACTTTTGAATCATCTTGTACTTCTAAATGTAGATTTAGATCTCCTATGACAACCAGATTAGGGTTTTTAATGGCGTAGTGAGGAATCAGGATAGTGATTTTCTCTTTACCATTTTCCAGTTACCTGGTGATCTATATACCTATCCTGAAAATAAGCCCTAGCATGATTTTCGAGGTAGGTCTTAATATAAGCCCCACCCCAAAAATAAGTCCTAGTCAGGATTAGCCGGCAGCGCTTTCCCCCACCACCATGCAGCCATCCTTCCCTCCCATCCGAACCACTGACCACGAGCGAGCCCTACATACCGGTACCTCCCTCCAAATCAACATCGGGCCGGCAAAAGAGAATGTGCTTCTGAGAACAGTAAGAGCGGGAGGCCAGGAGGGAAGCTGGATGATGCTGCAAAGAGCGGGCAGCACTGGACCACGGGCTGCAAAATAGTACCTGGCGGGCCGCATGCCCATGGGCCACGAGTTTGAGACCACTGCTTTAGTCCTACTTTAATTAAGATTATACTTATTTGTGTCAGGCTTGCTATCTGTGTCCAGTTCATCTTGAATCTTATTCTGTGAGCTATAATTGCAGGATTAAAGGCTTCAATTGAGCATAATTCTGGTAAGCCTCTCTAACCACACTGCATTTTTAGGTTAAGTCCTTTAAATCTACAAACTTCTGGTAACATTTCTAATAAATATTATATCATCTATATCAAACACTGAATCTTTAAGGTTAAGGTTTTTAACTCAGCACACTTCTAGTAATTGTTTTGGAACGTTCTAAAACTACACGATTGAGGTCTTTAAAACAGAATACTTCAAGCGCACCCACTACTAGCAACTGTTATAGTAAACTCTCTAGTTACAAGATTGCAATCTTTAACATAGAATATTTCAAGTAATCCTTTCTAGCACATACTACTGCAGTAAGACTAAGGTTTCTGAATTTCTTTTACTCACTGTCCTCTTGGTCCACACGAAGGGCCACAGAAAGGGCCCTTTGACAAGGCCTTTTGGCATGACCCGCTGGCGATACAGGCCTGCCTGTCATGCGGACCTTTAAAGGGCCGTTGAGGCCTAGAAGGTGGTGGGCTGGACCTCTCTCTGGCCGCATGAATGACCAATTGGTGGGGAGAGGAGGTATTTTATTTATTTTAAAACATTTATATTCTGCAAATCACAAAGATCTATGCGGATTACTAAAGACATACAAATAAAATGAAACAAACAATCATACATTAAAATTACAATTAAAATCGCAATGAACATCATAAATGCACTTTTGTTGTACATCTTTCCCATTCATAAGTTAGTGAAAACTTCCTGGAAAGAAATAAGCCTTCAAAGGCTTTTGAAAAGGAGACAAACAGAAGGATCACAAGTATCACATCTGGAAGTGCATTCCACAGCCATGGTTCTGACGGCTTCATTCCTCCTCTCCCTGCTAGGGGCTGGGGAGTGTTAAAACAGTTGTATATCTCCTGACAACTGTCAACTTAATGTGACATAAGTATCATCTCGCTGCTCTTGATAACATGTTTTTCACAACATTACCTTATCAAGTTTGGATTAATAAACATTCTTAACATGTCCCTTCTCTCACATGGTAACGGCGGAATAGAAATCACTAATGTAATGTAATGTCCTTCATTGTAGCATGTATCTTGGAAATAGCTGTTTGCACATTTCCCAAGGCCATACGCATGTAGGTCTGGCTACTGTGGCATTGGCTTGGGGACCAGCAGCTGGCCAGCTAACTGGCAAAGGTGCTGTCACACACCATGCAGCCCCATCACTCTCTCCTTTCCTTCAGATTCTGCTGATTGCATGGACACGGTCTATGATAGCTACAAAGTGCAATGCTCATATAGATATGCGGGGTCCTCTTCCTCTTTAAGCATAATGCTGTTTCAGTGACTTGCTCTGTAGCCTCAGGTCCAGGTCAGTGAAACATGAATAGATAATGTGTTGAGGCAAGTTGACCAACATACCCTTCCCCTAATTCTTTAAGGTAGGTTGGGGAATGTATTCTTCCTTAGCAAGGAACAGAGGTCACCTATCACCCTTGCAACACTTCTACCTCACTATCACTCATTCATTATCTATATCTCTTTCACAACTGAACACTAACTCTGAACTCATCATAAGAACATAAGAATGGCCGCTGCTGGGTCAGACCAGTGGTCCATCCTGCCCTGCAGTCCGCTCATGCAGCGGCCCTTAGGTCAAAGACCAGTGCTCTAAATGAGTCCAGCCTCACCTGTGTACGTTCCAGTTTAGCAGAAACTTGTCCAACTTTGTCTTGAATCCCTGGAGGGTGTTTTCCCCTATTACAGACTCCAGAAGAGCGTTCCAGTTGTCTACCACTCTCTGGGTGAAGAAGAACTTCCTTACGTTTGTACGGAATCTATCCCCTTTCAGCTTTAGAGAGTGCCCTCTCATTCTCCCTACCTTGGAGAGGGTGAACAATTTGTCTTTATCTACTAAGTCTATTCCCTTCAGTATCTTGAATGTTTCGATCATGTCCCCTCTCAGTCTCCTCTTTTCAAGGGAGAAGAGGCCCAGTTTCTCCAATCTCTCACTGTACAGCAACTCTTCCAGCCCCTTAACCATTTTAGTTGCTCTTTTCTGGACCCTTTCGAGAAGTACTGTATCCTTCTTCATGTATAGCGACCAGTGCTGGACGCAGTACTCCAGGTAAGGGCGCACCATGGCCCGGCAGCGGCATAATAATCTTCTCCGATCTGTTCGTGATCCCCTTCTTTATCATTCCTAGCATTCTGTTTGCCCTTTTCACCGCCACCGCACATTGCATGGAAGGCTTCATCAACTTGTTGATCAGAACTCCCAAGTCTCTTTCCTGGGAGGTCTCTCCATGTACCGCCCCTGAAATTCTATATTCGTGCATGAGATTTTTGTTACCAACATGCATTACTACCCACAAAGAAACATCATTCCACATATAGTACTATATATAGATGTGCGGTATGTCACTGGAGCAGTGACGTTTTGAAATCATCGGGGATTGTTTTTCTTGGAAGGTTTGTGGGTCATTATTTCTGAATGACGAGAACATATATCATAGATGTTTTTCAGGGTGTATTTTTAAACATTAGATTCCATTGTGCCTCTATGCCCCAATAATGTCAGGATAGCCAAACAATCTTCATGTTACAATGACGCCCTAAAGCAGGGGTGTCAAAGTCCCTCCTGGAGGGCCACAATCCAGTTGGGTTTTCAGGATTTCCCCAATGAATATGCATGAGATCTATTTGCATGCACTGCTTTCATTGTATGCTAATAGATCTCATGCATATTCATTGGGGAAATCCTGAAAACCCGACCGGATTGTGACCCTCCAGGAGGGACTTTGATACCCCTGCCCTAAAGGCTGAGAAACAAAACTGTCACCGTTTAGGAAGGCAATGGAGGAAATACCCCTCCTCCTGCCACAAACAAGCATGGACGTCACATAGCTGAAGCCAAGAAATCCTACTCATTTTTAAAGAATTCTTTATTTATCTTATTTGTTACAATTAAATAACAAATATTCATGAATATCAACAGAACTTCAGCATATACAAATACACTTAAAGTAAATAAGGAAAAATAAACATCATCAATGATCTAGTTCACATTATACTGGTTGCCAGTTCCCAGTCTCAGAAATTAAACCTATTTATACATTACCATTATTGATAGGCCTAAATTGTGGCTTACTTTACTATGTCACAAAACATCCTCCTACACTGAAAAGTAAAAACTTAAACTTTCAACAAAGGTTTATCCTTAATAAAATCTTCCAACTGGGCTGGATCTAAAAACACATATATCAGTGAAAGGAGGAAGATGAAAAATGGATTTGCTAAACTAAAGGATGCTAGGAACCGATATGTGGAGAATAATGAGAAAAAAGCAAATGTGCTGGGAGAACTTATCTGCATTGAGGTGCCAATAGAGGAGACTTATTGCCGATTCGGATAGCAGTGCTCTATTTCCAGCCAGAGCCAGGAGACATCGGGAGCCGAATCTCCACGGGCATCCGTGGAGACAGCTGCACCGACGTCATCCGGGTCCTTTACTCGTGAGTGAAAAGGACGCCGTGACTGCATATCCATGGAGAACTTATCTGCATTGAGGTGCCAATAGGGGAGACTTATTGCCGATTCAGATAGCAGTGCTCTATTTCCAGCCAGAGCCAGGAGACATCGGGAGCCGAATCTCCACGGGCATCCGTAGAGACAGCTACACTGACGTCATCCGGGTCCTTCACTCGTGAGTGAAAAGAATGCCGTGACTGCATATCCACGGAGAAATTATCTGCATTGAGGTGCCTATAGAGGAGACTTATTGCCGATTCGGATAGCAGTGCTCTATTTCCAGCCAGAGCCAGGAGACATCGGGAGCCGAATCTCCACAGGCATCCATAGAGACAGCTGCACCGACGTCATCCGGGTCCTTCACTCGTGAGTGAAAAGGACGCCGTGACTGTGGCGTGTGGCCTCAGGGCGTGGCCAAAGGGGCGTGCCCTAAGGGGCACATTATGCCCCTTGGAGACACTGGGAAACAAATGAGCTATTTAAGTTGTTTGTATTATTATTTATCATGGGGAAAAGAAAGGGGAAAGCTAAAGTCTCTACACCTACTACAGTTGGTCCCATAGATAAACATTTTGTGTCAACCAGTGCCTTGGGCCATAGCAGAGGTGCCAACTCTCTATCAGGAGCGTCTCTGAGTCCTCTAGAAAGAACTCCTCCTCCTCCACTTATTATCACTGTTGGTCTGGAACCCAAGAATGGTTCCAGTTCTCAACCGGTGGGAGTATCTGACCAACAAGTTATCGTCTCCATTAGTTTATGGAGAGATACCTAAGGCCTTATCTATACAGGAGGAGGCTATGTTTGTCAGAAAAACCCAGGTAGAGCCACAGGAAGTTTCCCTTAAAGATTTATGGCAGATAAATACTAGAATGGAGGGGTTATTAATGTCAGTGATGGATCAGAATGTTAAAGTTTCACAGGACGTAGTTAATAAGATGGAAAATGTTGATTCAAATTTGAAGATTATAAAAAAAGTATTAAAACAACAGAGTCTCAAGTGGCTACACTGCAAGCCATATCTTCAACAGCTGTTAAAGATTTTCACATTACTCATTTAAAATTTGAGAAAATGGAAAACAGTTTAAGGGCAAAAAATCTACGATTGGTCAATTTTCCCAAAACTCAATTATTGTCTCCAGAAATATTAATTCGGAAATATTTTAAAGAAGTATTGGGATTGGCCGACGCAGAGAAATTGCCCTTAACAAATTTATATTATATTCCACAGAAAAAAAGAGTTCTTTGGCTATGGGAGTAGAACAGTTGGAGCAAATGGAGTTTGATCTAACAGGTTTCCTAGAAGATTCTCAAGATTTAGTCCAAACTAGATCTACCCTTTTGATAACTTGTGCTACAGAGATAGATAAATCCTTAATAATGAAAGCTTATTTTCAGAATAAGCTAATGAAATTTTGTGGAGATAATGTATTGATTTTTCCAGATGTGGCCCATACCATACAATTGAGAAGAAAAGCTTTTCTGGGTTTGAAATCAAGGGTGTTGGCTTTGGGAGCCACATTTTATTTGAAATTTCCATGCAAATGTTTAATTAAATTTAAAGAATGTGAATATGTATATTGGGACTCTATTCAATTGGAACAATTTTTACAACTTCATGAAACTAGTAAGGCTGTTATCTGACTTGATATTGGGTTTTGGAGTTTGTATGTATGCACCATAATTGTTTGATCTTTTTGATCTAGATTATATAATGGACTTATTTGTTTAATTGAGATATATTCTCCCATTAATGTGGCTTGAGGAGAATTGATTTAGTTATTTTTTGTTTAAATTTCTAATTTCTATGCAAATATCCTTTCTTATTATTGTTGTTAAAATGATAATGATGAAAATTTTTATAAAAAAAAAAAAAAAAAAAGCAAATGTGTTAAACAAATACTCTGTTCATGGAAGAAAATTGTCTGGCAAAGTTACACGGGAAAATGGAGTAGATTCTGCACCGTTCACAGAGGAAAGTGTTTATGAACAACTTGAAAAACTGAAGGTGGACAAAGCGATAGGACTGGACAGGATCCATCCCAGGATACTGAGGGAGCTCAGAGAGGTTCTGGCGGGTCCAATTAAAGACTTGTTCAACAGATCTCTGGAGAAGGGAATGGTTCCTGGGGAATGGAGGAGAGCGGATGTGGTCTTTATTCACAAAAGTGGTCACAGGGATGAAGTGGGAAACTACAGGCTGGTAAGCCTCACTTCAGTTGTTGGAAAAATAATGGAAGTGTTGCTGAAAGAAAAGATAGTGAACTTCCTAGGATCTAATGGGTTACAGGATCCGAGGCAACATGGCTTTACTAAAGGTAAATCTTGTCAAACGAACCTGATTGAATTTTTGATTGGGTGACCAGAAAGCTGGATCGAGGACATATGCTAGATGTAATTTACTTAGATTTCAGCAAAGTTAGCACATTCCCTCCGACACGATCCTATATGTCAGAGGAGGGGCGGGACCGCGGCAGAGGGAACATGCTACCGAAGTTGACAGTGGCCTGCGAGATTTGCTACAGCCGTCTGGCGATCCTCAGCAGGCAGCTTTGAAGAGGAGACCAGGTGAAGGCAGATGCGAGTGAAGAGCAGCAGCGGCAGCGGTTCGTGCCTGCGGGCCAGAGGAGAACAGGAAGCCGGGATGGAGGGAGGGTAGAACAACGGGCCAAATGTGAAGGTGAGACTGAGAAGGGGGGAAAACATATAGGCCTTCAGGACGGGGGCGAGCCCTGGTGTAGAAGTACCCAGAGAGAAAGGAGGGGTCCAGATGTGCATATGCTGGACTGAGTGGAGGGTGGGGAGGGTTGGGTAAGAAATAAAACAGAGGAGAGGGAGAGAGAAGGTGGGCAATGGGATGGAGGGAGGGAAGGAACAGAAAGAGAGAAGTTGAACACAAGGGATGGTGTGGAGGGGGGATAGAGATACTGGATAGGAGGGTAGTTGGGAAGAAAAACGGATAGATCCTGGGGTAGTGGGGAAGGAGGGAGAGATGCTGCATGAAACAACAAAAAGTAGAAAAAATAATTTTCTGTTTTGCGATTACAATATTAATTTTGTTTACACCACAGAGCCGGTGTGAGGTTGGAGACTGTGTAGCTCTATACTTCTACTAAGACTAACCCTCTCTTGTACAAAACCGCACGTTTTTAGTGCAGAGAGCCGCGCTGAATGGCCCGCGCTGCTCCCGACGCTCATTGAGTTCCTATGAGTGCCAGGAGAAGCACGGGCCATTCATCGCGGCTCCCTGCACTAGAAACTGCTAGCGCAGTTTCTTAGAAGAAGGGGTAAGCATTAGTCACTTAGGAGTCCTTTTATTAAGGTGCGCATTTAGCGCACGCTAAATCGGTTAGCGTACCTTAATTAAAGGACCCCTAATTATCTTAATTAAAAATTCAGCCTGCGACTTAGCCTTTTTTTCAGATTTCAGCCCCTTATGTGATTGAGTTTGACACCCCTGCCTTAGAGGTAAGGAAGGACAGGGGAGATACGATTCAGACATTGAAATACTTGAAAGGTATTAATGTAGAACAAAATCTTTTCCAGAGAAAGGAAAATGGTAAAACCAGAGGACATAATTTGAGGTTGAGGGGTGGTAGACTCAAGACCAATGTAAGGAAATTCTTCTTTACGGAGAGGGTGGTGGATGTCTGGAATGCGCTGCCGAGAGAGGTGGTGGAGATGAATACGGTGACGGAGTTCAAAAAAGCGTGGGATGAACACAGAGGATCTAGAATCAGAAAATAATAGTAAATATTGAAGAACCAAGGCCAGTACTGCGCAGATTTGCACGGTCTGTGTCTGTATATGGCCGTTTGGTGGAAGATAGGCTGGGGAGGGCTTCAATGGCTGGGAGGGTGTAGATGAACTGGAGTGAGCTTTGAGAGAGACTTCAGTAGTTGGAACCTAAGAACAGTACTGAGCAGAGCTTTGGATTCTTGCCTAGAAATAGATAAGAAGAAAAAAAACAACAAATTTTTAGATTGAATCAGGTTGGGCACGCTAGATGGACCATTCGGGTCTTTATCTGCTGTCATCTACTATGTTACTTGCATATGAAATAAGGCACTTGCACGGGAATTTTAAAAAGATAGTCACACTGACTGCCAAAACCTTTGGCTTAAGCAGTGGGAGCTAGTGCTGCCCGATTCACGATTCAAATCAATTCAATAAAAAAAAAAAAAAAAAAATTGGCCTCCCGATTCAATGGCCGACCCTTCCCCCGTGCCTTCCTAAAGCAGGAGCTGCAGTGCTGCCTCTTGCTGGCCATTCGCTGCTGCTCCTGCTTGAGGGGGAAGGGTCTGTCAGAAAGGCCTCACCCAGCTTGCCCGCTCTTGCCTCCCCGCTCTTACCTCCCCCAGCTTCCCCGCTCTTCCCTCCTTTATACTAATAAGGCAGCTTGCAGGCTCTCTGGTGTTATAGCGATCCCTGCAGCTGCCCGTGGTCCTCAGCAGCAGGACGTAGCAGGGGCAGGATGTAGCAGGAAGAACGTACCGCTGAGTAAACAAATAAAGCTAGGGAGGCGTGGTTTGGTGCACATATGTAGGGACCCTAATGCGCATGCTTGAATTTTTTCCTGCCTACAGAAGCTGTCAGTTGCCAGCAGACTGCCGATGAATGAGGAAGTGTAAGTGAGCGCCATTAGATTTTCATTTTTGACAAAATTACAGAAAAAGTTTAAAGCTACAGCATTAAATTTTGTGTAAAGATTGGCGATTCCCAAGTGGAAATGATCCGCAAAATTCAACAGGCCTTCGAGGAAGAAGCAATGGGCACCACACAGATAAAAGAGTGGTACAACCGCTTCAGAGATGGCCGTACATCAGTGGAGATTGAAGCATGTTTTGGTAGGCTCTAAACATTCGGAAATTACATTACATTACATTAGTGATTTCTATTCCGCTTGTGCCTTGCGGTTCTAAGCGGATTACAAGTTAGAAGACTGGACATTTCCAGTATCTTTGTAGTACATGTAATTAAGAATGCGTCAAGTTACAATTGTTATTCTGGACTTTTCCAGGAGAAATTGATAGTAGATAGTAGATAGTGATAGGTTGTTTAGACGAATAGAGATAATATTGTCCGGATTCTGTTGTTTAGACGAATAGAGATAATACTGTCCGGATTCAAGGTGTTGCTGGTGGTGGTGGTAGGGTGGTCATGAGAGCATTTTCTAATACTTTTGTGAGGTTATGATGATGGGAAGTGTTTTTTGAAGAGATGAGTTTTGATTTCTTTTCGGAATACTTTAGTGTCTATTGATTTGGTCAGTAGATTGGTGATGGTAGTATCGATCTTTGCTGCCTGTGTCGCTAAAAGGCTGTCATATAGTTTCTTTCGTCGTGTTCCTTTGAGAGGGGGGTGAGTGAATAGGCTCTGAGTTCTCCTTAATCTGTGTGAGAGGTTACGGTGTATTCTGTTGTTTAGGTAGCTGGGTGCTGTTCCATGTATTACTTTGTATAGTAGACAGTAGAATTTGAACTGGGATCTTGCTTTTATTGGTAGCCAGTGTGAGTCTATGTATGCTTTGGTGATGTGGTCATATTTGCCTAGTGAGTAGATGATTCTGAGGGCTGTATTCTGAACTGTCTGTAAATGAGATCGTTACTGACCAAGTGAGGACCCTGGTAATGCAGGATCGTCGAATCACAATCAGAAAACTTGCAGATGAGGCAAGCATCAGCGTTGGATCCGTTCATTCCATTTTGACTGAGGATTTGGGCTTCAGGAGAATTTCAGCGAAGTTCGTGCCAAAGCTGCTAATGATCGAGCAGAAGCAACGCCTTTTGGAGATTGCACAGGACATCCTAGGGACTGTGAACAGTGATCCCAACTTCCTCAGCACAGTGATCACTGGCGATGAGTCCTGGGTTTATGGGTATGACCCAGAAACTAAGTTGATGTCATCACAATGGAAGCATTCAACATACCTGAGGCCAAAAAAAGCAAGGCAGATCTGCAGCAATGTCAAAGTCATGCTGACTATATTCTTCGTCTCCAGTGGCGTGGTTCATCACGAGTACGCACCACACGGTACAACCATCACCAAAGGGTACTACCAAGAGGTTCTGCGTCGCCTTCGTAACACTGAGATGCAAATGGCCGGACCTGTGGGCAGTGGGCAATTGGCGGCTCTATCACGATAACGCACCTGCCCATTTGATACAGAGTTTCCTGGCCAAACACAACACACCTGTGATTCCTCAGGCTCCCTACTCTGCCGACATGGCTCCGTGTAATTTCTGGCTTTTCCCCCAAGCTGAAAATGCCCATGAAAGGGACCAGATTTCAGTCAAGAGAAGACATCATGCAGAATGCGATGGACCAGTTGCGAGCAATCTCAAAAGAGGCGTTCCAGCGCTGCTTCCGACAGTGACAGAACCATTGGAAAAAGTGTGTGGCAGCTCAAGGGGACTACTTTGAAGGAGATTAGTATAAGATTGATTGATGTATCTGAATATGAGTATTTTTTTATGAATAAAGACCTGATACTTTTTGAACAGCCCTCGTATACATTCTTAGTAGCTCTAATGGAGAAAGATAATGTGTAACAGGAAAATTTAAGAGGCGAAGGTTCTTAACTCTTAAAGAATTCTCCAGTTTCTCTATTTTTGCATGAATCAACATACCATCTTTAATATTAGAAGTAGCATTAACCTGTAAATTACTCACAGCTTGATCGAATTTTTCTAGCTTGCTACCTGTTTCTGCTAATTTAACTTCATGCTCATTAATTTTTACAGCGATATCAGATGAAAATTGACAAATTCAAAATGGTATTCTGTAATGAAGTCTCAATTCTATTAACACTTAAGACATACATCATTTAAAGTGATAACTTTTATCTTTAGGGAGAAGATTAGAGTCTGGCTTCATAACCCTCTGCACAGGAGTCAGACCCTTTGCTCCCGGTAAAGATTGTCCTGAAACCTCCAGTCCAAACAATATAGATAATTGTAGGAACAAAGCTGCTCCCTCCTGCAAGGGGGAAGACTCTGCTCTCCCAACTAGATGTGAAGGTTGAGGAGGTGGTGATGGTTCCCCAGAGGATAATGAAGCGGCCTGAATATCTAAAGTTACCTGCTCTTCCACATGTGGTAAAACAGGAGCCCAAAGGTGATGATCTATAGGGAACGTCATTGAAGCACATGGTATAACTTTTGCCTTCCTTTTGCCCATAGTGATAGGATTCAATATTGGCCTACTCCCTGCTCCTCTTAGACTCCAAAAGGGCTCAAAAAGGGCGTATCCTTCCCTCTTTGGCCATGCCCCTTCAGACTCATGGCTCAGGGCTCGCAACCACGGGCCACATACAATGGCTTCCTGGCAATTTAAAGAGCCCAAAAAGGACCCTTTCTCCAGCTGACTGGGGCACGGTTGGCTGCAGAACTGCCTGTCCTGTTGGTGAGTTGTGCTGCAAGCAGCACTGGCGGCAAATGTCCTCCACGGTTTCCCAGCAATTTAAAGAGCTCAAAAAGAACCCTTTCTCCAGCTGACTGGGGCACGGTTGGCTGAGGGACTGCCTGTCCCATTGGTGAGTTGTGCTGCAAGCAGCACTGGGTGGCCAAGAAATCCTACTCATAAATATTACATTACATTAGAGATTTCTATTCCGCCATTGCCTTGCTGTTCAAGGCGGATTACAAAAAAGATATTACATGAAGAAGAGATCTGGTAATTTCTAGAGGAGATACAGAGTAGATGAGGTTGCTTTGGGGAATCAGGAAGGTATTAGGGAGTGGTATTGGGAAGTGGGAAGGAGCTAGCGGTATAGACAACCATACCTTTAGCTTCAAGAAGCTGTTCCAACTAATGCACTCAACTACAGCCTCCTCCCCCCAAGACTTGGCTTAGCAGTCACTAACACCCAATCCAATATCTAAGAGTCAGCAAACTACTTCCAAGACAAAATTAAGAGTGTGCAAGCAGAAATCAGCAAAATATCAAGCACTATATACACCCAAAGATCCAAACTGACCCCATTGTCAGTAATCCCTGTTAAGCAGACCAAATCTGGAGCATCTTTAAACTGTTCACCCCAGATGACATGCTCCCCCAACTAAACAAACTATCTATCAAAAGCAGAATATTAGACAAATGCCCATCACACTTGTACTCCCACATCCATAATGAACTCATTCATTGGCTAATCTCTTTAATGAACCTCTGACAAAAGGCCATCTGCCCACCAAAACGGGTCACATTGCTCTTGCACCCATCCCCCCAAAAACAAGGAGCCGACCTACCTGGAATACCTCTACTCAACAAACTTCTTGAAACACTGGTTTGCATGAAACTTACAGCTTTCCTAGACAAATTTTCCTGCTTACATCCCTCTCAGTATTGCTTCAGGCCCCAACACAGCACAGAATTACTATTATATTTATTAAGAATTTGATATACCACTGCCGCATTTTACTGACCTAAGTGGTTTACAGTGTAAGAATTGAATACAGAAAGAAACTCCAAAGAACATATTCAAATAAGAAACTTCCTTGAACATATTCAGATAGGAAAGGAAGAGATAGAGATAGGTACAAGATATATATAAAAATAAAAGTGAAATAAGGTCCAATTTGACTCAGTTCAGTGTAAGGCAACAGCAGGACACAATGGTCGAGTCTAACAGCCGAAGATTGTACGTAGAAAAGCAGTCAAAGGCAGTGGACAACCGGAGCAAACATCGGCTCCATCGAAGGCGAGGTAGGAGGGTTCCAACAGCTGAAGGTATCATGCCGAGGAGCTGGAGGACCAAACAGGTCACAGTAGGACCCCCAATGTCTAGCCACAGAGACCCCATCAAACCGTCTCACACTAACCACCAAAATCAAACAGATGCTCAGCAAGGGGTACCAATCCTACAGTTTGACTTATCAGCTGTGTAATAATAATAATAATAATAATTTTATTCTTATATACCGCCAAAGCCATAGAAGTTCGAGGCGGTTTACAGCAAGAAGCGCTGGACAATCAGCGAAGAGGTTACAGTCAAAGTCAGCGAAGAGGTTACAATCAAAGTCAGCAATACAATCTTACATAATGAAGGAATATGAGAGTTATACAATCTTACATAAAGAAGGAATATGAAAGCTGTGTAGTTCATTAGGGATATTGGTTGAGTAAGCAGAGCAGAGAAGATTCTTAGTTAACAAATCGATTGAACAAGCTCGTTTTTACCTGTTTTCTGAAATTGAAGTAGGATGATGAGATTGCGAAGACGTTACTAAGCCAATCCTTCCATTTGCCTGCCTGGAAGGCAAGAGTTCTGTCCAAGAATCTTTTGTAGTGGCAGGCTTTTATTGTCGGATAGGAGAACAGATGTATTCTTCGTGTGGGTCTAAGATAACTGGCCAGATTGAAGTGGGAAACGAGGTAAGTGGGGGCTAGACCAAATATTGATTTGTAGCACAGACAGGAGAACTTAAACAGGATTCGCGCCTCTAGGAGCAGCCAATGGAGTTTCTGATAGTAGGGCTTATGTGTTCCCATTTCTTCAGCCTAAAGATCAGCCGAACTGCCGAGTTTTGAATGACTCTGAGTCTTAGGATTTTTTTTTGTAGGATGCTAAGTAAATAATCTTGCAATAATCGAGTAGGCTCAGGATGGAAGATTGAACTAGTAAGCAGAAGGATGGAGCATCAAAGTATTTTCTGATGGTTCTGAGTTTCCATAGTACAGAAAAGCATTTTTTGACTAATAAATCTGTGTGAGCATTTAGAGTGAGGTGGCGGTCCAGGGTGACTCCTAGGATTTTAATGGAGTGGTCAATAGGGAAGAACTGATCATTCAAGGAGATCGATGGGTCGCTGATTTTGTCATTGGGGATAGAGAGGAAAAATTTAGTTTTGTCGGTGTTGAGCTTCAATTTGAAGTTGGTCATCCATAGTTCGATTTCCTTTAGAATGGATGATAGATGAATCTTAGTCTTGGAGGTCAGAGTGGTAATGGAATTAACAATGGTGATATCGTCTGCATGGATGTAGAATTTAACCTTTAGGTTTTGAAGTAAGTTCCCCAATGAGGCAAGGTAGATGTTGAACAGAGTGGGGGAAAGGGGAGAGCCCTGCGGGACTCCGCATGAGTTGATCCAACTAGCGGATTTTTTATTGTCACTGTAGACTTGATATGACCGTTTGCTCAAAAACCCTCAAAACCATTTTAACACATTACCTGAAAGACCAATTGACTCCAGACAGTCAATCAGAATAGCGTGGTCAACTAGATCGAAGGCACTACTTAGGTCTAGTTGCAGAATAAGAGCACTGGTACCCTGGCTGAATAAGGTGTGGAGGAAATCCAGAGCGGAAACCAGACTGATTGTCGTGCAGTATGCTAAATTTCTCCAGATACATTATTAGTTCCTGGTTGACCAGACCTTCCATTAACTTGACGAAAAAGGGAGTGCTCGCAATTGGTCTGTAATTAGATGTCTGTTTGGTAGATTCTCTAGGGTTTTTTACGATTGGGGTGATCAGAATCTGGCCTAGATCCTCAGGAAAAGTACCGGTTAGCAGGAGAGAGAAGAGCCAGATGAATAGCTTGGCTTTGAAAGAGAGTGGCGCGACTTTCATAATGTATGGAGGGCAGCAATCTAATTTGCAGTAGGAGACGGCGTATTTCGCGTAATAGTTGGAGAATTGTTGCCAGGATGGTGTAGTGAAGTTATTCCAGGCCATATCTACCCTAGGGTCATCTTTGTGTTGGGCAACCGGATAGTTCAAATGGTTGGTTGAGGAGCTCGCTAGATTTGATCTCAATTTGATGATTTTGTTGTTGAAAAATTCCGCCAGTTCATCTGCAGATGTAGGGGAATCAAGGGTAGAGCGAGATAGGGCCTGTGTGTCATAGAGATTATTGACTAATTCAAAGAGATTTCTAATGTTGGTGTTTGGCGATCCGATTTTATGGGCGTAGAAGTTGGAGCGCTTCTTTGTTATTAGTTTTTTGTATTCATTTAATTTTAGTCTCCAATTTGACCTCCCCACACTGTCCCCTGATTTCAACCATTGTTTTTCGAGTTTCCATAACTCCCATTTCATATTTCCCAACTCGGTATCGTACCAGCCATCCAGGTTCTTGTTTCTTATTTTTCTTAGTTTAGTTGGGGCCATTTTGTATGACTCTGTAGATCATAAGCTTTGACTAGATCTAACCGGACCTGTCCTTAACTGGTTCAAAGAATTCCCTGACAGAGACTACTTTGTATGGAAAGATGACACCTTCTCCCAAAGCTGGAAAAAAGTCTGTGGAGTACCTCAGGTGTCCTCACTCTCACCAGTGCTCTTCAACAATTTTATAAGCACCTTGGGCAATCTTACTTTCACCAATGGTGAATGTCAACTAGCCTATGCAGACAATATCTTTCTCTTAATTCCACTTAATATAGGCACTAGGGAGTCCTCCATAAAAGTTTCCAAAGGTATTGAAAAAAAATCTACTCCTGGGCACTCTCCAACAAACTAAACACCACCAAAACACAGCTTGGTTCCACAATGCCACACAGTCAGCACCTATGAGCCTAACCCTACCCTCTGGTGCAACGCTAAACATTGAGAAGGTGCTTGGAATCCTGCTTGACCCAACACTTTCCTACAAACCTCAAATATCCAACTTCTGGAAAAAAATCTTTCTACAGTTTGAAGCAACAGACTGATCAAATCTTACTTCTAAAGCAACCACTTTGCAATTCTGATTCAAATGCTAATTCTAACACAACTCAACTATTGCAATTCCCTCTATGTGGGCACAGCCTCCTCCCAAAAGTACAAACTCCAAATGATTCAAAACACCGCAATCAGATTGATATTGGCTTAAAGTCTGACCTCGTCTCTACATACTACTGCATGCTTCAACAGCTGCCTGTAAATGCCCGGATCTTGTTTAAACTTTCCTGTATTGTACACCATGTACTAAACACTAACTCACTGGAGCAGATAACCCACCTGTTCTCAAGCTCACCTCTTCACCTCAACCAGGATCATCATCATCCACCAGCTGATCATCCCCTGCAAATATTCAACACCCTTTCCAAATAAGTTGCTACAAGAATATGGAACGCTCTTCCAACATCCATAAGGATAAAAATGAACTGCCTCACCTTCAGGAAAAGACTGAAAATGTACCTATTTGATAAATTCCTTTCAGCTTAGTGACTCTGCCTTCTCTCCATGACAATGTAACTAACCTCCATAACGTGATATAACTACTTCCTCACTTGCAACAATGTAACATTAACATAAGAATTGCCATACTTGGACAGATCAAAGGTCCATCAAGCCCAGTATTCTGTTTCCAACAGTGGCCAACCCAGGTCCCAAGCACCTAGCTAGATTACAAGTAACAAAACAGATTCTATGCTGCTTATCCTAGGAATAAGCAGTTGATTTCCCCAAGCCATCTCAATAATGTTTTTTTAGGAAATGATCCATACCTTCCACTCCACTCATTATTTTATAGACCTCTATCATATCACCCCTGAGCAGATTCTTCTCCAAGCTGAAGAGCCCTAGCCGCTTCAGTCTTTCTTTATAGGGAAGTCATCCCATCCCTTTTATCATTTTTGTCACCCTTCTCTGTACCTTTCCTAATTTCGCTATATCTTTTTTGAGATATGGCGACCAGAACTACACACAGTATTCGAGGTGCAGCTGTACCATAGAGCAATAAAAGGGAATTATAACATTTTCATCTTTGTTTCCATTTCTTTCCTGAATTTCAGAAGCACTTTATATTGGGACATAGGGAGGGATAAAGGACCATCTTATCAGTAAGGGTGGAACAGTTCTCTCCACACTGACCAAGCTCAGAGAAGGTCAATAGTGGAAAAGTGTGTTTCAAGGAAGTCAGAAGAAGGGTTTCCTGAGATAGTGCCCCACAAGTATTGCATAGTGTCTTTAAAGATATTGAGAAAGGAGCTATAGAGCTGGGTGGCTTAGGGCCAGCCTGGCAGCCTTCAGGCTTAGGCCTGAAGTCCAGGGATAAAGTGCTGCCAGAACTGTGTTGAATAAAAGCAACTAAACCATATGTGAAAAGCAGCTATCCAGACAGAAACTGAATGGACATGTTGAGCATTCTTGGAAAGTTTTTTTTTCACCTATGAACTGAGTTTTAATGTGGCTATGTGAAACAAGGTTTATCCGGCTGGTGGGAAAACCAGACCAGTGAACTGGCAACTAAGAATATTTTTATTTTGGAACTATAATTGAGCTCAGAGTTTGACTGACATGGATTAAGGGTCATTACCCCATTGGTACTCTAGAGAGCGCTAGATCATGAGCTAGTGGAAGAGGTCTAGCTCTACTCAGTTGGCAAACCTGGGCCCTGCCACAATACAGACAGACATGACTTAACAGGTAGGAATCAGAATTAACTCATTCTGAATTCTGCAAAGATGAGTCCTTTTTTTTTTTTCAAAGGAGTAAGCAGATAAATGAACAACAGTGACCCAAGCTGATATTTAGAGATTTAGAAGACATTTGAAAAAGTCTCTCATTAAGACATTCCTCAAGAAATTAGAGTCATGGGAATAGAAAGGTTTATGCCTTTTTGTGAATTGCAAACTGGTGAAAGGACAGAATAGGACTAAATGGTCCTTTATCAACAAAAAAAGAGTTACTATTAGAGAACTTAACATTCAAAATGAAGAGTACAGAACATCTCATTATAAAGAAAGGCAATTCGGGTTAGGCTGTTTCCTTTTGGAGAAAAACATTGGAGAAAAACAACTAAGGGGCTATGATATAAAATCGTGAGTGGAGTGGAATGGTTAATGTTTCAAACACTAAAACAAAAATCAGTCCATGGTAGTAATAAGCAGATAAAGAAAATTGTAGGATTTTTCCTTTACACAATGTATAAACTGTAGAGTCTATTGCTGAAGGGTGTGGTCATAAAACTAAGCAGGGTTCAAAAGAAGTTTGGCTATGTTCAGGGTGAAAAGATCCATAAAAATATTCTGCAGTTAGACTTGCAAGAGCCATAGATGATTTCCAACAATGAGCAATAAGAAACAGATTTACTTTTTGGGATTTTCTGAGTACTTGTGTTCTGGACTGGTCACTTCCAGAAACAGGATATTGGCTTAATGGGTTTGCTCTACATACTTCTGATTCTCTGATCACTGATGAACTCTCCTGATTAACCCTCTTCCTTGAAGTGACCATTATTTACTACTCTCTATCACCCAATCTTTGGATCCACTTGTGATTTAGTCACATCTCCAATTTTGGATGGGCTTACAACCAAAATGGGTGGACCCAATGTCTTCTCAGCAGCTTGCTCCCTCACTGTTCTCTGCCTTTAGGTGCCTGGACTGCCCTTCCAGAAAAGGTGATAGAGACAAAAGCATTAATGGAATTAAAAAGAATAGGATGCCCAGAGGATCCCTAAATGGGAAAAGGCCAGAAACCAAATGACTGAGTACCGTATTTTCACTCATATACCGCGCACCCGTGTAAAACGCGCACACAGGTATAGCGCGCAGGAAACTGTAATTTATGTAAATAAATTTTTTACATATACCCCTATACCGCGCAAGCCGCCCCGACTCTCGCGTCGCTGCCCAACTCTCCTTTCGCCCGCCACGACTCTCCTCTGGCCAGCCCGACTCTCCTTTCGCCCGCCCCGACTCTCCTCTGGCCAGCCCGACTCTCCTTTAGCCCGCCCCGACTCTCCTCTCCCCCTTGAAGTCCTGTTCCCACCCTGAAAGCCTGATGCCTCCCCTCCCGACATCCAATTCACCCCCCCGCAGGACCGCTCACACCCCCACCCCGAAGGACCGCTCGCACCCCCACAGCCACCCCCCCCATCATGTAGAAGCTGCCTACCGTCATCCTGTTGCTTCCTCTGCCGGCGGTCCTGCCCCTTCTCTTAGCCCTGCGTCTACGCTGCTTCCTCTTCCGGCTGTCCCGCCCTTTCTCTGTTGTCATGAATATAACGCGCATGGTTATACTTGGTTTGTAAAAATCGTGTATAACGCACGCGTTATATGCGTGAAAATACGGTACTTCTACTCAAAACTGCATAAAATAACTTATTTCTATGAAGGAAATGGGGAGATAACCTGCAGGTAGTAGCCATTACAACCCTAACCACCTTACTGGGCAAACTACTTCAGTTTTATCTGTTGTCATCTTTACTATATTTAAAAATAATCCACTTTACAACTGACTAATACTATCCACCAGTGACCTCCAATCACGTTAATGTTTGCTTCACTTTTTAATATACAGTATGTTATAAATGGTCATTTAAATTTAGAGGTTTCTACCGTGAGAGGAAAAAGACTAAGTGCTCATGAATGCTGAACGTTAGATTGAACTTGTTCAGTCACCCTTATGTGGGTTATCATTAGTCTTAAAAAAAACTCCTGGTTTGGGTAGAAATATTATTACTGTATTTTGTTTGTTTTTAATTCATTTTTTTTAATAGTCTCTACCTATAGAGGCATAGTATATACCTCTAGTCTTCATCTTCAGCTAAGTGCTCATTCCAAGCACCATAAGTGAAATGTTTGACATAAATAAATAATTTTTAATTAAAAACAAACAAAATAGAGGTAATAATAGTATTTCTACCCAAACCGGGTTTTTTTTAAAGACTAATGACAGCCCACATAAAGGTGACTGAATAAGTTCGGCACCCATGAGCACTTGAAGTCTTCTTCCTCCCGCAGTAGAAACCACCAAATTTACATGGACATTTATAACATATATTAAAAAATGAAGCAAACATTAACATGTGATTGGAGATCACTGGTGGATAGTCTTAGTCATCTTTACTATAAACATGGTCCACTGAAGGTGATGAATATAAATTACACGTTGCTCCTAAATCATATACTAAGTATGATTGTGCAAGACTATATACCTTGAATAGGTCTCAGGATTGTAAGTTTTTCTTTTATTTCCATCAATACCAGGAGCAGCAGTTCTGGTCACACTGGGTGGTGTCCGAGATTTCACAGTGCCTCTGCAATAAAAGTATATATATTAAGAGCGAACTGAAACAAACCGGCACATTATTTTTGTTTTAAGAATTGTACATGCCCTGAATTATGGGAAAAAGTGTTTTAACCTCTCACCCAACTGATTAGGTTGTTATCGTTTCATGCCTTATCAGTTTCACTCAGTTTGCAGACTAGTTGGTAGTGGCAACTGGGAATGAATTGAAAACCAAAAGATACTCTTCCTCTTTGTACCTATCTTTCTTGCCCCTTCTCAAAGACCAAAAGCAAATACTCTCATTTTGCCATAGTGCAAAATGGTCCGAGTACTGTAGTTCATATGGCACATAAAAGGAGCAAATGCCTGAGATGATAACTGCAGGCAGTGTCGGTTTCTAGTCTTCACTATGTCTAGTTATTCACATGGGAGGCTTGCCTCAGTGGCTTGGAAATTCTGGTCAAGTAGTCAGGACAAGTCCCTCTGGGACTTTAAGTAAGTTAATAGCACACTGCCTCCAAACTTGGATGTCCTTAATCTCTCTATCACAGTTAGAGGCAAGGGAAGAGCCAGAGATGAATGCATCCTGAGAACGAACGAATGGCTACGAGGATGGTGTCGAGATATGAACTTTGGATTCCTGGATCATAGAGAGGCGCTGCAAGGACTACAGGGACCAGACGGACTCCATTTAACCAGCAGAGGTAAGAACATCTTCGGACACCGACTAGCCCGCCTACTTCACAGGGCTTTAAACTAGGTAAGTTGGGGGAGGGGACCTACTCATATACTGGGGTGGAAAGGAACTATCCTGATGGGACGAGTCGACACTCAGATTCCGAGGTAAGGACCCAATATGCAAACAGTTCTCTTGGAGCCACACAGACTCGGTCAGGAATAGCCTTACAGGGACTCAGCAAACACAAAGTGTGGAAGGCCATGTATGTTAATGCACACAGTTTAGGCAATAAAATTCTAGAACTAGAAACTGAAATAAGGGATGCCAATCTGGACGTGGTGGCAATATCCGAGACTTGGTTCACTGACGCACATGGGTGGGCTATGGCTATACCGGGGTACAATCTACTTCGTCAGGACAGAGAGGGCAGGTTAGGTGGAGGGGTAGCACTATACATTAAAGAAGACATCAAAACTACCAGGATCACTGATGTCAAGTATACCGGGGAGTCCCTCTGGGTTAACCTGGCACGAGGTAGTAAAAAATGCCTGTATCTTGGTGTGGTATACAGACCTCCAAGACAACCGGAAAACATGGACGCAGAATTAATTGAAGACATAGAGAATATAACTCTACGGGGTGACACTGTGCTGCTAGGGGACTTCAACATGCCTGACGCAAACTGGAACACATTTTCAGCAGCAACCAGCAGCAGCAGGAGGCTTCTGAACTCCATAAAAGGAGTACATCTCAGACAGATGGTAACGGAGCCCACTAGGGCCCAGACAATCCTAGACCTGGTACTCACAAACGGGGAAAGCATCTCAGAGGTCTCGGTAGGAGATACGCTAGCCTCCAGCGACCATAACATGGTATGGTTCAACATTGGGAAAGGATCCCCTAAATCAATTACAAAAACAAAGGTGCTCAACTTTCGGGGCGCCGACTTCGCACGTATGGGAGATCACGTTCATCAGACGCTACAGGACCAAGCAGAGACCGGCAATGTGGAAACTATGTGGTCGTACCTGAAATCATCCATACACAAAGCAACTAATCGCTACATAAAATCAGTAGATAAACGGCAAAGAAACAACAAACCCCAATGGTTCACTGAAGAGATCTCACTCCTCATTAAGGAGAAGAAAAAAGCATTTCTTTCCTACAAACGCACCCAGAGAAGAGAAACTAAAGTAGAATATAAGACCAGATCTGCAGCGGTCAAAACAGCAGTTAGGGAGGCCAAACGTCGAGTGGAAGAAACTCTGGCAAAAAACATTAAAAAAGGGGACAAATCCTTCTTTAGGTATATCAGCGATAGGAAAAGGAACACAGACGGTATAGTACGCCTTAGACAACCGGACGGAAACTACGCGGTGGCGGATTCAGAAAAAGCAGAACTACTAAATGAATATTTCTGCTCAGTCTTCACCTGCGAAGCACCGGGACACGGACCACAGTTGATGATAATACAAGACGTGGATGACCCGTTTCAGAATTTTGAGTTCACTCCTGGGGACGTCTACAACGAACTGGCAAGGCTAAAGGTAAACAAGGCCATGGGACCGGACAATTTACACCCAAGAGTGCTCAGAGAATTGAGAGATGTCCTGGCAGAACCGTTGGCGGTGCTCTTCAATCTCTCACTAAGTACGGGGAAAGTTCCGTTGGACTGGAAAACAGCCAACGTCGTTCCTCTACATAAAAAGGGTTGCAAGGCTGAGGCTGCGAACTATAGACCGGTAAGCCTCACCTCAATAGTGTGCAAACTCATGGAAACACTAATTAAGTATAAATTAGATACGATCCTGAACGAGGGAAATCTCCGGGATCCCAGCCAACATGGATTCACCAAGGGTAGGTCATGCCAGTCCAATCTAATAAGCTTCTTTGACTGGGTAACAAGAAGACTAGACTCAGGAGAGTCCTTGGACGTCGTGTACCTGGACTTCAGCAAAGCGTTTGACAGCGTCTCACACCGCAGGCTGCTGAACAAGATGAAATCTATGGGATTAGGAGAGACTCTAACTGCATGGGTTAAAGATTGGCTTAGTGGCAGACTTCAGAGGGTGGTGGTCAACGGTACCCTTTCTAAAATGTCGGAGGTGACCAGCGGAGTGCCACAGGGTTCGGTCCTGGGCCCACTCCTCTTCAACATATTCATTAGGGATCTGACTCAAGGGCTCCAAGGCAAGGTAACCTTATTCGCTGATGACGCCAAACTATGCAATGTAGTAAACGGCTATAATCTTCAGGATGCTATGGAGCAAGACCTGCGTACTTTAGAAAATTGGTCCTTGATCTGGCAGCTGGGCTTCAACGCCAAGAAATGTAAGGTCATGCATCTCGGCAACGGAAATCCTTGCAGAACTTACACCCTGAATGGAGAAACTTTAGCCAGGACTACGGCAGAACGAGACTTAGGAGTAATCATCAGTGCTGACATGAAAGCAGCCACTCAAGTGGAGAAGGCTTCATCTAAAGCACGGCAAATGATAGTCATGATGCCACTGTACAGAGCCATGGTGAGACCGCATCTGGAATACTGTGTTCAATTCTGGAGGCCACATTACCGTAAGGATGTGCTCAGAGTTGAATCGGTTCAGCGGATGGCCACCAGGATGGTCTCGGGGCTAAAGGGTCTCCCGTACGAAGAAAGACTGAGCAAATTGCAGCTCTACACTCTCGAGGAGCGTAGGGAGAGGGGAGACATGATTGAGACATTTAAGTACATCACGGGACGGGTAGAAGTGGAAGATGATATCTTTCTTCTCAGGGGACCCTCGACCACAAGAGGACATCCGCTCAAGCTCAGGGGAGGGAAGTTTCGTGGAGACACCAGGAAATACTTCTTCACGGAGAGAGTGATTGAGCATTGGAACGAGCTTCCAGTGCAGGTGGTCGAGGCACGCAGCATCTCAGACTTCAAGAACAAATGGGATACCTATGTGGGATCCCTACGAGGTCATGCCAAGGGATAGGGTCACTAGGACTGAATGAGCGGGTCAGTAGAGTGACAGTATAATTACAATTATTCTTTAGGGGGTCAGTAGACTTAAGAGGGTGGGTAAATAGTGTGGGCAGACTTGATGGGCTATGGCCCTTATCTGCCGTCATCTTTCTATGTTTCTATGTTTTCTATGTTTCTAAGCTTGCATTACGATTGTCTAAAACTACATTCGTGTTAAAAGCACTACATAAATCCATTGACAAAATAAATTGTAAATCTGAGAATAACACTGGATGAACAAATAGCCTAACAGATTTCTTTATATTTATTATCACTAGTGAGTTAATTGCTTATGCAGTTTTTGCATGAAGGCAGCTTTATTTTTCCTTTACTCTGGCTTTCTTCTGTTGCATCGAGATAATCTTCCAACCTTAGCTATAATGAGAATGAGTTTCTTCATCTACAATGCAGATTAGCAACTTTTTAATGTTCTGAATACAACCTGAAAAATATTTTACACACTGAACATCTGAAGTCCGTACATGGTGCCTTACATTGTGCATGCAAATTAGCAATTAACACCTCATAATTGACACCAATTGGCATTAATTAAAAGTTATGAATCTGAAAAGGGGGCATGGCCAAGGGAGTCATAGAGTATGACAGCAGAAAAAGGCCAAGAGCCCTCCCCTTAAAAGAACCTACCCCATAAAAGAACCCCCCCCTAAGCATTTCCCCGTAGTGAAACCACATGTTTATCCCATCATCTCTTGAAGTCGAGCATATTGCCGGCCTAGACTATCTGACATGAAAGACCATTCCAACGATCAACCACCCTTTCGGTGAAGAAGTACTTCCTGATGTCACCATTTACCTGCTCAAGAAGATTCTGACAGATCATGATGTGGTTGCTCTTCTGGTTGTCGGTCACCAACCGAGGAACAAACTTTGCCGCAACGCGAAACATCCCCAACTTCTCTGTTAGAATGTTGTGTCATGAACCAATGGAGATATTGCATTCCTCTGCCAATTCTCTAATAGTTAATCGCCGATTCGTATGTATAAGAACCCTCACTTGATCATCATCAGCTGATGGTCTTTCAGTTTGCTAATCATCTTCCACTGATTAATGACCACTTTTGAAGCATGAATACCATTTAAAACACCTTACATGTTCTCCATAAGCTGCTTTCAACATTTCATAAGTTTATGTAGCAGCCTTACCCAATTTAAAACAGAACTTCACGCTGTAGCACTGCTCATTGAGGTCACACATGATAAAAAATAGCCAGTCACGAAAACACACTTTCACAAAAATCGTTATAGCTCGGAGATGAAAACAGATATCAACAAATGGAAAAAAAGGAGGTTACTCTTGAGATTTCAAGCTAATCAATGCCATCTAGTGCATCTCAAAAGAACTTCCCATTGGCACGTAATTCAAACTGTCTTGCAACTTTTTGAAAGGATCTCGTATATTAAGCCTTGGACTTCCAAAGCAGACTACAAGATGAGTGGGACTCAGAGCTGAACATCAATAACAGGGAGCACTGAAGATACAGCAAATTATAATCTAAGGCAGGTTAACAAAGGAAAATGGATAAAGATTAATAGGATTCTATAATGGGGTTACAAAAACAGTAAGAGCAAAAAGGTTCTATAAAAAATATGTTTAAATATTCCATACAGAATTATCAGAAAAAACTCCCCAAAAAGGACACTTAGAATTACAACCTAGAAGAAGAAAAATGTCTTGGGTTCCAAGTGATCAGGAAGACAGTATTTCAAATACAGTACTCCCCTGAAATAAATTCTCAGGGGCTCCAGCTCCAGGAACACCCACAAATTTTGAAAAACCGCAAATGTGGTTTTGAGTCTGTTAAAAGGCAGGAGAGGGTAGCTGGGGCGCCAGCGTGTGCAGTAAATCATATCCGGTATGCCGGGAGGGCGGGGGAGCAGGAGGAATCAGCTATGCAGAAAGCTGAACTGGGGGGGGGGGGAGGGAAGGAGGAGGAGGAATCGGCTATGCAAAAGGCTGATTCGCAGACTCATTCCTTGTATTTTCTGACTGGAAGAGGCAGTGAGAAAATACCACGAATAACTGAGTCCATGAATCATGAATTCGTAGGGGAACACTATAAGGGTTTTTTTTTCCTATTGTACTTTAACAAGCAGCAACAACAGTGAAACAGTGCCAGCACAAGGGTGTGTGATTATCTTCGAGAGTTAAGTATTAACTTTTTTGTTTATTTTATTTAGGTATTTTCTATACCACCTTCCAGAGAAATATATGAGGTGGTTAACAATAATTAAAATTATATAAAAAAAACATATGAAAAATTGAGACAAAAGCAAAAGAAGGGAGATGAAATTAAACATTTGTTGATCTACAAATTGAATTCCTGACTGAAGATATTGTTCTCTCTTAAATTTTGATATACTTGTATGATGGGTAAGAGGAAGGAAAGAACGAAAGTGTAGTGCATGCTTACTGCACATTAAAAAGGCTTACCTCAGGATATGTGCTGGAGCCCAGTGGTAAAATAGGCAATTTGCATCATGTGCTAAAAATATTTTTTTCTTGGAAGGAACGTGTTAGGAGGTAGAGAATGGGCATGACATTGCTAATCAGTTATTGTATAAGACATTGCCCCATGCAAATTGATTAGTAAAGGGACCCGCCTTACCACCTACAAACAGGTGATAGGGGCTCACGCAGAAAGTTTTTTAATGGCTGCACGCTAATGGTAAAATTAGCACGTGGCCATGAATTAGAAAATGGGTAAATCATTCATTTTCCAGCTCCAGCAAAAGTGGTCTTAGTGCATGGAAAAGATCTGCATAAGAGGCACACTAAGGTCACGTGCCATGGCTTTAGTAAAATGTTCAAGGGCCTAAGGAATTATATTTTACTATCTCTAAAAGCAGCTATGTAAGATCAAATGCTGTACCAGATGACAGTGAATGCTAACACAGAAACACTTGCTCCAAGTCCTGATCCATGCTCATCAACTCAGCCTTCTAGTGCTTCATTGGGTCTTGATCTTACAACTTCAAACCCATTATAACATTTGAATATAATAGGAGGGGATTTATACCAGCAGGATGAACCTGAAGTGTATCCAATAAGAAAGTCCTCTTTGGATATCTTCCTTTATCTTCTCCTTTTGGAAGCCTTCAGAATGCTGAAACACCAATTTTGTCATTCATTATATCTACTCTGAAACCAGTTACTTTTGGAAGTTGTACTGGGACTAGCAACTCCTCTCTGATCATTCCCCCACACAAAGTCACCACGTGATCTAAAAATATCAAGGAATGTGTTTGGCAGTTAAAATTTAATGCAAAAGTAAAGTGATGCACCTGAGGTGCAGATGATTGATGAACCGGTTTACTCTGTAGCTGGACCACCTGTTAAAGAGATCTTTGATCCAAGTTCTTTCTCACTTAAAACTCAATATTGCAATCCAGACACTGGAAGAGAAAGCTGCAAATTAGAATTCTGAGGTGACTACTTTATATAAAAGTGTGGCTCTAAAGAAAGTGGTTATAATTCCTACTAAAGATTTTTCTTCTCCATGGCATAATGATCAACTTAGGGAATTAAAAAGAGTAGTTAAGAGAGCTGCAAATGGCCCATCCAGTCTGCCCATCTACTTTCTCCTCCTCTCCCTAAGAGATACCACATGCCTCTCCCACACTTTCTGGAAATCAGACATAGTCTTTGTCTCTATCACCTCTACCACTTTTTCTGTACAAAAATATTTCCTTAGATTACTCCTGAGTCTATCACCTCTTAACTTCATCTTATGTCCTCTCATTCCGGAGCTTTCTTTCAATTTTTTTTGCTCTTGCAAAAAAATTTGCGATGTCATCTAAGAGTGATCCTCAAGATTTTTCTCCTCATTTGGATAAGATCTTTTCCCTTTTTTCAGTAAGTAAATTGAGAAAATATGTTCAGCTTTGAATGTTGAAACTATGAAATCTGGACTTGTCTGTATACCACTTAGGGCTCCTTTTACTAAGTTGCACTAGCGTTTTTAGCGCACACACAAAATTACCGTGTGGTACGCTTCTAGAATAATGCCAGCTCAATGCTGGTGTTAAGGTCTAGTATGCGCGGCAATTTAGCGCGCACTATTCCGTGCGTTAAGGCCCTAACGCGTCTTAGTAAAAGGAGCCCTTAGTTGAGTTTGGAAACTGCTACTGTTTCACGAATTTGGAAACTGCTACTGTTTCACGAGTTTCTACTTTAACTACTTTTCAAGAAGTAGCAGAGCTGTCTGACTTGGTTAAATTTATTCATCCATCTATGATGCTGACAGCAGCAGGAGATACTGTAGTTCAGTCTTTCTTGTCTTTGATTAATTATTCCCTACAAAACTGTTCCACAATTATGGAAAACAGCAGTTTGTCCCATTTTCAAAAGCCTTCATTTGGTTTTAGCAACTGCAGATCTGTTTCAAATTTACATTTCTGTCAAAGGTTTTGGAAAAAAATGTGCTTACCCAACTTCAGAAGATAGTTGAGGAATACTATCATTTATCTGTCTATCAATCCAATTTTCATTGTACAGAAACCATGTTACTGGATATTGTTGATGACTATTGGAAGTATTTTAAGGTTGTGATGAGGGTCTTCTTTTGTTCAACTTGAGTGTGGCCTTTGATATTATTGATAATTTAGTATGGTTGCATAGGTTATCTCAGTTAGGAATACAGGGTACTTACTGCTCTAGGTTAGTTTAGATCATTTCTAGAAGATATATATCAGACAGTCTTGATGAGATATGAGCTAATAAGTAAAGCCTTTGTTTTCTGGAGTCCACTAAGAAGCACTCTGGTCACCTCTACTTTTTAATCTTTATGCAAGACCAGTGGCTGATGCTTCATTCTTTTGCTAATGATATTCATTTATATGTTTCTTTGGGCCCTAACCATAAAAGACACCTTGAGAAATTACAAAATTGTTGATCAAATAAAGGAATGGATGACTTTGAACAGACAAATTAAATACTTCAACTCAACTTTGATAGATTCACAGAGATTCTTGTAGCAATATGTGTCTGAGTTTGTCAAGGGATGAGGTGGTTCTTTCAGCAAAAGACCAAGTCCATAGTTTAGGAGTAGATCTAGATTCTGGCTTGACCTTCGATGGTTACTTTTCTCGAGATGTTAGTACTTGATTTTTCTATTTATGCCAATTTAGAATTAAAATTTTTTTTTTCTCAGTCTACTACTATTTATTATTTCTATAGCGCTGAAAGGCATATGCAGCACTGTACATTTTAACATACAATAGACAGTCCCTGCTCAAAAGAGCTTACAATCTAATTTAGAAAAGACATTTTAGGATTGGGGAGATTATAGTGGGTATAGGTATCTGACAGCAGTGAGTGGGTGTTAAGAGTTGAAAGCAGTTTCAAAAAAGTAGGCCTTTAGCTTGGAGAAGTTAATGTATACCTATGTTTTATCAAGGATTAGTTCTTGTAATGATCTGTTTCAGGAGTTATCATTGAAGAGCTTAGTGATTGCAGTGGATGCAGAATACAGCTGCATGCCTTTTGACAAATTTGGGACTTTATGATAATATTATACTAATTCTTGCTGCCTTATGTTGGTTACCACTTGAGAAACAACGTAAATGTAGACTGTTGGTTCCTGCATTTAAAATTTTCATTATATGTTGGTCTCTAAATATATTCCTAATTGCCCAATGCGTTCCTAAGAAGAAAGGTTTTCTGTCCTCCCACCAGTTAAATCTTGCCATCTCACTTATCTCTCTCTGGAATAAGCTTATTTCTTTTTGTAGATTTGTGGATGATTTAATGGGGTTTAGGAAGACTATCAAAATTATACTTTAACTAAAGAAAGATTAGGTTTTTACCTTGGTAATCTTCTTTCTTGTACAGTGGTCCTGAAATGATAGGGTTTTATATATCAACTCGCAAGTTGCTTGCAGAAAACTGTCAATCATGTTTTCAACTCCACTTTCATCCCAGGGAGCTGCTCCTGCCCCCTCACTTCGTACAAAAGCACTCAAGTAGCAATGTAATAAAATACATAACTGGAAGGAGGGAAATAGGAAAAATCCCTGACATTACAATTCTGTTCTGCTCTGTAACAAACATAATAATCAACATTATAACATCCAAACTTGTGCCACCAGAACTAACCATATATAGAGCTCACAGCTATTCACATGTCCTGCTATCAAGGAGAGACTTAAACTAGACTGTATGGTCTTGAGGTTTTTCCAATGAATTATCTTGTTTGTTTGTTTAATCCTCTCAGCTCCACTTAAAGACAGAGAATTCTTTAAATCCAGACTGAACTGCATTTGCTGTACCAGGACTTGTTACTGCAACTTTGTAAAAGAGGTCCAATGTTAACTTTCTAAACCCAAGTGAATAATGTTGTGAAAAAATCTATTTTTTTTTCAAGTTAAAACAGTTGGGATTTGTCATTCATTGCTTGATCAGGTTCACTCTGAGGTGTTAATCTAATTAATTATATTACTGCAACTTGCTTTATATTGGAATTATGGTTAGCTTACAGAGGAAATTACAATTGGTCCAAAACATAACAGCACAACTGATTTTTAGGAAGGCTAAATTTCAGTATGTCTCTCCCGTTTTTAGAGAACTTCATTGGCTTTCACTTCAGAAAAGAACAGATTTCAAAATTTCTTGTTTTGTTTTTAAACCATTTCAAGGGGCTAAATCAGAAGAGTTTATTTCATTATTGTTTCTTCTTCAGCAAACTGGTTCAAAGCCAGGCTTGAAAATAGAGGTCTGCACGGGAACAGGGATCGTGGGAATCCCGCTGGACCTGTGGGGGTTCCACGGGAATCCCCTCTAACCCACAGGACTCCCAAGGGGACCCCCCCCTCTGACCCACGGGACTCCCATGGGGACCCCCCTCTAGCCAATGGGACTCCCACGGGGATGGAAGGTTTGGATAGGGTTCGTCTATATAATATAATGGACACGTCAGCCTTAGTAAAAGAGGGGGGTTATTAATTACCTGAACAGAAAACAAAAAAAGGGTTCCACCAAAGAGATTCCACAAGGAAAACAGCAGCGCAAACACAAAAGAAACTGTGGAATTGATGATCCTGTCAGACGTAATTGCTGCTTTTCGTGGGGACGAATGGGGATGAAGCAATTCCTTGCGGGGATGGGTGGGGACGGAGAGGATCCTGACGGGGACGGGTGGGGATGGAGAGGATCCTGGCGGGGATAGGTGGGGATGGAGAGGATCCTAGCGGGGACGGGCGGGGATGGGTGGGATTTCTGTCCCCGTGCAACTCTCTATTTGAAAACCTATGTTGATGTTTGCTTCTTTTAAGGCAATTCATTTCAAAAAAATATTTGAACAGTCTTTTCCCTATATGGCGGTGTCAGTATGGAAATATCTTCAGATATTAGGGTTTCTAAAAAAATTTCTTTGAAGTTAATAGTTTTGGTTTTCTTTTAGTTTTTTTGCTTTAACCTTTTGGTATATACATCTATAGGTTATATAAACCACTTTGTGACCTTTTATTAGTGATGTTCTTATTGTACTTTAAAGAAATTTTAAAAATAAACTAAAACTTTTTCAAAAAATATAAACTATTTTCCACCAATATATGCAGATCTCAGTATTCTCTAAAGATAGCTGAAAGTCTCTCCATCATGAAAATTCCTCACAAGGGAAGTGGACCAGGAGCCCATGCTCAACCCCCTTGAAATCCAACCAAATTTACAGAGGTGTTGTCTAGGGTCTCAAATGAAACTCTGCAAAATCTTTGGGATTTATATCAATTTGGTCAGGAGCTAGGGGTGGTTGAACAAAAGCAATTGATCCACTCCTATGCCTATGTGACCTAAAACGCCAACTTTGCAGTTTGGTACAATACCTTGGGGCAAGTTTCTGTGCCAAGTTTGAAATCTTTTGCAGGCTGTTAGAACCCAGAAGGGTTTAATCAAGCATGTTACATCCCCGGACCTTTGTGCTCACGTGTTCAAAATTAAAGTGCAAAAAATGCCAGAGCACCATTTTCTTTTGGGATTCTGCTCAGCCTTCTTCGCTCCCACGCTTCCCTCTTCAAAACTTGGAGAAGTTCAGTGCTGCTGCTCTTGAGGAAGGAGGTTTGCTTCCTCCGAAATGGAGCTCTGTTGAGCCCTTTCATTGTTGCAGGAACTATGGACTACTCATTTATCTTCATTTGCTGCCATTTCATGAGAGAAGTACACAGCTTTTCTACCTTAAAGTTTGCTTTCCATTTTTGAAAAAGGCGTTGTGAAGGGGAGAACATTGTAGGAAGCTGACTTCTAACATTAAGAAAATAATGTAGCAATTCTTTTTGCACAATCAATATATTGGAGAGATTATAACATTGTTTTAATTGTTGTGTGTGTTTTTTGCACTTTAATTTTGAACACTTGAGCACAAAGGTCCGGGGATTTAACATGCTTGATTAACCCTTCTGGGTTCTAACAGCCTACAATTCACTCTACATGGCTTGTCCCAATAAATTGAGTTGTGTTAACTGAGGACCTTACATCACATTTAAATAGTTATTTAATTGCAATTCCCTTTTTGGGACTCGGTGCAAATCTCCCAATATATTTGGTGATTATTGAAGAATTCTTATATTTAAATACGCAAGAAGAATCACACATGCTCTAAACATAAGTTATGGAAAAACAGTTCTTGTTCTGGTATTACTGGATGTTGTCACTCAAGTGTATACCTGACTCAATCCTGTCTATCTACAAAATCCCCCAAAACAAAACAATTTATATGTGAAAATGGGCTGTTACAAACTGAAAAGACATCTTGAAGGATAGGTAGTAACGTGAAGACATCTCCTGACATCTTGTCCTCACGACTCATCGTTGTCTGTTACAAAACTGACCACCTTATAGGAGTTGGGATGGAACATGGTAACTATTCACATTTTATTGCATATTTCAATCATAAAAAAGCCAGATTCAAAATATATTTGAAGAAGTTCCTGGAGAAAAGTCTAAAAAATCTTTTTAGTCGGATAAAATCAGTTGAATCTAAAGATTTCCATTCTATTCATTTAAGATTGGAATCAATGGAAAACTCTGCAAGAGCCAAAAATTTACGGTTAATAAATTTTCCAGAAACTCATTTAATATCTCCTCAGATTCTTTTTAGTAAATATCTTAAGGAGATTTTGGGAATAGCTAATCCTGATTCAATATCTATTTCCAATATGTATTATATACCTAAAAAACAGAGGTTAGTAACATATCAAGGAGTGGACCAGTTGGCAAGATATAGATCTTACACAATTTCTTAAGGATTCTCAGGATTTGATTCCAACTAGATTCGCTCTCTTGATATCCTGTTTGAATGAGAGCGATAAAGTATTGATTATGAAGTTGTATTTTAAAAATACGAAGGCTCAGTCTTTTGGTGCAACAATACAGATTTTTCCTGATGTGGCAAGGTCCACTCAACTTAGAAGGAAAGCCTTTTTGGCTATGAAATCTACGGTGTTGGACAATGAGGCCACTTTTTTCTTGAAGTTCCCATGTAAGTGCTTAATATCGTACTATATTTAAATAAGGATTATGTTTTCTTTGACCCAATACAATTAGAACAATTCTTAGTCCAGTTTGATAAACCACCATCAGGATGACTTTTTTCCCTTTTAAGTAATCACAAATTTCTGAGAGAACTTAAAATATATTACGCCTATATAGTAGGAAGGATAGCGGATCCTTCTTTGTGTTTCCTAAATTTTTATATGTTAAATTAGAGCTGCTCTTTCCCTATTGATGTGGGCTAGATGGGATCTTAAAATGGCGATAAGCTGTATTATTGTTTCCTTTTGTATTCCCATATTCTGTATTTTTTTGATGGATACACTGTAAAAAAATTAATAAAAAAAAAATCAGTTGAATCATTGCTCACCCTTAGTAATCAGCTATGAAAAATAGATCTACATTTTTTTTTTAATTTAATATTTTCAACTTAAATTTCAAGTATTACACTTGTACAGAAAGCAAGAATAGGATAGATATCAAATACAAAGCAATACAAATCTTAAATTAAACAAATATACTATTTATGCTCAAGTCCACAATTAGGATCCAAGAATTATAGAAAATTGGCGAAATTATCTAGAAAGAAAATTATAAAAGAAACTGAGAACTATAGCACTGAGATAGGGTCACAATATCCTAAATATAGGGCTCAAAGATTGTTAACATTCAGGCGAGACATAGCCACGAAATTTGTCAATTGTGATGGTTCAAAAAACACATATTTAAGAGTACGGTGATATACAATACATTTACACGGATGTCTCAAATAAAAGGTTGCCCCCAAAGATAAAACCCCAGGTTTCAAGAGAAGAAATTCACGGCGGCGCCTTTGTGTCTCCCGTGCCAAATCTGGGAACATTTGTATTTTATAACCAAGAAAGCTTTTTTGTCTATTTTTAAAGAAAAGTTTTAACAACCATGTTTTATCAATTGGCAAAGCTAAAGTAATAATCATGGTGGCTGGTGATGCTAAATCCTTCTCAGATGTTTCTAAGATCTGTGATATATTTAGAAGTTCTTGATCTGAAGGTTTTTCTTTTGGTTGTTGATTTTGTTCTTTAAAATAGATCTACATTTTAGGATATACAGGTATTTGTGACCTGGACATGACAATATTAGAAAACAGCACACTGGGCTCGATTATCCATGATTTGATCAAGTTTCAAGTTTATTTAAAATTTACTATACAGCCTACTCGAGACTTCTAGGCATTCTCATGTTTTTTTTTTTTAAGTATACACACAATTTGGTATAATATGTGAAAGTACCTTTTTTGGGCAATTACTAAGTAAAATAGAAAAGTCTGTATTCAATTCATCCATACCGGCAGTTTACAAAATTAACCCCTAATAACTAAAAATTATAATAGCCTAAATAAACTTTTCTAAAAATCATATATGAAAATATTAACCAGAGTCACTTACAAGAGAGTACTTACTTGTTAATTGGTAACAATTCATTAGATCCTTTGATGGTACTCTCTGCTTTTCTATCACAGTAATATAATCTTTGCAAATCTCTTCCAGTTCGAAGTGGTGGGCCTACTTTGTCCATCTTACTATTAAAATACATAAAGGTGTATTCATAATGAAATTACCAGTTTGCTAAATTACAAAATATTACAAAAATACAAATGTTACTTTAATCTAAAGAACGGTTATTAAAAAAGGACTTGAACCCTCTTGAGCTAGTGGTTTTGGTGACCACAATCTGGATGTCATAAAGAAGATGTGGTATACCTGAAGTTCAATCTATGCATCACAAGCCTCAGTTTGCTCCCAAAAAAATCCTATGGATACAAAACATGAAATTCCTCTAATTTTTTATTGTGAGCTTCTATACCGCTACTAATGACTGGGGAGTCAATTCAGAGTAGTTTGCATGAGCTTCTGTAAAAGGTGTTACAATACATGAGCTTCTGTAGAGATGTTACAAATAACTTCTGCGAGATGTTACAATACATAGGCTCTATACAAAGTTACAGGGACTTCTGTAGCAGTATTACAATACAGAGTTATTAAGACCGGCATAATTATTGCTTAATTAATCATCCTACTTATGTTACCAGCACATCGATCATCCTACTTATTTGCATATGTTCATACCAAATCAATCGTCCTACACATCTAATATTAGGTTTACTATTGCAGCTAAGTGCACTATATTTACACACCTCCTATGGAGTTTGGACAATTTACATACAGTCTATATACATGTATCTGTATCGTGTCTTATGTTTATCTTTAAGTATTATATTCCTCAGAGTCTAGTTTTCTGGGCTTCAGCCCTTGGTTTATTTATCCTTTTGCGTTCTTCCTAATGAGCTCCTGATTTGGGGAGGAGGGACAAGCCAACTGTCTCCTTTATGTTGTTTCATTTGGCTAAGTAGTCTATGAAGAGGATGATCTTTATCCCTTTCTTAAACTTTCCGGTATCTTTTTCCAGTTTTAGTTCCTTCGGGAGGGCATTCCACCACCTTGGAGCCATCAAATTCTTTGCCTGATGCTTTTGTATTTGATGTATTTCCAGCAGGTGATTTTGGCTCGAGTGTAGTGCACGTGTTGTTGTGTGCCGATGCAGTCTGGCCACTAGATATTGTGGTTCAGAGAAATGAATTATTTTCTGCGTCAGAAGTAGGATCTTGAATTTCACCCTGCTTTCAATCGGGAGCCAGTGTAGTTCTTTCAGTAGCGAGGTGGCACTTGTGTGGCCGCTCTACAAATCTCCTCAGGGGAAATTGCTCTAGACTCAGCCTAGAAGACAGCTACACTCCTAGTGGAATGTGCCTTTTAAGGGTACTAGAGGCTGCTTTCCACTGCCGATATAAGCTGAAGAAATGGACATACAAATCCATCTAGAAGTGGTTGCTTCTGAAGGCGGTCCGCCCCAGCAGTCAATACCCATCAGCACAGAGATGATGTGACAGTCAAAACTCATTTGTCACTTTCAGATAAAGCAACACTCTGCAGACATCCAGCAATTTCAGAGCTTTGTCATTCTTCTTGGATCCAAAGGGCATGAAAGCCAGAAACCATACTTCCTGGTTGAGATGAAAACTGGAGAATCTCGGCGAGAGGGAGGATTAGAAGGGCTTGAGCATGCGCAGATGCATGCTCAAAGCCGGCAGAGACTGGGAAAAAGATCTTCAAGCGGCACTGGCACCTGTGGGCTGCGTGCCGGTGCCAAAGGGGGGGGTGAGTTAAAGTTGGTCAGGCGGGGGGTGCCTGTTCTCACGGGGGGTGCCGGATCATGCAGGGGGGGGGGGGGGTGTGGGAACGTATCAAAGCGAGTTTCCATTATTTCCTATGGGGAAACTCGCTTTGATAAACGAGCATTTTGGATTACGAGCATGCTCCTGGAACGGATTATGCTCGTAATCCAAGGTACCACTGTACTATAGGATTGTGACGTCTTATGTGCCCTCTTGACCACTGTGCTCTACTACACATTGCAATTTGGTTAATCCAACTCATAAGAAATTATGTTTACAGACTATGAGATCTAGTACTTTCCTATGTGCGGGACCTACTGAGTGGAACAGGCTGCCATAATACATCAAGCAACAAAGAGATTTGAATAAATTTTTTTAAAATTGTTAAAGCATCATCTGTTTTGTAAGATGAAGTGTGATGGCTGATGCCTTTTATGTGAATTGGCAAACTTTCTGTTTAAAACAAACAGAAAGGGCTAGATTCACTAAGCTCACCTTTGCTGGGCGATTTGTGGGCAATCCATGGCCGAGTCTTCCCGGGTGACCGATTCACAATGCATCCTCATGCAAATTGCAGCGATCGGATGCACGCCCCACTGCGACTCCAGAGCAATCCTGACGCATGCACAGACTATCTTCTTTGCCTGTAGATGGTCTGCGCATGTGCTTGCTCTCCGCACAAGCGAAAACAAGGAAGGAAGGGAAGGGGGTTTTAATGGAACAAAACACGCTTCTGCCCGTCTGAACGGTGTCACCAACACTCCTCAGCGCAGAGTTATCTTGTGACAAACACTGGAATTCTGGCGTGTCCCCTTTAACCAGGGGTATCTTCAGGACTTTTTGGTTGGCACTAGGCGACTGCCTAGGCCTAGGAGAGAAAAGGTAATTATGGGTTCCCAAAACACCACCACTCAGACCAAATATTCCAAAGCAAAATAAGGTGTTTATTCTGACCTCAGCGGTCCAAACAGTGTAACACAAAGCACAGACACTGTAATATTTCATCCAAAATAAAGTCACTTGCAAAAAGGAAAATAAGAAAATACAAAAGCCAAAAATATCGCTATATGGGTTTGTTTTGTCAAGGATCTTATACCTTGTTTCAGTAATGCATTTTCAAAGATATTCCCCGTTCTTCTCAAGGTAGCATATATTCAACTACCCCGATATGCCCTTATGCATAAATGTATGACAATCCCTTGGCCAGAGACCACATGACAAAAGCTAAGTATAGCTTTTTAAATTTAAATAAATATATACAAACTATAAAAACAAAAGTATAAAAAGTGATAAAACTATATAAGTTAAGACAGGACCCGATGAAGATTTGACACGTAAAGCTTGGGGCAATGAGATGGTATTAAGCCCCAAGTGGTGCCGCTGAGGATCCTTAAAAACAGTGATTTAAACATTTATGCATAAGGGCATATCGGGGTAGTTGAATATATGCTACCTTGAGAAGAACGGTTATTGATTTGAGCCCCTTGTGGAGTTTGTGAGATAGGAATAGACTCCTTTGTCCTAAAGTGGTTCTCAAACTTCCTTTGCGCACGTTCCTACATTGTCAACGCAAACGGCTCCAAATCCACTTCGTGGACACCATCCTGCGGGGTCCCACAGGGTTCTCCCCTATCCCCTATCCTCTTCAACATGTATATGACCTCCCTGAAGCTTCTCAAACTATCCCCCCTTGAAACAATATACACATATGCAGACGATATCCTTATCCTCCTCGAAACAGACCAGAACCTTACAAACCTCCAAGAGAACATCACCTCATGCATAATGAGACTTCATGCCTGGTCCCTCTCTGTTCAGATGAAATTAAATGAATCAAAGACAAAACTACTCTGGCTCAGCCCAAAGTTAGTACACCTGCCCACCCTCTTCACTCTACCCACAGGTCCCGCTCTTCACCTTGAGTTCTCAAGCAAGGTCCTCGGCATCATTATCGATTCCTCCCTCTCCCTCAACGATCACCTAAATTCCTTGGCAAAATCATGTTTTTTTCAGCCTCCACATGCTGAGGAAAGTTAGATCCTATTTCCACCAAAAACACTTTACCGTCCTGGTACAATCCATCATCTTATCCAAACTCGATTACTGTAATGCCATTTACCTATGCCTAACAAAAATAAGTCTTCACAGACTCCAGCTCATCCAGAATACTGCGGCTAAACGCAAATTTGATCACGTCTCCCCCTTACTTACCAATCTTCACTGGCTCCCTGTACTTTCCAGAATTCACTTCAAATGCTCCTGTCTGGCTTTCAAGATAATTCATGGCATCTTTCCGCCACTAATCCCTCTATCCTTCCTCGCCCAAACGCCTGCTACCACCAGATCCGCCCACAGACATAAACTATCCTTCCCCTCTCTACATGGCATCCCCCACGCAGGCAAACTGGGAAGATCCCTCCTCTCCAAAATCACGGGCCTTTGGAACGATCTCACTATCCCGCTGCGGAACCTGGGCTCCCTCCAACTGTTCCGAAAACAACTGAAAACCTGGCTTTTCTCTAATATATAACATCTCCTGCTTACTTCCCCTCTTTTTCATATGCTCTTGTAAACTCTCTCTCCCCTCTCTTCTTGTATTTTTAAGCTTTGTAAACCGTGTCGAGCTCCGCTTCCGTGGAGATGATGCGGTATATAAACTTAAGGCTTAGTTTAGTTTAGTGTTATTGCATAGATTACATTTCTTCCCAGCACTATTTGTCAGAAGCATGAAACAGATACTTTCAGCAGTCAGGCAAAGTTCAGAACAAAACCTTGCTACAGGCAATATCAGATACCTTATCAGGCAGTAAGCCTCAGCACAGCCTTGCACAGCACAGCTTTGCAAAAACCCTAGCGTTTCTTCAGCTATCTCATGGCAGACAAAAACAGCTGTGAGAGATTAGCTAATTAGCTTCCAAGGAACGGTAGCCACAGCAGGATTTCCACAATTCAAAAATAAACTCATTCATTCCACTCTCAGGCTCTCTAGCCCAAACTTTACTTTAAGTAAATCCAGTGGCAGCATTCAGGTAAGTATTGTACTTAAACCAAAAATAATATAGCCTAAAACACATAGAAATTCTTCAGGCTTTTTCTCACATAGAAAGAAAGCATGAGAGAGAAAAAAAAACCCAACAACTGTTTCACAGTTACTCACTCTCTCTCTCTCTCATTCAATGTCCATGGCTTCTGCCTGGCTCTCTATCACAGGAGCAGCGGTTTGTACCTCCATGCTTTCCACACCATTAGGAAACTGGAAGCCTGAGGTAGGGAGGAACTCTTCCACCTCCTGCATAGGCCAATCTGGAACTTCTGGCTCTGCTGCCTGACTCCACGGCTCCTGTCCTGCCTTGGGCTGTGGGAGTGACTCATCCTGGTCACTCGCTCCTTCTCCTGCTGCTTGCATCAGTCTGCTCTTAAGCAGCTCAGAGCCAATCCCCTTCAGCCTGTAAAGGGGGATGGGCTTTGGTTCCAAAGCAGCCTTTCTCTGCCTGGGTTTACTGGGTGCAGCTAAATTCATTGTAGCTTCTCTAACTGCCCTATAGCCTGATGGCTGCTGTTGACAGTCTGCCTGCCTCTGTCCCATACCACTATTACTCTGAATATAGGGGCAAGAGGGGTCAGCCTCAAGTTCACCGCCAGAATCAACCTGGTCAGCTCTTCTGCACCGGATCTTACCAGGGGCAAAACTAGAGCTGGTGCTGGGTTTGTCACATTCCCCCACCCTTAAAGGCTGACCCTCACTTGTACCCTGAGGAGTCTCCATGTTCTCAGGAATACATGATAAACTAAATAAATTCAATGGTGTTTCCTATTTTTGTTTCTTTTATCAGAAGGGCTCGGACTAGGGCTTGGATCACAGAAGTCATCAGGCCACTGTAACACTGGGACTTTGTTTGACTCACAATTGTCTAAGCCCTTTGTGCACTCCAACCCCTCCAGACTGAATACCTCTGGGCTAAGGCCGCTACGGCTTCTGATATTTCTTCTATACCACCCTCCTTTGTCTGTTCCAGTTGAGCCTGTAAGTCACCCAACACCTCTTCCACTCTGCTTAACTGGGATTTATACTGGCCTAACTGGGTTTCAAAGGTTTGACTTTGCTTTACCCATTTACTTGTTTCACCCTCCTTGCCCTTCCATTTTCCTGCCAAACCTTCCATAAGCTTTTTTAACTCACTCTGCTGTTGCTGATTTCCTGTGACCTGCTCTCCCACCTGAGAAAGTTGCTTGGTCAAGTCTGCTAAAGCTTTATTAAAGGACCCTATATTTTGTTGATTTTGCTCTTCAACTTCCTGCTTTATCTCTTTACCAAGAGCCTCTTTATCTTTTGTCAGAGCTCTTATCTGTTCCTGTAATTTCTCCATATCCTTCCTCCATTCGGCCCCCTCACTGAGTTCCAACTTGTGTGGGTCTCCTGGAACCGGGAAGGTTGCCGGAGTAGGTGTTTCAGAACTCTGTATTTGGACGTTTTCTGTCACCTTACTTCTAACTTGTGGAGGTATACTATCCTGATCACTTGGTCCTCCTTGATTACTAGAATGTGTGTTCCCTGATGACCCAAAGCCTTTCATACCCCTCTTAGTCTCAGGGAAGTGAACCCATCTCTCCAGTCTTGCTGCCCATATACGTTCACACACCATCTGGGCTATGCAATCCCCAGGCTGTACCCGGAATGGTACAGACCCGTGATTCACCAATAGGACCGCTACATTACCCCGAAAATCAGGGTCAATAACTCCTGCTGCTACATCCACCAATTCCTTCCATGCTAAACCCAAGCGGGGCGCAATCCTTAAATATGAGCCTGGTGGAGGAGACAACTTTAAATCAGTGTTAAGGGCTCTTCCATTGGCGGGAATCAGTTGTTCCTGTGCAGCATAAAGATCGTACCCTGCAGCCCTCCCATATGCTCGTGTAGGGGCCTTTGCTTTTTCCGATAAGGGTACCCATCTGATTGTGGGCTGCCATTATTTTCCACCATTTCTAGCCCCAAATCTTCACCTGAAGAGGTACCAGATTCGCACTCCTGATACCAAAACTGTCACCAACACTCCTCAGCGCAGAGCTATCTTGTGACAAATACTGGAATTCTGGCGTGTCCCCTTTAACCAGGGGTATCTTCAGGACTTTTTGGTTGGTACTAGGCGACTGCCTAGGCCTAGGAGAGAAAAGGTAAGTATGGGTTCCCAAAACACCACCACTCAGACCACATATTCCAAAGCAAAATAAGGTGTTTATTCTGACCTCAGCGGTCCAAACAGTGTAACGCAAAGCACAGACACTGTAGTATTTCAACCAAAATAAAGTCACTTGCAAAAAGGAAAATAAGAAAATACAAAAGCCAAAAATATCGCTATATGGGTTTGTTTTGTCAAGGATCTTATACCTTGTTTCAGTAATGCATTTTCAAAGATATTCCAACATGCTATACATTTCTTCCCAGCACTATTTGTCAGAAGCATGAAACAGATACTTTCAGCAGTCAGGCAAAGTTCAGAACAAAACCTTGTTACAGGCAATATCAGATACCTTATCAGGCAGTAAGCCTCAGCACAGCCTTGCACAGCACAGCTTTGCAAAAACCCTAGCATTTCTTCAGCTATCTCATGGCAGGCAAAAACAGCTGTGAGAGATTAGCTAATTAGCTTCCAAGGAACGGTAGCCACAGCAGGATTTCCACAATTCAAAAATAAACTCATTCATTCCACTCTCAGGCTCTCTAGCCCAAACTTTACTTTAAGTAAATCCAGTGGCAGCATTCAGGTAAGTATTGTACTTAAACTAAAAATAATATAGCCTAAAACACATAGAAATTCTTCAGGCTTTTTCTCACATAGAAAGAAAGCATGAGAGAGAAAAAAAACCCACCAACTGTTTCAGTTACTCACTCTCTCTCTCTCTCATTCAATGTCCATGGCTTCTGCCTGGCTCTCTATCACAGGAGCAGCGGTTTGTACCTCCATGCTTTCCACACCATTAGGAAACTGGAAGCCTGAGGTAGGGAGGAACTCTTCCACCTCCTGCATAGGCCAATCTGGAACTTCTGGCTCTGCTGCCTGACTCCACGGCTCCTGTCCTGCCTTGGGCTGTGGGAGTGACTCATCCTGGTCACTCGCTCCTTCTCCTGCTGCTTGCATCAGTCTGCTCTTAAGCAGCTCAGAGCCAATCCCCTTCAGCCTGTAAAGGGGGATGGGCTTTGGTTCCAAAGCAGCCTTTCTCTGCCTGGGTTTACTGGGTGCAGCTAAATTCCTTGTAGCTTCTCTAACTGCCCTATAGCCTGATGGCTGATGTTGACAGTCTGCCTGCCTCTGTCCCATACCACTATTACTCTGAATATAGGGGCAAGAGGAGTCAGCCTCAAGTTGACCGCCAGAATCAACTTGGTCAGCTCTTCTGCACCGGATCTTACCAGGGGCAAAACTAGAGCTGGTGCTGGGTTTGTCACAACGGACACAGCTATAGGAATGAAAGGGAATGGAGAAAGCATCCCTGGCTTTAAGAACAGAACATGCTTTTAACTCACTGGTTAAAACTGCAAGTTAAAACCATAGGCTCGCACTGCAGGGAAGGGCGGCAGAGAGCAGGAAAATCAGCAGGGATAGGGCAGGGACATGGGTGAACATGCACAGAATTGGAAGGATGTGGGCATTGCCCAGGAAGGTATAATCAATTTTTTGGGATGAATTTGGATATTTATCAGCAAACTGGACCAGTCTCCATCCAATGAATTATGTTACAAAAGAGCTATGGAAATCCCTACAACAATTCAATGTGATCAGTGCCTGAAATGGCAAAGGCTTCAATTTCACTGAACTCTGTAGGTGGCAGACAACAGGACAGTCGGCAAGAATGTGAATGACTGATCCTCATCAGTCACTTCTTTTTGGATCGGCCAGCCCAATTGGTGTTTCTTCTTCAGTTTAGTGACTCTCTGCCTTCCTACTTTGCATGCCATTTCCCCTCATTTGCATGTGCAGATCGGATTGGGAAGAAGGTTAGTGAATTGGGTCGGGGTCGCAAACGATTGGTGAGCTTAGTGAATCTAGCCCAAAGTTACTGGCTTTGACATAATAAGCAGAAGCAGAGCTTGGGCAGGCAAGCAGGAGAGAAGCAGCGGTTGTAGAGTGAAGAAGAGGGCAAAGGGAAGCAAAAGGAGTGAAAAAGAGCAGGAGAGAGGAAGAACAGGCAGGAGACTACGAGAGGAATTGGTGAGAGTTAGCTCCGCCCATCCCCGACATCAACCACCTTAAAAGGGGAGGGGCCAACAGCGATCAGCCATTCGGTGCGCATTAAAGGCGCTCACCTTAGCAAGAGCGCCTTTGCGAAAGGGCCTTGAGAAGGGACAAGCCACCACTACAGGAGAGCAGAAGGAGACCATAGCAGGAGCAGAGGACACATAACCAGGCAGACACAGCAGGTACAGAGGACACACGACCAGGCGCCTTTGCGAAAGGGCCTTGAGAAGGGACAAGCTACCACTAAAGGAGAGCAGAAGAAGACCACAGCAGGAGCAGAGGACACACAAACCAATCAGGCGCAGAGGACACAGAACCAGGCAGACACAGCAGGCGCAGAGGACACAGAACCAGGCAGACACAGCAGGCGCAGAGAACAGCCACAGCAGACACTAAAGACATCCATAGCAGACCGGCAAGCGGGCAGCAATGGAAGCAGCAGACAGAAGCAGGATGTTGAGCCACCCAGTTTTCTGCACCGTCTGCCATATGTATGACTACCTCCCCTCTGGGAGGCGATCTTACGTATGTGCTCGATGCGGAGAACTGTAGAGCCTGAAGAACCAAGTCAGATTCCTGGAGCGCAGAATACAGGAACTGGAGGCACTTCAAGCAGTGGAGGAGGAAGACAGAGATGCAGAGAACATCAAGACAGAGGACACCATTGAGGAAGAAGTCCGATTGCTGGAGAAGTTCATTGAGGAAGCATACAGGGAGGCCGTGGAAAATCACCAGCAAAAGTGGATCTGCGAGATACACCTACAGATAGTGTGGACCACCCGACAGAGAACCACCAGGAAGAAATGGGTGACACAGCAGTGAGATCTGGAAACAGCGAGTCGAGTCCGGTGCAAGCCAGTGCCAGGATGAGAGAAAATGGATGGGAACGAAGGGCACAGACCTTCGACTGGAGAGATGGACATACAACAGGTACACGGACTTACAGCTGGAGAATCAAGAGAAGACAGAGAGGACAGCAATCGTCGTGGAGGATTCCATCATCAGACAAGTCGACAGCCACATAGCGGGAGGAAGACTGGTGACCTGCCTACCGGGAGCCATAGTGAGCTGCATCGACAAGATAATCAACAATGTGGAAGAAGAAGATACGACGATGGTGATCCATGTGGGGACGAACAACATAAGCAACAGGGACTACAACAGGGAAGTATTGAAGGACTAGTTCCGGATGCTAGGAAGGAAGCTGAAGACCAGAACGCAGAGGATAGCATTCTTGGAGATCCTGCAGGTACCCAGGGACGACGAGAAGAGGCAGATGGTGCTGCAAGCAGTCAACGCGTGGATGCAGCGCTGGTGTGAAGAAGAAGGATTCCACTTCGTGCGCAACTGGACAACGTTCTGGGGGAAGAGCAAGCTATTCAGGAAGGACGGACTCCACCTCAGCAGAGACGGAACGAGGCTACTTGCAAGCAACATCAAGAGAGAAGTTGAGAAGTTTTTAAACTAGGAAGAAGGGGAAAGCAGACAGTCAATCGAGAGAGAGTCGATGGTTCGGGAACCGGTATACCCGGAGGATACCGTGCAGGAAGATAGAGGGGAAGACTCACTGGATCACAGGCAAGACAGATCGAAAGGACACAGGAGGGAAGGAAATGCAAGAAAGGAACAGGCCACAAACTCAAGTGTATGTACACGAACGCAAGGAGCCTAAGGAATAAGATGGGTGAATTAGAAGCTATGGCACAAAGAGATAACGTGGACATCATCATCATCACGGAGACATGGTGGACTGAGGAAAACGTCTGGGACACTGGGATACAAACTATACCGCAGAGACAGAGTGGCTCAAAAAGGTGGGGGCATTGCCACATATGTCAAAGAGAGAATTGAATCTGTTGGAGAGAACATGCCACAACAGATGGATACATTAGAGTCTCTATGGGTCAAAATTGTGGGAACAAATGGACTGGAAACGAAGATCAGCATCTACAACCGACCCCTAGGGCCGTCTGAAGAAATTGATGGAGAAATAACGGACGAGATTAAACGCAACTGCAAGGGAGGCAACGCAATTATCATGGGTGACTTCAACTATCCGGGGATAGACTGGAACCTAGGCACCTCCGGCTGCGCTAGGGAGACCAAGTTCCTGGATGCTGTAGGAGACTGCTTCCTGGAACAACTTGTCAAGGAAAATACGAGAGGAAATGACGAGAGGAAATGCAATTCTGGACTTAATTCTAAATGGACTGGCACAAGGTGTAGAAGTATAAGGGACGCTGGGAAAGTGATCACAACATGATCCGCTTCGACCTGGACACAGGGTCCAGAACGACGGCCACGGCACTGAACTTCCAAAAAGGGAATTACGAAGAGATGAGACTCATGGTGGGGAAGAAGATTAAGAAGAGGATAAGCACTGTAAAAATGCTAGAGCAAGCTTGGTCCCTTTTTAAGGACAGTCACTGAGGCGCAAAATCTATATATACCGCGTATCAACAAGGGATCCAATAGGAAAAAGAACAAGGAACCGACGTGGCTCACTGTAGAGGTGAAGGAAGCGATCAGAGACAAGAAAACTTTGTTTAAGGAATGGAAAAGGTCAAGAACGAATGAAAACTGGAATTAGCACAAACAGCATCAACGCAGGTGCCATAAGGCGGTAAAAGAGACTATGAGGAAAAAATAGCCAAGGACGAAACAAGAGGAGGACAGGAGGAGTGTACTACAAGGGGAAGTCAAAATGGAGCAAGACAAAGGGAAGGAACAAAAGGAGGACAATAAGAACGTACCACAAGGGGATGACAAGAGAGACAAAAAACAGGAGTCGGCAGGACAGAAAGAAAAATGAAACGCAAGGAAAAATAACAAGGAAGAAAAAATATCAAGACTTGAATTGCATGTACACTAATGCAAGGAGCCTAAAGAACAAAACGGGGGAACTAGAAGTCATGTCCAAAGATGAGAACCTAGACATCATAGCAATCACGGAAACGAGGAAAACAAATGGGACATAGTACTGCCAGGGTACAAGCTCTACTGAAGAGACAGGACATATCAGAAAGGAGGAGGAGTAGCAGCACTTTACATAAAGGACACCATTCACTCAACCAAAGTGGACGCAGCAGCGACAAATGACCAATTGGAATCACCATGGGTTAAAATACCAGGAAGAAAGGGAGCCGAGATAAAGATGGGACTGTACTACCGCTCACCTGGGCAAACTGAAGCAAAGGATACAGAACTGGGAGCCGAGTTGAGGCGGGAATGTAAAAACGCAAACACCACAGTTATGGGAGATTTCAACTATCCCGAGATAGACTGGAGTCTTGGAGTTTCAAAATGTACAAAGGAAACGGAGTTCCTGGAGGCTGTACGGGACTGCTTCATGGAACAGCTTGTCAAGGATCCAACGAGAGGGACTGCTATTCTGGATTTAATCCTCAACGGGCTGAAAGGACCTGCCAAGGAAGTGGAAGTGGTGGGACATTGGGAAACAGTGATCACAACATGATCCAGTTCAAAGTGGAAATAGGAATGCCAAAGGGGAAGAGAACCACTGCAACAACTTTTAACTTCAAGAAAGGGAACTATGATACCATGAGACAAATGGTGAAGAAGAAACTCAGGAACAGCTCCAGGAAAGCACAGATGGTGGAGCAAGCCTGGTCCTTATTCAAGGACACGGTAAACGAGGCGCAAAACCTGTATATACCCAGATTTAGAAAAGGGGGCAAAAAGAATCAAGCAAAAGACCTGGCGTGGATAACCAATGAAGTTAAGAATATGATAGGAGACAAGAAAAAAATCATTCCGGAAGTGGAAAAAGGATAAAACCGAGGAAAATTGGAAAGAGCACAGGAACGGCTGGATAAGTTGCAGCTGAACTCACTCGAGGAACGCAGAGAGAGGGGTGACATGATCGAGACATTCAAGTATAACGGGCCGCATCGAGGTGGAAGAAGATATCTTCTTTTTCAAGGGTCCCGCGGCAACAAGGAGGCATCCGTGGAAAATCAGGGGCGGGAAACTGCACGGGGACACCAGGAAATTCTTTTTCACTGAAAGGGTGGTTGATCGCTGGAATAGTCTTCCACTTCAGGTTATTGAGGCCAGCAGCGTGCCTGATTTTAAGGCCAAATGGGATAGACACGTGGGATCTATTCACAGAGAAAGGTAGGGGAGGGTCATTGGGGTGGGCAGACTAGATGGGCCGTGGCCCTTATCTGCCGTCTATTTCTATGTTTCTATGAAGCATCAAAAAGAATGCCAGCGTGTGGTCAGAAAAGCAAAAAAAGAATATGAAGAGAGACTTGCCAGGGAGGCACAAAATTTTAAACCATTCTTCCGATATGTGAAAGGAAAACAGCTGGCGAGGGAGGAGGTGGGACCTCTGGATGAGGGAGACAGGAAGGGACTGGTGAAGGAGGAAGAAGAGGTGGCAGACAGACTAAACATGTTCTTCTCGTCGGTCTTCACAAGAGAGGACACATCCAACGTGCCGGAACCGGAAAAAATATTCAAGGGGATCAAGAGGGAAAATTATTATGCATGGAGGTAAGTCTCGAAGACGTAATCAAACAGATAGATAGATTAAAAACTGACAAATCTCCGGGCCCAGACGGAATCCACCCGAGAATACTGAAAGAGCTCAGAGACGAAACAGCGGAGTTACTTCAGCAGATTTGTAACCTATCCTTGAAAACAGGGGTAATCCCGGAGGACTGGAGGATAGCGAATGTTATACCTATCTTCAAAAAAGGATCAAGAAGCGACCCAGGGAACTACAGACTGGTGAGCTTAACCTCAGTTAAAGATGGGGAAGATGGCCAAATCATTGATCAAGGACAGTGTCAATGAGCATATAGAAAAAAATAATCTGATGAGAACAAGCCAGCATGGTTTCTGTAAGGGAAGATTATGCCAAACAAACCTACTGCACTTCTTTGAGGTGATAAGCAAACAATTGGACAAAGGTGACCCCATAGACATCGTATATCTGGACTTCCAAAAAGCCTTCGATAAGGTACCCCATGAGCGCCTACTAAGGAAACTGTGGAACCACAGGGTAGAAGGGGACGTGCACAGATGGATCAGAAATTGGCTGGCAGACAGGAAACAGAGGGTAGGAGTAAAGGGACACTACTCTGACTGGAAAGGGGTCACGAGTGGCATCCCGCAGGGGTCAGTGCTGGGACCACTGCTGTGCAATATATTCATTAATGACCTGGAATCAGGGACAAAGTGCGAAGTTATAAAATTCGCAGACAACACAAAACTCTCAAGTAGGGTTAGAACTGTTGAGGAATGTAAAGAACTACAAAGAACAAACTGAGTGAGTGGGCAAATAAATGGCAGCTGAGCTTCAATGTAGAGAAATGTAAAGTCTTGCACATAGGGAAAGAAAACCTGATGTATAACTACTTGATGGGGGGGATGGTACTGGGGGAAGGTAACCTAGAAAATAACTTGGGGGTTTTGGTGGATAAAACACTGAAGCCGGCGGCACAATGCGCAGCGGCCTCAAAGAAGGTGAACAGAATGTTGGGTATTATCAAAAAAGGTATCACTACCAGAATGAGGAAGTTATCCTGCCACTGTATTGGGCGATGGTGCGCCCGCATCTGGAGTACTGCATTCAATACTGGTCGTCATACCCTAAGAAGGATATGGCAATACTCGAGAGGGTCCAGAGAAGAGCAACAAGGATGCTAAAAGGCATGGAAAACCTTTCATATGCTGAAAGGCTAGAGAAGCTGGGGCTCTTTTCCCTGGAAAAGCCGAGATTTAGAGGGGACATGATAGAAACTTATAAGATCATGAAAGGCATAGAGAAGGTAGAGAGGGACAGATTCTTCAGACTAGCGAGGGCAACAAAACAAGAGGGCATTCAGAAAAATTGAAAGGGGACAGATTCAGAACAAATGCTAGGAAGTTCTTCTTCACTCAAGAGGGTGGTGGACACCTGGAATACCAGAGAGTGGTAGAAAACTGGAACGCTCTTCCGGTGTCTGTCATAGGAGAAAACACCCTCCAGGGATTCAAGACAAAGTTAGACAAGTTCCTGCTGAACCAGAACTGTACGCAGGTAGGGCTAGTCTCAGTTAGGGTGCTGGTCTTTGACCAGAGGGCCACTGTGTGAGCGGACTGCTGGGCACGATGGACCACTGGTCTGACCCAGCAGCGGCAATTCTTACATTCTTCTTATGTTCCTGACCTAAAATAGATGTTAAGGATCTGTGGGAAAGGTAGAATAGCTCTAAAGCAGTGTTTTTCAACTGCTGTTGCCTGGTGTGCCGCAGGGCCGCCATCAGGGCAGTACTACCAGTCCTGCATTCAGGGGCCCGGAGCTGACAGGGGGCCCGAGGCAGGGGCGCCAGTAGCTCGCCAAGGCAAAGTGAGTCGATCACCCAGGACTCACTTTGTTTTGGCGATCTAATCTATTGAGCCGATAAGTCTTCTTCTCCCCGACGTCAATTCTGCAGTCGGAGAGGAAGTTCGGGCCAGCCAATCGCTGCCTGGCTGGGCGGAACTTCCTCTCCGATTGCAGAATTGACGTCAGGGAGAGCATGCGTCGGCGTCGGCTTTGGGGCCTGTTATCCATTGGTGGGTCCTGTTCCCCGATGGCAGCGGCAGTGGCTTGGGGAACGGCAGGGAGAAAGAAAGGGGGCAGGCAGGGAAACAGAAGGAAAGAAGAGAAACAGAAAAAAAAGAAAGAAAGGTCAGGGAGAGAGGAAGAAAAAGTTGGGGGAGGGAATGAGGTGTGGAGGAGAAGCATACAGGCTGATAGAAGGGAAGAAAGATTGGATGCACAGTCAGAAGAAGAAAGTGCAACCAGAAATCACCAGACAAGGTAGGAAAAATGATTTTATTTTAAATTTAGCAAAGTGGAGGCAGTATTACCACAGTTTTCAAAGGAATTTGCCCAAATAACTTAATAGTTAACTGGGTAAATTCCCAGAGATGAAAACTTCCCTTCACTTACTATGCACAGTTCTGAATTTATATCTGCTGTCTATATTTTACAATATGGTCACCTTTTACTAAACCGCAATAGTGTTTTTTTAGCGCAGGGAGCCTATGAGCGTCAAGAGCAGCGCTGGGCATTCAGCGCAGCTCCCTGCGCTAAAAACTGCTATTGTGGTTTAATAAAAAGGATGGAGGGTATATTTGTCTATTTTTGTATGCTATAAAAACCAAATACAGAGAGAGACTGAGAGCTGTTGACGAAGAGCTACGTGTGTGTCTTTCTTCGATTCCAGCCAGAATATCAGCTTTGTGTTCAGCCAAACAGGCCCAGGTTTCGCACTGAATAAAGTATTTTATAATTTTTCACTATTCTGTTTACTTAATATTTCATAATAAAGTAATTATAAAATACTTTCTTTGTGTTTGATTCCTATTCAAGAGAATTACTTTATATATAGTCAATATAGGCACAGAGTTAAATTTTTTAACATTTTCTAATGGTGGTGTGCCTCGTGATTTTTTTCATGAAACAAGTGTGCCTTTGCCCAAAAAAGGTTGAAAAACACTGCTCTAAAGGTTACCAGGGTATTGTTTATTGTTTTGTTTATTTTAGTTTTTGATTAAACGCTTTTTCGTTTCTTCAAAGCGTTGTACAGAATATAAAATAGCAGTTCAACAAAAAATGTAACAATTAAAAAATATTTTCTATAAACTGCGAGGCTGACAACAAAACGTACTAGGTTATTATAGACTAACAAGCAATCGACACAAGTAGGAAAGGGGGGGGGAAATACAATTGATAAAGTAAATGGGAGAAACATTTAAGGTAAACACAAAAGGGAATGGGGAAATAGATATAATTTAAAGAACAGGTATAAATTAATCGCTAAAATACAATAATTCAGTTAAAAGCATCTTTAAAAAGAAAGCATTTTTGTTCAAATGTTCAAATTGAACAATTATTCCTGCTGTATTTTCCTAAGCAAGATGTATTTTCTTGTAAAGATGTAAAACTAATAAATAATAAATTATAATAAAAAAAAAAAGAAAGCATTTTAAGTTGCTTTTAAAATTTTTTAAGTTTTTTTCCATTTTTAAGTAAAGCGGAAGAGCATTCCAGATCGTAGGGGCTGTAACAGAAAAAGTGGAGGTGCGGCGTGTGCCAATAATTTTTAGAGAAGGAATGTTAGGGTAATCTGATTACTGTGATAGATTCAAAGGGCTTGTTGTTACAGTTCCTTAGAGAGAGAGAGAGAGAGAGAGAGAGAGAGGAGCAGAGAACATATTTCTCTCAGAAGAAAGGAGAGGACATATCTTTCAGAGAGGAGAGGAAACAGGATATGTCTATGTGCGCGCTTTGCTAATTTGGGGGATAAAAGCTAAACCGTAGGTTCCTTTATAAAGATAGTTTTTGATCTTAAAAGAACAAGCTCTACTTAGCTAGTTTCCATAGAGCAGGGGTAGGGCAATCCGGTCCTCGAGAGCCGTATTCCAGTCGGGTTTTCAGAATTTCCCCAATGAATATGCATTGAAAGCAATGCATGCAAATAGATCTCATGCATATTGTGGCCCACTGTAGCCCAGGACCGGGCTCCAATAGTGATCTCAGTGATAAGCCACCAACATAACACCCAGACGTGTGGCCCGGACTGGAGCCACCCTGCAGGACTGAACTCCACTCAGGAATACAAAAAAAAGGAAAAGAAAATCCATCAACAAAAGTCACTACAATATTCCTTTCGTAGAAAAGTAATATTAGGTTTATTTCCTTATTGTCTCAAGGTAAGTAGTCTTGCAAGAATAATAGCCCAAACTTGTCAGAATGTTCTTAGGCAAAGCAACACAAAAAGTAGCAAACAGGGAAAACAAATAACTGCACAAAAATAAAGTATTTATCTTGCTCTCAGCAGTGCTTCAACTTCAGCTGTGGCAGAGAGTTTAATTCCCCTCAGTCGCAGCCCTGTCTGCTCCCACGCAGACAGTTTTGAAATACCAACATAATACAGTTCATGGTACTCACTACACACTGGTGTCCAAAGTCCATACAAGCCTCTGGCCAGTTCCACTCACTGCCAGGTCCGGAGAGTGATAGGTTTTGCAAAATGAAGCCCTTAACTTGACTTCCCAATTCCCTCCCAGGGTGTACACAAAACCTCTCCCCAAGAAAAATCACTCTCTAGCTTGCAATCAAAAATAGTTCCTCAAGCAGTACAAAACAAACAAATTTCACTCACTGCTTGTGGGAGGAAGCCAAATCTACCTGCATAGTTTCCACAAACTCAGGGTCATATTCTGCCAGGCTTTCCTCAACTTCTATGGACTGATCTTCTGGCAACTGTGGCTCCTCCGCCTGACCAGCCTCAACCAGCTCCATTGGAATAGGCTTGTTGCACCTGTTTGGCTCCAGAGACTCTCTAGGGAGAAAGGGCTTAAATCTCCTCCCTAGTTGGCTTCCTTTCCTATTCTCAGTTACAGGTTTAAATACCTTGGGGCAATGCCCAGCTGAGTCAGTCCTGGCAGTGTTCCAAGGACCTCTTGGGCTCCCCCGGTGGACAGAGTTATTATCATTCTCAGGAAGTCCCTGTCCCTTCCAGATTCCTTCCCGGGATTTCTTTCTTTCAGCTTTTTCCTTTGTTCTACCTGGGACCTGAGCAGGGAGAATACCTGGCTGGTCACAATATTCATTGGGGAAATCCTGAAAACCTAACTGGAATACGGCTCTCGAGGACCCGAGTTCTCTACCCCTGCCATAGAGTAAAAGCTTGCTATAGTTTTTAAACTTGAACTCTCTGCTAGAGGTGGAGGGGTATTTTTGATAGGACCTCTAAGTCTGAGGTTGGATGTTTTAGGCAAGATGTCCACAAACCTATGGCTTATGTATAAGTTTTAATCCTTAGGACATCTATCTTTTTTGGTCATTTTCAAAAATTAAAACGTCCACATGATAAACGCACAAAAGCAAGTTTTGTAGACGTATCCAACTACCTTGTCTGGTCATGGCAGAGGAATCCCCATCAGCTGAGCTGGTTTCGGGGATTCCTGCTGGCTCAGCTGAGCCGGGGAGCCCTATACCCCTCCCCCTGTATCTCCCCCCCCCCCATTTCTGGACACTCAACATCTCGGACCCGCCCCAACATCCCCCCTTATTCCCAGACTCCCCTCCTTCACATCCCTGGACCCCTGATACCTTCTAAATACAAAATCGGAAGGAGGGAAGCCCACTCCTTCCTGCCTACAGGGCTGCATGCTGAGAATGACGGGCCTTCTCCCTCCCAATGATCTTGGGATGCAGTGGAAGAGGCCTAAGATCCTGATTGGCTCAAAATGGCAATTTTATTTAATCTGATCTTTGATTTTTTATACCGATTCATCCCAATAACAGGGATCGACTTGGTTAACAAAATATTAATAAAATTATACAAGAGATTAGAATAGAATCTATATCTTTTATGATTGATTAGAAAAAGAAGGATCATTAGAAAATTTCTGAAATAAATATGTCTTCAGTACTTTAAGAAAAGTGGGTAGATGAGAGAGAACTCTAATTATAGATGGAAGGTCATTCCAAACTTTTACAAATAAAAAAGAAAATGATCAACAAAAATTGATCATAGCTTTTATTCCTTTAACAGTGGAAAAGCCAAGTTTATATTTCTGAGAGCTCCTAGAATTTGAGATTTCTTGTGAATTAAATGAGACAGGAACCAAAGGAGAAAGAAACCATTTAGGATTTTTGAAAAATTACAGTTGCACATTTAAATTGGATCCTCCAATAAATGGGAAGCCAGTGAAAGGATCTCAATAAAGGTGCATAAAGCGAGTTGCCATAGTCCAATTGAGATAAAATAATGGCCTGAACTAAAACTGCAAAATGTTGCTGAAAAAAAAAACGATGGCGTACTCTTCTAAGCATCTTTAGACTGAAAAAGCATTTTTTTGTAACATGATTAATTTGATTAGATAATGAGAGTGAAGAATCCAGAATAAAGCCCAGAATTCTACATGAAAAATCAATTTTCAGTGAGTCACCAGAGGCTAGCAAAATTGAGCTAGACAACTGCTCAATTTTTGGCCCAAACCATAATTTTGTCTTGGTAGTATTTAATTTCATGCACACTGAAAATGCCCAGTCTTGGATTCTTAAGATGCAGGAATTGATGTCTAATTTCAAACTATTCAGAGAAGGATCGACGTCCAACAAAATAAAAATATCATCTGCATAATTATAAATTATTTCGATTGGAAATAGTTTCAAAGATTCCAAAGTAGTCATATAAATATTAAATAAAATATGGGACAAATGAGAGCCCTGCGGTACCCAACAAAGAGAGGTCCAGATAGGTGAAAAAATGCCCTCATTATGGACTCAATACAATCTTAACATTATAAATCCTTTAAACCAGCCTAATAACTTTCCGTTAAGCCCAATATTAGCTAACAAATGAATCAAAATATTATGGTTAACGACTTCAAAAGACTCTGATAAATCAAATTGTAGCAAAATTGCATATCGACCCTGAGATAGAAGACCCTGAATTTTCGCTACCAAAGAAATCAGTAGTGTTTCTGTACTATAATTTGTACAAAACCCATGCTGAAAAGGGAACAGAATTGATAATTTATCCAAATATTCTCAAAGCTATTTAGAGACAATAGATTCAATTAATTTAGTCACTATCAGTATATTTGCTATGGGACGATTGTAAAGGTATATTCTTTATAAGCTTATTTTGCTATACAAGAAATCACAAAAAAACATTGTCTCTTTTTGTTATCTGTAATTATGACTATGTGTATTGGTTGTGGAATTTCCCTCCCCCCTCCCTATTTTTTAAAAGAAACAAAACTTTCTTTTCTTCATAAGCTACACCCATTATTAGCTTGTGACTGGTCATGTACAAAGGGGGGGGGGACTATAAATATGTGATGTTGGTCTGAATAAAGATACATCTCTTTTGCCATGTAATAGTCTGCATGTGTGTTCTTTTCTTCCTAATGAAATGCCCTCCCCCCCTTTTTTTTTGCATCGGTACCAGAGACGACAGAGTATGTGTGTAAGGCAGTATTAGGATCTGAACCTTTTCAGCTGGGGGCTTGGTCCGGAATTGGACTAGACGTTTCACTGATGCCATGTGAATATTTCAGAATTTTGAGTTCTGTTCTTTAATACTCACTGGTATTAGGCGTCCTGTTCCAAACCTTTATCTGTTAGTAAGACTTTTGGGAAGTCGCTTGCGGAGTTTTGGGAACTTCTGTAGTATGTGGCCACACGTTCTTTTGGGAAGAATGATATTAATAGACATGCCTGCCTGTAGTATGTGGCCACACGTTCTTTTGGGAAGAACAAAATTTGCCTGCCCTACTCTGTCGTCTTTGGGAAGCAAACCGTTTGTGAATGCGTATTTTTCAGCTTTCTATCACTTTGTGCTTTGTTCTGGGTCAGACAGGATCCTCCCTTTCCTAAGAACAATGTGCCTTGAAAAAAAACAACAACAAAAAACTAACAAAATGCAATCTGGCTTTTCTTTTGTTCACTTGAAAGACAAAAAAGTTCCCCACACTGTGCCTCTGGGCAGTAGTGAGAGCTTTCACTCCTCCTCCTTTTTCCATGCCTAATTTTTTCTCTACGAGGAAGGGGGAGATGGAGCAAGTTTGTTTAGTGCGTAGGAAAAAAAATTGGCTATGTCCAAAACAAAGGGGATTGCACAGAGGTAAAAAATCTGCCCATGAGACCCCTTAAACTATTTATCTCCTCCCTGTAAAACCCTCGGGGGAGAGGGGATGTTCGGAGAAAATAATTTGAGACAGTGCCTTAAACAGAGATGGGAGGAGCTGAACGGATCATTCAGCATAGGACTCAGGAAGAAATACAGCTTTAGTAGTTGAGCTAATACGAACAGACTTTCTTAGAGCAAGCGATGCTTTGGAATTCAATACTTTTTACCAGTGCTTAGGAACCATTTTGCATCTTTGCAAGGGGTTTGTTTGTTTGTGTGGTGCCTAGTAAAAAGGAGCTTTATTCTAACTATGGTATGCATACCGTATTTGTAGGGGATTTGCTGTTTTCCCTCCACCCCTATGGCCAGCATTTTTTGCCTGTCCCTCTTTGTCTTTTTACAAGAGAAGGGGGAGAGAAAACATTTCCTCTTGACTAGAGTTGAAACTAATAAGAACTAGTTTTCTGATCTACATGAACAATTTATGACTTAATAGTTTTAGGATATCTTTTGGCTTTAGGAGACATTAGAATTCTTTTATCAAGCTGTGGGTGTGTGACTTTTGCTGGCACCAATTTACGGTGACAGAGGAACACTATCGCCTGCATATAAAAACAAAAAAATCTAAGCATGGGATTCTTGCCAAAAGTTACAGCACATTTTGCAGTTTTGAAGAAAAAAAAAAAAAAAAGTCAAAGACTTAGTATTTGGAATTTAATCGAGTTTTTAACTTGGAAACTTGGTCAACGAAAGCACTGGGGAGATGGAAGAAATAATTTGGGGTTAGAAACATGGGAAAAGTTGTAGGCTTGGATTTGGTGACAGGATAGTGTACGTTGCCAAAAAGGGATGTGTTACGTGTTGAAAGGTATGTGCTTGTATTATGTCCTTATTATAAGGGACATTCTAGTTGGAATAGGCAGGTGTGAGTAAAGTTCCAAGTTATTTTTGTTTAGGTAAGCTCTTTGGGGTAGGAACCGGTAGGTACTAATTTACCACCGGTATCTGGCAAGGGGCGTTTCCCCTATCCCTTTTTCTTTTTTCTTAACAATGGGTATGTGTTTCCTTATGATGATAATGTGAAGTGTTTCTTCTCTTTTCTCTTATCAGGCAGTTGGAATACATATATAGCTATCTTGGATCAGTTTTGGCACAAAGAATCTTTTGCTGAACTGCAACAAAATAAACAGGAAGAACAAATTGTGCTTCATGTAATCTTGAATTGACACTGCAATACTTCATACTACCTCTGTCATACTTCATACTACCTCTGTCCCTAACCCTGGACACTGTATTGTGCTTTACCTAGTAAGATCTGCTTATTTCTGTAGATTGAAGCCAGTTGTGTGTCTGATTGCATTATCTCTTATGACTGTGTGACTTGACTGAAGACATGCCCTATGAATAAAATAGGCAAAGCAATGGAGCCCATTGACTAAATTGTTTGTTTTCTCTTTCAGAAGTTCAAGCATACGTTTAGATTCCAGACCCTTTTCTGATTATTGATTATTGTGCCATGTGTTACATGAAAATTTATTTTGCTAGTGTTATGTTCTATGATGTTTTCTTCTTCTTCCTTTTGTATAATCGTGTTTATCTGCAGATGTAAGTTCAGCCCTGACTCCGTGATGGATGAAAGCAAGTTTAAGGCCTACTGGAGCTCTATGTTTGTTTGTGCCATGTAATCTCTGTGTCATCTGTCTGTTTGGTTTGTGGGGTACCCCGGTAAACATACCATTGGCCATTTTTGGAGGTTTTTTTTCCCCATTTTTTTGCATTTTTATTGTTTCCTATCTAAATTGCACAATATCTTTTTTGGTTCTTGTTTTCATGGCCTGAGCGCTACTTAGTTAGGGGTTATATTATTAAGACAAAGGTTCTATACAGTGTTTATTCCATGGTGCCCACTGGATCTGCTCAATTCACACATTTCTGGCATAATGGGGTTTTTTTGTGCCCTACACTGAGTATATCTTTATGGTCTCTCTTGAATTGTTTACTAGTTGCGTGCAACCCACACCAACTTATCACCCTGTCCTCTTATGAACATTGTGTATGATACCTGAATTCCTTTCAAGCTGGTGTGTCTCTCCCTGTCTGTGCAGACACCTTTCTCTCCGAGTATGGATCTTACCAGTTTAAAGAGACTGATAACCCTGCAACACCACATCCTAACCTTTTCATTTCTTGGACTAGAACTGTTTACAAGTGTTTGACTGTAACTGGCAGCTTGTGGTTTATCGTAACCCCCACCTGGTGCCTTTAGCAGGTGCTGAGGGCCCCCTCATTACCCTCCCTGCCCAATGCCTTTGTATTTTGATGCATGCATGTTATTTGATGTTGCTTATGGTCATGGTACTGCCCCTCATACTGTTCCTCAATTGGCAGCATTATTATCTCCAATGTGTTCTCTAGCTTAATGCCTTTCCAGTAATGTCCCTATGCGAACACCTTCACTCATGGAGGAGCCTGTCCTTTATGGGAATGTGTCTCATGTGCTATTTTCTGTTATGTTTCCCCTGTTTTTCTGCACATATGAAAGTAGATTTTGTTTTTCCTATCACAACTAGGCTGGGTTCGAGTCTCTTATTCCCCTTATTACTATCCATAAGTATGTTGATTGGATTAATTACATTTATTATAATCAGCAACGCTTTGTGAACTACACTAAGGCCGCCTTGCAAGATATTGCTGATCAGTTAGGCCCCACTTCTCAGATGACTTTCCAAAACCGCATGGCCCTGGATATGCTCCTTGCTGAGAAGGGGGATGTCTATAACATTCTCCCCAGTACTTTCTCCTGTTGCACCTTTATTCCTGACAATACAGTTCCTACGGGTATGGTTACTATGGCCATTCAGAAATTAGAGGACCTCTCTGCTGAGCTCAAACGTAACTCTGGTTTATCTAATCCTTGGGACCAGTACTTTAGCTGGATGCTAGGATGTGTTAAACGGTTAGTGTTATAATCTTTATTATTTGTACCCATGTGGGGCACATATATTCCTTGTAAGTTTTCTATTCCTGTTTGTGTAACATATAAAAGAAAAGAACTGCTAAAAAAAACCCCCAAAAACCCCAATAGTTTTCATTCTGCTGAACAGCTACAAGGTCATGTTCTGAGCTCTATGTTTTACATCCTGTTCTGAAGCTAGCTACTTGTGCCAAGGTCATTCCTCCTCATGTCCTGAACCCCCCACAGCTGAGCGATCATGCTTCTCCTGTAGATAAGAAAAAACACATTTTGCTAAGAATGAAACATTTGCTCAAATCTTAGGCAAAAGGACAGTTTGCTGAATCTATAGACCAGACTTTTAATGTCAGCAATTGTTTTGTCTGTGGGACTGGTATGGGAGAACAGTGGCTATGAACACGGCTGGATATGCTAGACCTGCCTTCACAGAACCTCTCTTTCACGTCAGCCCCATGACTTCCACTGTGGGCCTTGCGGACTTACATTATTGTATCTTCAAGTTACCAGGACCTCCTCTTCAGCACCTGCTCCATGGAACTTCCTACACCTGATGGCCAGCTCCTGATGGTTGATATTGACTCTGTGGCCTGTTTGCTTACCCTTGCCTGCCTGCTCACCGGAAGGTTACATGTGTACTTGGATCCATCCCAGCTCCTTTCTGCTACTGCTGCCCGACGGCGAACGCCTGGGAGCCCTTGTGTTCGACACCAGGGGTCGCCAAAAGCAGTTAGCACTCTCCACCCCATACAGATTGGAAAATGGGGTGACAACTAGCCTGTTGAACGGATCATTGCTGCTTATGGGCCTGCTACGTGGGTCAAAGATGGCTCTTGGGGTTGTCGGACCCCAAACTACCTGCTCAACTGCATACTTCACTTGCAGGCTTTTCTTGAACTTTTTTACTGCCATGTACCAGAATCGCCTGTCTCTAGATTACTTGCTGGCTGCGGAAGGTGGCGTCTGTGGCAAGTTCCACCTTTCTAACTACTGCCTTGACCTTGATGATGATGGTACCGTGCTCGAGGAAGATGTGGACCGCATCACCACACTGGCTCATGTTCCTTTCTGAACCTGGCATGGCCTCCCTGCTGACTGACTCTTTCGCTCTTAGCTGCCTGCCTTGCCTGGTTCCTGTGATTCCATGTTATTGTCAACTCTGCTGTTCCTCGCTCAACTGTAGCCCTGGCTAGTACCTACCAGTCCCTACCACAGATCCCCGACCTTCCCGGCAGCTTTGACCCCCATGTCTATATTTGCTGTTCTTGGTGATTTGTACATGTGAAGGAATTATTTATTATTTATACTTCTTTTCTTTATATATATGTGATCTCAGACACCTTAGCGGAGTACCTTTCCCTCCACGCTGCTGCTGTACGATTATGACGTCATCTTCATGACGTAAGGGGGGATTGTAAGGGTATATTCTTTATAAGATTAGTTTGCTATACAAGAAATCACAAAAAACCATTGTCTCTTTTTGTTATCTGTAATTATGACTATGTGTACTGGTTGTGGAATTTCCTTCCCCCCTCCCTGTTTTTTATGAGAAACGAAACTTTCTTTTCTTCATAAGCTACACTCATTATTAGCTTGTGACTGGGCATGTACAAAGGGGGGGAGGGACTATAAATATGTGATGTTGGTCTGAATAAAGAACTACTAAGAACTACTAAGGGTAGAAATAAACAGCGACTTTTCCCAATGCCCCTTCTGCTGCATACTATTCTATAGATTCCATGATTTTGATGTGAAAAGATGATTTGTGCCAAACCGCTGCTCCTGTGACCAGTTCTCAACAGGTGGGTGATTTTGTAATATATTGGGCAGAGTAGTTGTAATCTGGAGTTGTCTTGCATTGGTATCCATGTTTCAGTTAGGAATAGTAAGCCGGAGTAGTTGCCTTGAGAGATTAGAGAAACTGGGCCTCTTCTCCCTTGAAGAGAGGAGACAGAGGGGACATGATCAAAACATTCAAGATAATGAAGGGAATAGACTTAGTAGATAAAGACAGATTGTTCACCTGCTCCAAGGTAGAGAGAACGAGAGGGCGTTTCTAAAGTTAAAAGGGGATAGATTCCGTACAAACATAAGGAAGTTCTTCTTTACCCAGAGAGTTGTAGAAATCTGGAACGTTCTTCTGGAGGCTGTTGTAGGGGAAAACACCCTCCAGGGATTCAAGACAAAGTTAGACAAGACGGGAACTCCCCGCAGCCATTTGCTATGAGTGATCTGCACGGAACAGGAGTGTAGAAAGATCGCTCCTGCCCCGAAAGCCCGCTAGACCACCAGGTAAGGTCTGGGATGCCATGAGGATGGCAGGGAAGGTCCAGAATGCAGCTTTATTAAAAAATTTAAAAAAAATTTGTGAATAACCAAATCCGTCAATACTGAATCCGCGAATTCGGAGGGCTCACTGTATACAGAACAGATCAGAAAGACACCTTCTTGCTCACATGCAAAAGGGAAAACTGAAGAAGGCATTAGAGCTTTCTGGAGGAGGGGTTGAAAACCTGGAATGGATTCCTTCTGCATGGCTCGTGAGCTTAGAAAGAATACCCTACTGTCCAGAATGACATACCTATTGCACTAGAAAAACAAATTTATTGTAATATAAAACAAGAGGGCCATGTTTTGACTTCAGGCCAGGTGTAATCTATCACATACTGAGAACACACACAGAAAACAACTCAGTCAAGCAGTACAACAAAAACTCATTTATTATAATTAAGTAAAAAATGTAATGATAAATATTAAAACTACTACTTATTTCTATAACATTACTAGACATAAACTGTACATAAAATACCATTTTACACTTACGGACTCCTTTAGCAGGTGCTGGCAATAACATTTAAAAAAGAGATAGGGCACTCACTAGATCAGAGGTGCCCAAAACGTCAATCGCAATTTACCAGTCAATCACAAAGGCAACACTGGTAGATTACAGAGCCAGTGTTCTCCCTAGCATCTTTAGCATTACCCCCATGGCCACTGTCTCACTTTTAAAGTAATTACGGCAGCCTGCAGAGTAAACCTAGCAGGCTGCCGTCAGCCTCCAAAGCACGTTAGCCTCTGCCATAGTCCCACCCCTGATGTCAGAGGAGGTGCGGAACTGCCGCAGAGGGAATGTGCTACATAGGCCGATGGCAGCCTGCTAGGTTTGCTCTGCAGGCTGCCGTAACTAACTTTAAAATGTGGTAGTTAGGCCCAGAGGGAAGAATGGAGGCTAGAACTGACAGTTGCAATCCTGCTTGATGAGCCAGTCTGAAGTCCTGACAGTCACTATGTGCAGGAATCATCAGAGGTAAGGCCCCACACATTGGGGTAAGGTTGTGACCGTCGCGAGGGCCCCTGCGGGATGGTGGTTGCCTTAGAGAAGCTGGATTGGGTGGGGAGAGAGACAAAAGGACCTTGAGGAGGGTTAGGAAAGCAGACGAACCAAAAGGGAAGAGAGGGCAGATGCTGGATTAGAGGGGGTAGAGTGGTGAAACACCCTGAACTGAGGAGAGAGAGATGCCAGGACCTGGGGAGGGGGAAGACAAAGAGAGTGAGAGAGATAGAAAGACCTGGATCAAAGGGGAGCCAGAAGAGAGAGGGAGTAGATGTGGACTATGGGAGGTGTAGACAGAAGAGACAGAGGGGAAGAGATCCTGAGGAAGAACAAAGAGGAGGGAGAGAGAGAGAGACATGTTGCCAATAGGGGTGGAGGAGAGAGGAAGAAAAGTTGAACTCCTGGAGGGACAGAGAGATATGTTGGTTGGGGAATGGAACGGAGGTCTGGAGGACAAAAGAGGTGCACTCGGTATATATATATAAATAAATATGGGGGTCTTTTACTAAGGCATGCTAGCCAATTTAGCGCATGCTAAGCCATAGAATATAATGGGCGCATTAGCACTTAGCGCGCCTTAGTAAAAGAGGGGGTATATGTTTAGTATTTTTATTGTTGGTAGATCATTTTGATTTGGTCATTTTAAAAGTAGCTTGCAAGCCAAAAAACTGTGAGCACCCCTGCACTAGATGTTAAAAGCAAAAACTTTGATGTGTGGTTAGTGCAAAGCCCTTACAATAAATGTAAGGAGAAATTAGGTTCTTATCTGTTAATTTTCTTTCTTTTAGAATCTCCAGACTGGTACAGTTCACTGATGGGTAATAATTCACCATGATCAACAGGTGGAGAAAGACAAAACTTTGGCTGTAATACTAATAGCTGTGCTTCCTCTAGTCTAACCAGTCTGCCAAATAGCCAAGCAGAACTAAGAAGTGCTAATTATAACAACAACACTCCTAACAGGAGTAACAACTAACATAGAGCAATACTGTTAGAAAATGCATAGTAGAAGCACCTTCAGCAAAATGTCCCCACAGCTACGCCAGCTGAGCCAAAGCCACTGTTCTTTTGATCTCCCCGACCCTATAAAAATACTAGAACCCGCAGAAAACACACACTCTTCACGCAAATCCCGTAAGAACAACAGACAGACAGGGTGGGGAGTCTAAAAGAAAGAAAATTAGCAGGTAAGAACCTAATTTCTCCTTCTTTAGCATCGCTCTAGACCAGTACAGTTCACAGATGAGATGTACCAAAGCAGTACCCATCATGTGTGGTACCTCCGGAGGGCTGGCGCCAGAACATGCTCACCAAACACTGCATCCGACGTGCCTGGATGTCCACATGGTAGTGTCGCACAAATGAATGCAAAGACGACCAAACCAAGGCCTTCCAGATATCCATTGAAGGTACCATTGAAGACTCAGCCCAAGAAGCTGCCTGACCCAGAGTGGAATGAGCCTTGAGAAAATCCGGAACAGGCTTCTTCTGAAGAAAATAGGTGGAAGCGATAGTGTTTTTGATCCAGCGCTTAATGGTAGCCTTGGAAGCACCATACCCCTTACCTGCTAAGAGGACAAAAAGATGATCCGACTTCTGGCACTCCTGGGTCTGCTGAACATAAGAGCGAAGGACCCGATAGACATCCAACTTGCGCAATTGCCTCTGTTCCGTAGAGCGGAGTGGTTGACATGAAAAGGCAAAACCACCTTCAGCAGAAAGGAAGGAACAGGACACAGCACCACCTGCTCCCTAGAAAACTCCAGGAAGGAAGGCCTACAAGAGAAGGCCTGCAGCTCAGAAATGCATCTCACAGAAGTAATGGTCACAAGGAAAACCGCCTTGAGAGTAAAGTCCTTCAATGAGCAGGAACCCAAGGGCTCAAAAGGGAGGGCACACTAGCACAGACAGGACCAGATTGAGATCCCAGGCTGGAACCAAAGGCCACACTGGAGGTCAAAGCAATTTAGCCACTCTCAAAAAGCAAATCATGACCAGAAAAGAAATTAAACGCTTATCCTGCAGCAAACTGCGAAACGCAGACAAAGCTGCAAGCTGAACCAAGAGAGAAGACCAGGCCAGGTCCTTATCCAGGCCATTCTGCAAGAACTCCATGATGCACATAAGCTCGAGAAGTGGAAAACCTCCGGGACCCTAAGAGAGTTGAGATCACTTTATCTGATTAACCTTTCATACCTCTAGAGGTGTTCCCTCTCAAGAGCCAAGCCATAAGACAAAAGGGACCCGGATCGAACATTGGAATAGGGCCCTGAGTCAGAAGGTCAGGCGAGAGGGGCAGTGGAAGAGAATCTACCACAAGAAGACAAACCAGATCCACATACCACAGGTGCCTGGGCCAGTCTGGAGCCACTGGGATCACACGGCCTGGGTGCCGAGCAATGCCCACCATCGACCACGGAAGAAACACGTACATGAAGTCCGCCTTCAGCCAAGGCTGTATCAGAGCATCCATCCCCTTGGCCTTACCATCCCTGTGCTGACTGAAGAAATGTGGCGCTTTGGCATCGACATTTGTGGCCATCAGGTCCATGACCGGCGGCCCCCAAGACTACACAATCAACTCAAAGGCTGCGAGACTGAGACACCATACTCCAGGATCTAGCCATGAGCACAGCAGTCTCCTGCACCACCAGACAATTCCTGGTTCCCCACTGATGATTGACATAAGCTACGGCCGTGGCATTTTCCAAGAGAACCCGAACAGACTTGCCCGTCAACATCGTCTGGATTGCTAGCCTCACCAGCCAGATGGCTCTGGTCTCCAGAACACTGATCGACCAAGATGACTCCTGCAGAAACTAGCTGCCCTGAGCTGAGCGACCGGGACACTGAGCTAATCAACCGAGAAGACTGGCGTCCGTGAGAAGAACTATCCACTGGGGCTGATCCAGACTCACTCCCTGCACCAGATTGGAAGACTGTAGCCACCAACGGAGACTACGACAAACTAACCCCCGAAGAGGTACGGGACAGTCCAGATCGTGCACCTGGGGCGACCACCGCTGAAGCAGATCATGCTGAAGCGGGCACATGTAAGTCCAGGCCCACCAAACTACGTCTAGGAAAGCCACCATCGATCCCAGGACCTGGAGAAAACCCTGAGCCCGAGGCGAAGGCAAATCTGCGACTGCAACTTGATCACTCAGGTCTCCTGCTAGTGTCAAAAAGAACCCAAAGGTACTCCAGGCACTGAGATGAAGCCAACCGGCTCCTGAACTTGTTGACTACCCATCCCAGTGACTGCAGGAACCTGAGCCATAACCTGGGCGCTCTAATGAAATGACTTTGCTTGGATCAACCAGTCGTCCAGATAGGGGTGAACCAGAATGCCCTCCTTGCACAAGGCCGACGCCACAACCACCATAATCTTGGTGAACATCTGAGTAAGCATGGCCAGGCCAAAGGGAAGCACCCAAGATCGCAAAGCGAAGGAACCGATGGGACGCCCAAATCAGAACATGCACTCACCAAGTGAAAAACCTATCTGGCATATTCCCTCCCCCCCTCTAACCCAAACCCAAAACCACTCCCTACATTCACCCTCTCACCCCGATGCAAAACTCCAAACAAGACAAATAATATAAAAGTAAGATTACTAGTGCGCATGGGTCCCCGAGACCCAGGTCTATCACAGTATCAGCTATCCATTATAGTGTAGTACAGAACTACTGTAGAAATGCACCTCCCTAGTATCATATTAGAATCACGATTTCTCTCCTATGTTCGAATTCATGGATAACAAGAAACCCTGCACTGCTTCAACAGTCTCATAAGTCACCCATTTCCCCACATTAAAAATCTTCAGTATTGCACGGTAAAGCAACATGAATCGAATCTGTTTTTCCATCAAAGTAGCACAGATCGGATGGAATTTTCAGCAGCGATCTTAAGAACATAAGATTTGCTGCTGTTGGGTCAGACCAGTTGTCCATTGTGCCCAGCAGTCAGCTCACGCGTTGGCCCTTAGGTCATAGACCAGTGCACTATTAGAGTCTAGCCTTACCTGCGTATGTTCTGGTCCAGCACCAACTTATCTAACCTTTTCTTGAATCCTTGTAGGGTGCTTTCCCCTATAACAGCCTCTGGAAGAGAGTTCCAGATTTCTACAACTCTCTGGGTGAAGAAAAACTTCCTTACGTTTGTACGGAGTCTATCCCCTTTTATCTTTAGAGAGTGCCCTCTTGTTCTCTCCACCTTGGAGAGGGTGAACAATCTCTCCTTCTCTACTAAATCAATTCCTTTCAATATCTTGAATGTTTTGATCATGTCCCCTCTCAGCCTCCTCTTCTCAAGGGAGAAGAGGCCCAGTTTCTCTAGCCTCTCATTGTACGGCAACACCTCCAGTCCCTTAACCATTTTTGTCGCTCTTCTCTGGACCCTTTTGAGTAGTACTATGTCCTTTTTCATGTACGGCAACCAGGGTTAGATGCAGTACTCCAGATGGGGGCGCACCATGGCCTGGTACAACAGCATGATAACCTTCTCCGATCTGTTTGTGATCCCCTTCTTAATCATTCCTAGCATTCTGTTCACCATTTTTGCTGCCACCGCACATTGTGCAGACGGTTTCATTGTTTTGTCTACAAGTACCGTATTTTCTCGCATATAACGCGCGCGTTATACGTGGTTTTTACGTACCGCGCATACCATTGCGCGTTATACGCGTGAGCGCGTTGTACAAAATTTTTTTTACATAGTTCCCCACCCCGACGTCCGATTCACCCCCCCCGCAGGACCGCTCGCACCCCCACCCCGAAGGACCGCTTGCACGCACTCCCACCCGCACCCCCACCCTGAAGGACCGCTCGCAACCCCACAGCCTCCCGACCCCCCCATCATGTAGAAGCTCCTACCGGTGTCCTGCTGCTTCCTCTTGGCGGTCCCGACACCCGACACGATCGGGGCAAGAGGGAGCTCAAGCCCTCTTGCCCCAGCCAACCGCGGCACCCCCGACACGATCGGGGCAAGAGGGAGCTCAAGCCATCTTGCCCCCCCCCCCGACACGATCGGGGCAAAAGGGAACCCAAGCTCTCTTGCCCCGCCGACTCCCCAACTCCCCGACAATATCGGGCCAGGAGGGAGCCCAAGTCCTCCTGGCCCTGGCGACCCCCCCCCCCGCTAGTTGTTCGGGCCAGGAGTGAGCCCAAACCCTCCTGGCCATGGCGACCCCCTACCCCCACCCCGCACTACATTACGGGCAGGAGGGATCCCAGGCTCTCCTGCCCTTGACGCAAACCCCATCCCCCCAACGACCGCCCCCCCCCAAGAACCTCCGACCGCCCCCCCAGCCGACCCACGACACCCCTACCCCCCTTCCCCGTACCTTTGTGTAGTTGGCCGGACAGACGGGATTCAAACTCGCCTGTCCGGCAGGCAGCCAACGACGGAATGAGGCCGGATTGGCCCATCCGTCCCAAAGCTCCGCCTACTGGTGGGGGCCTAAGGCACCTGGGCCAATCAGAATAGGCCCGGGAGCCTTAGGTCCTACCTGGGGGCGGGGCCTGAGGCACATGGGCCCAACCTGACCATGTGCCCAAGGCCACGCCCCCAGGAGGGACCTAAGGCTCCTGGGCCTATTCTGATTGGCCCAGGCGCCTTAGGCCCCACCAGTAGGCGGAGCTTTGGGACGGATGGGCCAATCCGGCCTCATTCCGTCGTTGGCTCCCGTCTGTCCAGCCAACTACACAAAGGTACGGGGAAGGGGGGTGGGGGTGTCGGCCAGGGGGGTCGCGGGTCAGCTGGGGGGGCGGTTGGAAGTTCTTGGGGGGGGCGGTCGTTGGGTGGAGGGGGGTTTGTGTCGAGGGCAGGAGGGCCTGGAATCCCTCCTGCCCGTAATGTAGTGCGGGGTGGGGGTAGGGGGGTCGCCGTGGCCAGGAGGGTTTGGGCTCCCTCCTGGCCCGAACAACTAGCGGGGGGGGGGGGTCGCCAGGGCCAGGAGGACTTGGGCTCCCTCCTGGCCCGAACAACTAGCGGGGGGGGGGGGGCGCCAGGGCCAGGAGGACTTGGGCTCCCTCCTGGCCCGATATTGTCGGGGAGTTGGGGAGTCGGCGGGGCAAGAGGGCTTGGGCTCCCTTTTGCCCCGATCGTGTCGGGGAGTCGGGGGGGGGCAAGAGGGCTTGAGCTCCCTCTTGCCCCGATCGTGTCGGGGGTGCCGCGGTTGGCTGGGGTAAGAGGGCTTGAGCTCCCTCTTGCCTCGATCGTGTCGGGGGTGCCGCGGTTGGCTGGGGCAAGAGGGCTTGAGCTCCCTCTTGCCCCGATCCTGTCGGGGAGTCGGGACCGCCAAGAGGAAGCAGCAGGACACCGGTAGGAGCTTCTACATGATGGGGGGGTCGGGAGGCTGTGGGGGTGCGAGCGGTCCTTCAGGATGGGGGTGCGGGTGCGGGTGGGAGTGCGTGCGAGCGGTCCTTCGGGGTGGGGGTGCGTGCGAGCGGTCCTTCGGGGTGGGGGTGCGAGCGGTCCTGCGGGGGGAGGGTGAATCGGACGTCGGGGGGGGCATCAGGCTTTCAGGGTGGGGACAGGACTTCAAGAGGGAGAGGAGAGTCGGGGCAGGCGAAAGGAGAGTCGGGGTGGCCAGAGGAGAGTCGGGGCGGGCGAAAGGAGAGTTGGGCGGCAATGGGAGAGTCGGGCAGCATGCGCGGTATACGGGTGTGCGCGGTATATAAAAATTTCTGTACATAAATTTGTGTTTTTCGCGCGCTATACCCATGTGCGCGTTTTACACGGGTGCGTGTTATCTACGTGAAAATACGGTACTCCCAAGTCTCTTTCCTGGAGGCTCTCTCCGAGTACAGCACCGGACATCCTGTATTCGTGCATATGATTTTTGTTATTGACATGCATCACCTTGCACTTATCCACGTTGAACCTCATTTGCCATTTGCGGCCCATTCTTTGAGTGTGTTTATGTCTTGTTGTAGGTCTTCATAAGGAGAGTAGTCTTGGGAAGATTTTAACCAGAGATCTCTCATACATGAGTGTATCATGCTTTTCTTTAAATTCCTGGAGAATCTCCATCTTATTAACATAATTTAAGAGCTTGGCGATCATAATTTTCGCATGTTTGTTATCATCTCGTTGACAACCTACCCAGTGGGCTCTTTCGATACAAACAGGGCCTCCTCTGGTAGGCAATGAAAACTCCTGTGCAAGCCAGGCTTCCAGTTTTGTAGCCAGGGTTCGGTCACCAAGATGTTCCGGGAGGCCCACAAGTCTTAAATTGCATCTACGAGAGTGATTTTCCAAATCGTCAAGCTTGTCAACATAGTCCTTAAGTTGTTTCTACAAGTGTTGAACCTGGGGGGAAACTGCAGTCTCGGCATCTTCCAAAGCAGACACCCTCTTTTCAAATTCATCAATTCTAATCGTTGTTTCAACCAGCAAAGTTTCCAAGTGTGTAATTTGAGTAGAAAGATATTTGAATTTAGGCTCCAACGCAGTTACCACAGCCAATGTTAAGTTGTTCCCACTGCAATGGTGAAAACTGTACCATGGCATCATCCGCAGCATGCAGCGCCATTTTGTCCTTGAGAGCGCAACCCTTTTCTTTATCTTTCTTGGAGGGTTTAGTCGCCATCTGTGCTGCCGAACGAGCCAGATATCTGTTCATAAAGAGGTTAGTAGGGTGACCACCACTCAAAAGGGAGCCGATTCTGTACAAATATAGCGATCCAGCCTGCAGGGACCCAAGAGCTCAGCTAAAGCATGTCCGCTTGGTTCAATGCATCACATGATCTCTCTATCTCTTTTTAAGGACAAATTTAAAAAACACGCAAGATTTGTATGTGGCTACAGTAGTGTAAATTTAAAGCCTCTTATTGACAGCATAAATATCAAGCGTGACTGTTATGAATTTCTAACTTCTTGTTTAAAGTTAAAAATATTAGCCAATGCATCCCATCAATACATGTGATGTATTTACCAAACTTTTACTTGGATACAGTTAATTAGCAGTGCCAGGGTGTAACTAAAATTCAGTATGAACAAACAGTAAATATGCAGCAATCTACTGTTTCTTAAGAAACTTTTGCTCAGAAACTGAAAGACTCCAGTAAAGATTTTTAATATACTAACTTATATTGGATGTTAAAAAATCTGTTTTCCTTACCTCTCTCGGCATCTCTAGGTTAAAAAAAGAATGAGAAAGCCAAGCATGCTCAATTTATATCAAATCCGAGCTTCCCATCAATAGTATTACTACTATCTCTGTGACAGAGACTATGGAACCTTGCCCCTTCCTTGGATTAGTTCAACTCTTCAGACAGGTTTTCTGGAGGAACCTCAAGCACTCCCCCTCCTGGCCAGCTGGAAGAAAGGCAAGGACAGCTCAAAAAGTGAAACAGCTTCAGGAGAGAAGAGGAAAGTGCCAAACCAGAAAGTAGAGGAGGAGAGTTTAAAATGAAGAGTCAGAATCAGAACCAGGGGTGCCAGAGTGAAGGAAGGACATGGAGGATCAGGAGATAACTGTAATTTATTCACAACTGAGGAGAACCCACTGAACTGAAGTTTTTTTGCTTGCACAGGAATAAGTAAAAAGGCTGCATCTTAAAACTCTCTCAGAGGCGGGGTGCACAAACTGTGCTCCTGGCTGGACACAAAGGACTGTTACCCAGAATTCTAGACTGCCTAAACTAAACTGAGAGGGACAGTGTATTTTGGGAAAGCAGCTGGTTTCTGTGAGGGGAGATCTGTGAGGAAAACAGAACTCTAATTCTGTGTAAATAAAAGCTTATTCTCCTACATCCCCAGGCTGCTTGTTAGCTTTGTGTGACTATTGTTTGGGTAACCAGGCTAAGGCTGTTACACTATCACATTGAAATCTAAAAAAATAATAAATTTCCTTGCAGTTATCCTAGCTCACCCCCCTTTTACAAGCTGCAGTAGAGATTTCTACAGCAGCCCGGAGCACTAAATGTTCTGATGCTCATAAGACTTCTATGAGTGTCAGAGCATTTAGCCCCCCAGGACGTGGTAGAAACCTCTACCGCAGCTTAGCAAAAGAAAGCCTTTAAATATTTTAAATGGAAACATGAGCATAACATGATAACAAACAGTAACAAAATAAAGTAAAACAAATGAATTTGAGAATCGCTTCTTGATGATGTAGCAATTCACTGTTGATGCAAAAAATTAACATCATGTAAACTTCTAAAATGGCTCAATCGCAGTTCGACAGAAAGAGCCCCAATTTAGGTGAGAATAAGACTTAACACTAATAGATTAATAATGTGATTTGTGAGCAACATAAGGAATGAAATAAGACCAAAATGTAAATTGATTGAATGAGGTTTTAAAGTATGGTGAATGCAATATTACTTTTTAATTATATTTTTAATTTTGTGAATCTGATGAACTCAATTACGTAACATGATGCATTACATCACTTGTATAATATTTTTATGAATCTCTATGTACAAATTATTATTATGAATTATTAAAGACAAATGTCAGAAAGTTCTGATTCGCACAGTGGGTGGTGAACACCTGGAACTCTCTCCCAGAAGATGTGGTGGAGAAACCACCATTTTAGGATTTAAGGTAAAATTGGATGCACATCTTCTTGCGGGACACATTGAGGGATACATATGATTAAATTATTCGCCCAGGTACGCCTGGCTGAGCCTCCGCATGTGCGGACCACCGGACTGGATGGATCCCGGGTCTGATCCGGTGCAGACATTTCTTATGTTCTTAAATAAATTCTATCACAATAAATCTGAATGAATCAGATCTATGAATATAATGAATTTGATTTATTCTCTTATTGATTGCGAACAATAATATTACAAGATACCAGATTGTAAATATGTACTTCATGTTTATAAATTATAAAATCACTTCTTAGTCAATTTCATTTTTCAAACCTGCAGGCTATACTGTTAACAAAATTAAAAATGAGACATTGCTACTTAAGTATTAGCATCTGATTAATATCTCCTTCTCTCCAAGGCTTTTGCATTAGAAAAAAAGCAAAGAACTTTAAATCCTCAAATAATTAAAACTCTATAAAATGTTGTACTAATGGAGCCTGCAAATTATTTTTCGTGATATTTCTGATATAGGGGTAGGAAGGCCATACCTGTCATTTAAAGTAAAATTACAGGCAAAGGGCTTTTAGAGATAGGGGACCTTGGCTTTGGCTGCAGAAACCTTTAAATTTCACTTTTGGAGAACCTCCTCTCCCTCCCCCCAATTTTTCCCATAGGTTATAATAGCCTTACTTACTGTGCCATGTGTCTGCCTGCTTCAGCTCAGGGATGCATCTGGGATAAATGGAGAAGACTCTGCCTCACAGATTCTCTAGATGAACTTGGTATTCGGGCTGCCAGTCAGGCTGAGGTCAGACTGAGCCTTAGCCCCTGGAAAACTTTGTGCTGTGAAGGAGGAGAGGACCATGCAGCCAGTCCATTATTAATCTCCGCCAAGCCAGGAAGGAGCCAGACAGCTTACACTGAAGCACCTGATAAATCAGGGATACGGGCAGCTACATACGGAAGGCTCCTGAGCTCATAAAATACAAAAGCAGGCTGGCTAGCTAGGTTTCCCTGAGGGCTGATCCTGCTAGCAACAGAATTCCACAGCACAAGTCTGTCTTCTCCCAGGTAGAAGGCCCCAACAAGTAGGAACCTCTGGGTACCAAGCCTCTCACTGGACCACTTAGAAAAAAAATATTCAAAAATAATAAAACCCCAGAACAAAGCAGAGCAGAAACACATCTAAGCAATTTGATTGCAGAAAAAAAACTGAGGGGGCAGGAACAGCTTCCTAAGGAGGCGTAGTTCAAAAAATAATTGACAGCATTCAGCAAGCAACTTGCAGGTTAACTTTGGTGACACAATGTTTCCAGCCACACTTCAGTTGAAGTTTTTGCACCTACTGCAAAAAAACAAAACAAAACAAAAAAAAACAGAAAAGAGAAAAAGCCCTACCAAAGCTCCTACCTTTTCCTCATCTGCTCAGTAGGTCAAAAGTTGCTAATTTCTTTAATGTATGATCTAACCCTCAGAAGTGTGAGGACTCCAAAAGAGTGATCAGGTCACCTCCTTTTGAAATGGTGGTAAAACAAAACCCCTAGAACAAGCAAGCAAACAAGTTCCTTAAGCAAGAAAAATAAATTAAAGAGTGCCGGAGAGGGGAATTCCCATTTAGATGATGCAGGCAGCTGGGAGGAGTGGGTCTGTGTCCCTCCCGCTCTTCAACTTTGAGGTAAGGGGAGGAGGCGACGCAGACGGTGGCAGGGAGGGGTTTACTTGCCAGTGGGGAAGAATTGGCTTTTCTCCCGCTGTGTGTGGGGGGCAGAGACAGCGATGGGGGGGTTTACTTGCCAGTGGGGAGAGTGAGCATCTCTCCCACTGCAGGGGGGGTTTGGGTCAGCTGCGGTGGGGATTTTAGTGCAATGGGAGAGTGTGGGCATCTCTTCCGCTGCAGGCGAAGGGGGGGTCGCTGCCGTTCTGGGAGGAGGGTGGTGTTTGCTGCCGCTGATGCCGGGAAGGGGTGTTGTGATGCAGCGGAGAGAATGGGCATCTCTCCTGCTGCATCACAACACAGGGGTTTCTAGCAGTCTTGACAATGACCGGCACCCTTGGACCAATCGTTTTTTTTAGCTGCCAAAAGCTAATGCCACTTTTTAAAAAATGGCTTGGCATTTTTTAAGAATCCACTGAGGGCTCATTTCAATGTTGAAGAGCCCATTTACAAGTCAGTGTCGGAGACTGCTAGAATCCTCGCTAAAGTGGGAGATAATCCCTTTTGATAATCCGTTGCTAAATTATGTACAGGCTAAACCACTGGAAAACAGTTTAGCAATGGCATTAAAGTTTTGAGAATCTGGGCCTAAGTCCTCTTTACTAAAACTAGAAAAAAATAAAGCAATTAACCTAGCAAAATTAAAGGACAATTCAAAGAAACCCTTTCCTTAAAATAAATCAGGCAGAGCACTTAATGCAGAAAAGTTAAAAAAACAAAAACCAACCCAAAAACTCTCAATCTGCAATGTATTCCTCTTAGTTGACTGAAAAATCTTTAAATCAAAGAACCTTAGGGTAGGTGGTAGTGACAAAACACTTTATACAGAGGCTTCCTTTAGCTGCTAGCTATGCTCTAAATTAATGGTATGGTAAACTCTAAAAAGCAACTTAAAATACTAAACTAGACTCAAACCCTAACAAAGACTTTAGAAGGAAAACTATTGTCTAAACTGACTTTTAAAAATTGCTCTACTTATTTAGCAAAGGCATTGAAATTACTTATTTAATCTCAAGTACGCCATTTCCCAAGTTTGTATACAATTTTCCAACAGGTGTAGAGAGGACCTACTGAACGGAAAACTGCAAATGAATAGGAATTTGCCACTGAAACTTCACTTATAAAAATCTTGGCTGTTGTACACGTTTTACAGCACAGAAACTGTCTAGCAAACGATTATGGCAGAAAAGAAATCTGAATAATATTGACAAATCAAATTTTAACTTTACATTTACCTTATACTTTTTTAGTAGCAGTTCATGGTGAGTTACATTCATCAGGTACTTCATTTTACTATGACCTTACCCAGATTGTAGGTTTGATACTCCTGTTGGATTCTTACGTACTGGGGACGAATTCTGAAGTTTGTATCCTGCTGACCCACCCAAAACAGGAGCAGTGCTTGTGAGCACACCTAACAAAAACAAAGAGAAATCTTTACTCATTTTTCTGGCTACATCTAAATTATCCTTTTAACCCTCTTTTGTCCAAAAAGCACAGTTACTTACCATAACAGGTGTTATCCAGGGACAGCAGGCAGATATTCTCACATATGGGTGACGTCATTCACGGAGCCCAGATGCGGACAGCTTCATAGGCAGACTTGCTTGAAGAACTTTTAAGAAAGTTTGCAACTGCCTCATCATGCATGCGTGAGTGCCTTCCTGCCCAAGGTAGGGTGCACATCTCCTCAGTTCAGATAGCTAGCTAAGAAGCCAACCAGGGAAGGTGGGTGGGTTGTGAGAATATCTGCCTGCTGTCCCTGGATAACACCTGTTACGGTAAGTAACTGTGCTTTATCCCAGGACAAGCAGGCAGCATATTCTCACATATGGGTGACCTCCAAGCTAACCAGAATGGGATGGTGGGAGTGTTGGCAAATCAGGAGACTAAATTTTGTAATACTGCCTGGCCAAAGTGGCCATCCCGTCTAGAAAAAGAATCCAGACAATAATGAGAGGTGAATGTATGAACCAAGGACCAAGTGGCAGCTTTGCAGATTTCCTCAATAGGAGCAGATCTAAGGAAAGCTACAGATGCCGCCATGGCTCTAACTTTATGGGCTGTGACTCGACTCTCTAGATGCAGTCCAGCCTGAGCATAGCAGAAAGAGATGCAAGCAGCTAACCAGTTGGAGATGGTGCGCTTGGAAACTGGATGTCCCAACTTATTTGGATTGACGGAGACAAAAAGTTGAGTAGAAGATCTTTGTGGCTTAGTCATTTGTAAGTAGAAGACCAAAGCAAGCTTACAGTCCAGAATATGAAGAGCTGTTTCTCCAGGATGAGAATGAGGCTTTGGAAAAAACACTGGAAGTACAATGCATTGATTGAGATGAAATTCTGAAACAACTTTTGGTCAGAATTTAAGATGAGTATGGAGGACCATCTTGTCATGATGGAATACTGTGAAAGGTGGGTCCGCTACTAAAGCTTGTAGCTCACTAACTGCAAGCAGACGTGAGAGCAATAAGGAAGACCACTTTCCAAGTGAGATATTTCAGATGAGACGTAGACATTGGTTCAAATGGAGGCTTCATCAACTGAGCATGAACAACAATGAGATCCCAAACCACGGGAGGCGGTTTGAGAGGTGGCTTGACATTGAAAAGTCCTTTCATAAATCTGGAAACCATAGGATGAGCAGATAAAGGTTTTCCCTCCAAGGGCTGATGAAAAGCAGCAATTGCACTGAGATGGACTCTAATGGATATTGATTTGAGACCTGATTGAGATAAATGCAACAGGTAATCCAGAACTGAAGACAAGGAGGTATATTGAGGCTCCTTATGATGAAGGGTGCACCATGTAGAAAACCTAGTCCATTTCTGGTTGTAACACTGCCTAGTGGTAGGCTTCCTGGAAGCCTCTAAAATGTCCTTGACAGATTGAGAGAACTGGAAATTGGCAGTTATGTTGAAAAGTACCAAGCTGTCAAGTGCAGAGACTGCCAGTTGGGATAAAGCAGAGACCCCTGATTCTGTGTAAGTAGAGACAGAAAAACTGATAGAAGTAGTGGCTCCCTACTGCTGAGTTGAAGTAGAAGGGAGAACCATGGTTGTCTGGGCCACCGAGGAGTTCTGAGAATCATGGTGGCATGTTCGTGTTTGAGTTTGACGAGTGTCTTGAGAATTAGAGGGAATGGAGGAAACGCATACAGGAATTTGCTGGTCAATTCCAGAAGAAATGCATCTGCCTCCAGGCATTGAGGAGAGTAGATCCTGGAGCAAAACTGAGGCAGCTTGTTGTTGTGGGGAGACGCAAAGAGATCTATTTGAGGAGTTCCCCACTGAGAAAAATGTGGTGGAGAGGAGAGGAATTGAGTGTCCATTCATGAGGTTGTAGAAGACGACTCAATTTGTCCACCAGATAGTTTTTCTCTCCTTAAATGTAGACTGCTTTCAGGAAGATATTGTAAAGAATTGCCCAATTCCAAACTTTTTGAGCTTCCTGGCAAAGAGGGAGGGATCCTGTTCCTCCCTGCTTGTTCACATAGTACATGGCGACTTCATTGTCTGTACGAATGAGGACTACTTCATCGTGAAGATGTTGAAAAGCTTTGAGAGAGTTGAAAATCGCTCTGAGTTCCAACAGATTGATGTGGCTCTGATGATCTGTGCTGGACCAATGCCCTTGAGTACGGAGACCATCAAAATGAGCCCCCCAAGCAAAGGTTAAGGAATCTTTGTGAGGACCTTCTGATGAGGGAGCATTTGAAACAGCAAACCTCTGGAGAGATTGGAGAGCATCCACCAGTGGAGAGACTGTCTCAACGAAGGAGTCACTGTAATGTGTGAGAGAGTGGATCGGAAGCCTGCGCCCACTGAGATGCCAGGGTCCACTGAGGAATTCTGAGGTGAAGTCTGGCAAAAGGAGTCACATGAACAGTAGAGGCCATGTGACCTAGGAGAACCATCATGTGTCTTGCTGAGAGTGAAGTGAGGGATGACACTTTGAGGCAAAGGTGAATGAGAGTATCCTGATGTTGTTGCAGAAAGAATGCTCTGAGTTGCACAGTATCCAGTACAGCTCCAATGAATTGTAGGTGTTGAGAGGGATGTAGCTGGGATTTTGGAAAGTTTATTTTTAACTCCAAATGTTGAAGGAACCAAATAGTCCGTTGGGTTGCTACAATAACCTCCTGAGATGTGGATCTTTGATGAGCCAGTTGTCCAAGTAGGGGAAGACCTGGCGACCATGGCTGCGGAGAGCTGCTGCCACCACTTCTAGGCATTTGGTGAAAACCATGGGAGATGATGCCAGGCCGAAAGGCAGCACTCTGTACTGAAAATGATGATTTCCCACCCGAAATCTGAGGAACTTGCGAGAGGATGGATGAATGGGAATGTGAGTGTAAGCCTCTTTGAGATCCAGAGAGCATAACCAATCATTGTGATCTAGAAGGGGGATACAAGGATGCTAGAGACAGCATCAGAAATTTTTCTCTGGCAAGAAATTTGTTGAGAGCTCTGAGATCCAGGATAGGTCGCAGATCCCCCATCTTCTTCAGGACAAAGTAGTAACGGGAGTAAAACCCCATGCTCTGCTGTTCCAGAGGAACCTCCTTGATGGCACGGAGACAAAGCAGAGCTTGAGCTTCCTGAAGAAGGGTAATTTGGGACGGATTTGAAGGATACTCTCTTGGGGGAAGATCTGGTGGAATCTGAAGGAAGTGAAGAGCGTAACCTTCCCTGATGATTGTGAGGACCCAGAGGTCGGATGTAATGAGTTCCCATCTTTGATAAAAATGATGGAGACGACCCCCCTATGGAAAAAAGAGAGGACAGAGGCAGAACTATTGAGGTTATGTTCTGTGTTAGATGGTCAAAAAGACTGACAGACCTTGGGTGCAGCAGGAGTCTGAGGTTTACGCTGCAGTTGCTGCTGCTGTTGCCGTGGTTTCTTAGGCAGTGGCCTTGAATAAGGTGCTTCCTTCTGAGGATAATGCCTCTGGTAAGATGTAGGAGGCCTTTAACCCTTTAGCGGTGGAAGGCTTTTGGCTTTGGCCTGATGATGGAGGCAAACGATAAGCGCTTTGTAGCTGCCTCAATAGAGTCATCAAACAACTCATTGCCCTGGGATATTGGCCAGTCAATCTTGTAGATTCGGGTCCATATCTACGGTGCGGAGCCAGGCTAGACAGCACATTGCCACCGAGAAAGCAGTGACCTTGGAGGACATCTCAAAAGCGTCATATGCAGCCGGACCATATGCATGCGAAGTTGACCTAGAGAGGAATGCATATACTGGAACTCTAACAGGCGACGTTCTGGGAGGTACTTGTAGAAATTTGGCATAGCATTGACCCAATATTTGAGATATGATGTAAAGACAAAGTTGTATTTTAAAATTCTATTTGTCATCATAAAATTTTGATACAACCGATGGCCAAAACTTGTCCAAGGTCCTTCCCTCTTAGCCAAGTGGGACTATGGCATTGACCTTGGCCGGATTGGTTTTTTTCAACGAAGACTCCATGAGAAGAGATTGATGGGATAGTTGAGCATTTTCAAATCCCTTACAATGGATCATTTTATATTGAGATTCCAGTTTTGCTGGCACAGCAGGAACAGAATATGGTATATCAAGATTTCTTTTTGAAAGTTTGAGTGGGTAATTTTAATGAATCCCTAGGAGGATTGGGTATATCCAATTCTTCCAAAAACTCCTTAGAGTATTTTGAATCAGACTCCAAAGTGATGTTAAGATCTTTACTCATTTGGCATAGAAATTTGGTGGCCCTGTGGAGGTGAAGGTGAACGAGAGCCCCTCAAAGTACCTCTCATAGCCGAGAAAGAAGGTGAAGCCTCTCTGGACTATTGATACCTGAGGGTCTGAATCCATAGGCAAAGAAGCCAAGGAAAAACCACTTCTGGAGTGAGACGGAGAAGCAGAACGTTTCCATTTGGAAGAACCAGCTGGTGAAGAAAATCTTGCAGGAGGAGAACTTGACTGATGAGAATGCTGTGGTTCTACAGTAGATTTCCTTGAGAAGGAAGTTGGTTGCCTCGAGAGACGAGGTCTGTCTCGGGAAGAAAACCTGGGCCTCGATGAATGTCTCGAGAGATGGTGTGGAGATGAACTGTGCCTCGGAGAACAAGATGGTGAACTCGAATCCAGCCTCAATGAAGAATGTTGAGGAGTCCTCGCCCTGTGCCTCAAAGAAGGCAATGCTTTATGCGTAGAGGTAGGGCTAGAAGTCGGAGATCGAAGTCGAGATACTGAGAAGGATTCAGCTCCTTGTGCAGATATATCTCGGAGCACTCGCATAGACTCAACTCCTTGCAGAGTGTGTAGATTGATCTCGAGGCACTCTTAAGGACTCAACTCCTTGTATAGAGTGTGCTATTTTTACTGGAGGCACTCTCAAGGACTCGACTCCTTGCATTACTGCTGAGTGCTCAGCTGGACTGCAGGAAGCAGGGTCAAGGCAGGAGTTAATTTGGCAAGCATGTTACCAAACTGCAAAGCCGACACCGAGACCACTGGATCTGGTATTATTGGTGTGGCTATGGACTCCAAGGAAGACAACTCAATTTCGAGACATGTTTCCTGGATAACCTCGGACTCACTAATTCTAAGGGTGGCATGTCCGTAGGGGTTGGCTTAGCTATCTTACATGATGGAGACACCGAGGATAACGGCGTCTCAGGGGAAGATTTAGTTGATTTCCCTGAAGATGAAGACTTCCCCATCGAGGAAGGTTTGATCGAGGTTGAAGTTGAAGATTTGGGCCCCATATACGACCTTGCTGGAGTCGAGATCGGGCCCAGAATCGGGGTCATAGCCTTAGGTAAAGGCCGATCCATTCCCCCAAATATTTTTTCAATCTGAACTTGACAAATTTTAAGAGCTTGATTTTGAAGTGTAGAAGAGCGGGTGCACGACTCCGGATGATAATCAGGTCCTAAACACTGTACAAAACACTTGTGTGGGTCAGTGATGGAGATCGCGCATTGACACCGGCTACACTTCTTGAACCCTGTGACCGGCCGGGACATGGAGTGAAACACGGCCGCAGCGAAATCGAAGCCTGCAGGCTGAGGCTGCGGAGTAGGCCCCGCCGTGACATAATCAAAAAAACAAACAAAACTTCTTCCTTTTTTTTTTTTAAATTGAAATGAAACGCGCAAATAAACACAGCAACCCTGTAAAGAAAAATACGAGCCGCGGTGAGAGAAGGCACGAGTAGAACGAACTCTTGCGCAGAGCCTTGAAACGAGGGCTTCTCGGCTCCGTGGAAAACTTAGAACTGAGGAGACGCTGAGGAGATGCGCGCCCTACCTCAGGCGGGAAGGCACTCGCGCATGCACAAGTCTGCATGTGAAGCTGTCCACATCAAGGCTCCGTGGATGACGTCACCCATATGTGAGAATAAAAGGTAATAACACTATAATTATGAAACTGTGCATTATATTAAATAAATAAATCTGTTAATTTATTTTAAAATTTTTAATTCTGCACTATCTACCATTCTAGGTGGATCACAAGAAACATACAGTGGAACCTTGGTTTACGAGCATAATTCATTCCAGAAGCATGCTCGTAAATCAAGTTACTCGTATATCAAAGCGAGTTTCCCCACAAGGAATGAATGGAAACTCGCTTTGATTCGTTCTACCTCCTCCTCCCTCCCCCGAGGCTACCGGCGATGCTCCATCACCCTCTCCCCCCCCCCCCACTCCAACCGTCATCGCACCCCACCCCCCGCGAATGCCGCCTCACGAGAACCGCATCGCACCCCCATGCTGAAAGTGGCATCCACCCGCCCTTCCTCCCAAACATGCTCCTTACCCCATCTGCCGGTTGTGCGACTGAAAGAAATCTCCCGCCTCTTGCCTGGGCTGGGCCTTGAGCATCTGGCTCTCGTTCTCTCCGAAATCTCCGAGATCTCGGACAGAACGAGAGCCAGAAGGCTTTGAGCATGCGCAGATGCTCAAGGCCCAGGTCAGGCAAGAGGCGGGTGATTTCTTTCAGTCGCACAACCGGCAGATGGGGTAAGGAGCATGTTTGGGAGGAAGGGCGGACGGATGACGCTTTCAGCACGGGGGTGCGATGCAGTTCTTGCGGGGGGGGGGGGGGTGCGATGCCGGTTAGAGCGGGGTGGAGGTGCTCGTGTAGCGGAACATGCTCAGTTTGCGAGACAAAAGTTTGCTAAGTGTTTTGCTCGTCTTGCAAAACACTCGCAAACCGGGTTACTCGCAAACCGAGGTTCCACTGTACATAAAATTAATAACAAACAAAATCATTACCAGAAACAAAAGAATGAAATCATCAATATTCCATTAGTTATTTTCAAATTTTAGTTCATGCAATTTCAGTAATCTTCGGAGTTCCATCCCAAATACTTTTCCAAATAGGAAGGTCTTAAGACTTTTAAAACTAAACACGTTTCCACTTTGCTCGTAACTGAGGTGGCAATGCATTCCACAACAGAGGACCAGTTATGGAAAAAATAGATGACCTATACTCTTCCAAAAAGACAATACGAAATGAAGGAATAACCAATAAGTTTTGGGATTCAGAACGTAAAAATCAAGATGGCTGAAACAAATGCAAAGATGCACCTACTACTGCTAAAATCTGTTGAGTTATCATCTTAATCATCAGTAAAAAAAATTTTATACTGAAATTGAAACAATCGGCAACAAGTGCAATTTCATCAAAATAGGTGAAATATGTTCAAACCTAGAAAGTCCACAAAGAACATACAAGGTTGCATTTTGGGAAATCTGTAAACTCCACAAGTTTCTTTGTAGAGAATGACACGGTGGCGGTTTACCCGCGGCCACCGCATTTTAGCCGCGGGTCACCCGCCGAAAACGGGGAAGAAAACTAGCAGTCGCTGCGGCGACGGGGACAAGGCCATTCACCGCCCGCGGGGCGGTGAATGGTCTTGTCCCCGCAGTGAGGCATGAAGGATCGCGCGGTCCCCGCAGGTCACACCCGCCTGCCCAATCGATTTAGTGTTTAGCCCTTCTCCTCACCTTAGTTTGTAGGTTTTCTTTTTCGGCGACCCGCACGCTATCAGAGAGCCGCGCACCCACTGTTGCTCAGTTTCGAACTTCTGCTCTGACGCAACCGGAAACAGGAAGTTGCAGCAGAGCAGAAGATTGAACACTGAGCAGCCGCGCATGCGCGGCTCTTTGGGAAAGCGTGCAGGTCGCCGAAAAATAAAACCTATAAACTAAGGTGAGGAGAAGGGAGAGAGCTGGCTAAACACTAGGATCGATTGGGCAGGCAGGTAGTGGCTGCGGGGACCGTGCGATCGCTAGTGTTCCCGGCTCAAATTGGAAGGAGGGAGTGAAAGGGAAAAGGATTCTGGGCCAAGGGGATGAAGTCGGAAAGAAAAACCCACAGCAGGAAAGAAAGGGAAGGACTGGCAGGTGAGCCAGATGCTAGAAGCAGGGGGGGAAGAAAGAGGGAAAAAAGCTAGATGGGGTTGAAAAGAAGAGACACACTGGTATGGAAGAGGAAGATAGGGGAAATCTGGACACAGGAAGGTAACAGAAAGAGGGGAAATTATGTGCATGGGGCATAGGGACAGAGACATAAAGGGGACATGCCATGGGGATGGTATATGGACACAGGGGGGGCAATGACAGATACATAGGGGAGATATTAGAAATGGAGAAAATAGGAGCACAGAAGCGAGATGGTTTGTGGGGATGGGACAGGGACCGAGCTTGCAGGCTCCAGTGGCTTGCACAAATTACATTGTAACGTGCCATGAAAATAAGAGGAAGGAAGGTAGATAGGCCACGCGAGAGGAGCTGAAGGGTAGTAGAAAGGAACAGATGGTAAAGGAGGGAGGGAAGGGTGGTGGTGGAAAGGAATAGAACAGACATTGAAGGAGGGTGGAGAGGAACAGACCCCCAAGGGAAATGTGGAAGACAGAGTGGGAAGAAGACAGATGCCAGACTATGCGGGAGCGGAGGGAAGAAGATGGGTGCTAGACCAATTGGGGGGGGGGGGTTTAAGGGAGAGGCACAGTAACAGCAAATGGAAGACGCAGAGAGAAGACACACAGTGGATGGAAGGAATTCAATGAGAAGATGTGGAAAGTAGAAACCAGATAACAAAGGTAGAAAAAAAAATTATATTTATTTATTTATTTTTTGCTTTAGGATAAAATAGTATATTAGTTGTGTTGATAAAAATTTATAAACAAAGCCCTGCCAGCTGAACATCTCTTTCTCTAGTTCAGCAGCAGGAACTTTGATTTATAAGAAAGGAATAAGCTAAATATTACAGTACTAAGGCTTATATGGATGCAGCGGGGACGGTGACGGGGCGGTGAATGGGATGGCAGGGGCGGTGACGGGGCGGTGAAAGGGATGGCGGTGACGGTGACGGGGCGGTGAAGGGAACGGCGGTGACGGGGCGGTGCAGAGGATGGTGGGCCGGTGACGGGGCGGTGACGGGGACAGATTTTTTCCCCGTGTCATTCTCTATTTCTTTGGTATGCAAATCAGCAGACCGTTGCAATAATCAAAGTTCGGGATTATGATACTCTGTATAACCAATCTAAAGTTCTGATCGTTAAGAACTGGAATTGCTACTAAACATGGAACCTCAGATATTGCTGTGCTCTGGGAAAATGGGGATATGAAGATAGGCCTCTGTCAAATCCAGGGAAGCCAGAAATTCCCTGGGAGCCACTGAGGCGATTTAAGACCACACTGTTTCCATCCTGAAGCAGGGAACCCTGAGGGCCACACTGACCGCTTTACATAGTAACATAGTAGATGACGGCAGATAAAGAACCGAATGGTCCATCCAGTCTGCCCAACCTGATTCAATTTAAATTTTTTAATTTTTTCTTCCTAGCTATTTCTGGGCAACAATCCAAAGCTTTACCCTGTACTGTGCTTGGGTTCCAACTGCCAAAATCTCTGTTAAGACTTACTCCAGCCCATCTATACCCTCCCAGCCATTGAAGCCCTCCCCAGCCCATCCTCCACCAAACGGCCATATACAGACACAGACCATGCAAGTTTGCCCAGTACTGGCCTTAGTTCAATATTTAATATCCAGTCTTCAGAGTCTCTCTTTGGCACAATGAAGTATACTGAGTATCTGCCAGTTCTGTGGCCTCAATGTCCAGCAACCTCTGGACCATGGCCTCTACCCAGGCTGCCTTGTCTGGTCTCCCCACCGGGGAGTACAAAAATAACACTGAAATGGGTCGATAAAACTCGAGTTTGTAGCCATCCCATAGAATATCCAGGACCCAGCAATCAAAGGTGATGGTCATCCACCCTCCAGGAAGGCCAAAAGCCACCTCCCCCCCAATTAGTTGGGGGGGGGGGGGACTGGCAACATAATTTGATTCTTCAGGGTAGACACAGAGCGGCCTCCCAAAGACTGGGAACACTGGGCTTCACTAGGCTTCACCTAGAACCGCTGTCTAGGTGACCCAAGGAGCCTCCATAGAACTGATGACAACGTGTGGAGGAACAAAAACTAGAACACCCAGGGTCCTCGAGAGGACCGGGGCCTGCTATAAGGCAAGGACTTAGGTTTATAGTCCTGCATATTGGCTAAAAGGTTGTCCAGACCTTTACTGAAGAGTAATTGCCCTTCAAAAATTAGCTTACTGAGTTGCCTGGGAGGATGAATCACTAGTCCAGGGCCTGATCCACAGCATTCTGCATGCAGAGACAAGAGTACACAGAGAGCTTGCTTCACCACTCTGAAGAGAATATCAGGCATCGGCCACATAAGCCACACCAGATATCAAAGAGGGAAAAAATAATCCTGGAGCACAATAGTGTCAGGATCATACCGAAGCTGGGAGTGGTAGACTCTGGCCACAAAAGATGTGGCCATGGCCGCCTTCACACTGGAGGCTGCCAAATCAAAGTCATCCGAAGACAAAATCAATCCCCCGGTCCTGTACATCTTTCAGCACATCCCCTCCCCTCACTAGAGAGAGAAGTACAGTTGGTGATCTGATCCAAGAAATTTACCTTTGGGGACGCAAAACACTGGTAAAACACTTCTGCCATTGGGTAGAGTTTGGACATGACTCTAGCCACTCTCAGAGGACCCAGTGTCCCATAAGCATTTGGACTATGTCTGGGAGATCCAGAAAACAGGAGGACTGGGGCTGTGTACTTCGCAGGAACCCAAAGGGTGCTCCCACACCATGCCTGCAGAGAATCCAAAGTAATACCTATCAGCGCGGAGGGTTAAAAAATTTACCCACTGCAGAATCCACCCCAAGATCCTGCAAATACCCCAGATCAGGCTCCAGTAGGCCCAGGGTGGTGGCCTAATGGCCACTAAAAGAGGGAGCTGGCAGAGTGAACAAAAGCATATGGAAGTAAACCTGATCATCCATGACCTTCATGAGTGGTACATCCATCGCCTACACCTGGCACTGCTTTGGAGGGCCTACTTGGACAGGAACCACAAACTCCTGTGCCAGTAAAGACGCAAAAGCAATAGCATTCTAGTCACCTTTGCTGAATAGAAATGCCTGAAACAGCATGAGGGCAAAGATGGGCTGAAAGCCCTGCTTCTGCATGACTGAGGGCTCTTTCTGAGGTTCCTTAGTCAACTTGGCTGGGTCTTAGAGAAGAACTATGGCTGCGCCTTGCCAGAAATATACCTACGTTGGTTTTCAGTGTAAATTCAAATTTCTCCGGACATCTCCTAGATGATATTGGAGCAGGAAGCCTTCAAAGTGGCAGAAAAAGCAAAAAGGAACACCTTCACCTCCTCCCCAAGCACAAAAAACAGCAATTTTAGGATTTTTAAGGCAGGGGATCCCAGGCACTGATCCAAAATACCCTCAAAACCTGGATTTTAGAATTGATCTGTACATGCCGACAGCCTATTACTCACTGTGCGATGCTGTGTGCTGGGCTGCAGATAGAAGCTGAGTCAGCTTTCATGGAGCTCTCTGCCTCAAAGACCAGATGGAACTGCCAGTTCTTCTGACTGCCTCTCAGGCCTACACCTTGGCTGAAAACCTCCACTCCCACCGGATCCTGCACATGCCAAACAGGGGGAGAGATGCAGTTGGTCCGAATCCTGAACATGCCTCCACAAAGCCTCGCAGCCTACGCTCCAGCCCAGTAGCGGATGAACATGGATGAGCCTGGCTCCCAAGGGAACAGTCCAGGAGAAGTGAAACTGAAGAACAAGGCTGAAGCAGACTTTGAACCCTAGAGTCCTCAATCTCCTGCAGTCACAGTTGTTCCGCAAAGTGATCCTCCCAAGCATGAATGATTCAGGAAAAACGCGAAACTTGAAGAAAATAAACATAAGCATTAAAGACTAGCTCCGACTGTCTTGCTTGTAGGAAAGTAACTGGAGACCAGAGGGCAATACTGAGGTAAGAGGGGAGGGTCAGAAAAATTATGTAAATGAGACTTCCTACAAGCAGTCTCACAACATGACCCACTTGTCCAGGAATAGAGTGGTATTGTACAAGAAAACTATTAAAACACTATCAACAAAAAAGGTTATTTCATCATGTGGCAGAGATGTCAAAATACAGTATCTAGTGAGATGCAGAGTTTAGAGTCTTTTTCTGACCTAGCAAACTAATTGATGTCAGTTTTTTTATGTGGTATAAATGAATGCATGAGTGCTTCACTGGTGGTTACTTATGAATTTGTTGATGTAATGATAGGCATTTTTACAACTATTTTAAGCATCAGTGCCAAACTAGGAGCAGTAGAACTTAATTAATCAAGGTCCTTTTCCCAAGGATACAGAATAAGAACAATTTTAAGAAAATTATTCTATAAAGTAAAAAACTTTTAAAGAAGTGCAAAAAGTTGAAAGGTCCCAGGAGATGTTACTTCTCATACAATAGAAAATCATAACTAAATAGCACTTGGTCCAGTGTTGCATAATTGTAATGTAATGTAATTTATTTCTTATATACCGCTACATCCGTTAGGTTCTAAGCGGTTTACAGAAAATATACATTAAGATTAGAAATAAGAAAGGTACTTGAAAAATTCCCTTACTGTCCCGAAGGCTCACAATCTAACTAAAGTACATGGAGGGTAATAAAGAAGTGAAAAGTAGAGTTAGAGGAAAAATAAAAATAAAATAAACATTTTAACAAGACAGCATTGATCTAAATACTTTGTAAGGTAGAAGAGAGGAGAGAAAGGAATAGAAGCAGAAGGGGGAGCCGTTGAACAGTAGAATTCTGGAGAAATTTAAATGATAGAAATAGAACAAAACAAAGACAAAAGGCAAAACAATAGATAAGATTAAAGATAAATCATAAGCTGGAAAGAAAAATAAAATAAAACTTTGTCTTCAATCCACGGTTTCAGCGTCAGTGATGAAGTGGAGCAAGTAAGTTTAGGAGGAGCGAATGACGTTTCCAGAAAGGGCTTCTTCAGGGAAGAGACTTGGCCGACAGTCCCAGGATGCCTATGTCTCCTCCCCTGCGATGTTCTCCCATCCATGCATTCCCTCCCAGACACACTGCCCGTGCCCCAGCCGCTCCAAGGAGGCTGCCCCAGATGAGGCCCACGGTGAATGCAGGATTCTCTCCTCTGCAGGAAAGCCGCCCGGAGCCGACAGTCGATCTTCTTAGCGGATTGCATGGGGGGAAGAGTTCACACTCTTGGTAGGATCGGGTCTGTGTGCTCTCGGTGGTTGTGGCTGGTCTCGTTGCTGCTTAGGTGTAAAAGCAGTTGATCTCCACTGCTGCTGATATTTAAAAGCAGGCAGATTGATCTCTCCAATGGACTGCAGGGGGAGGAGTTCACACTCCTGGCAGGATCGGGTCTGTGGGCTCTTGGTGGTTGCGGTAGGTCTCGCTGCTGCTTGTATGTAAAATTAATTAGTATGCACAAAAGATTTGTACACAGTGGAGGCAGTCCATACAAATTTCTCTCACGTGTAAATATTGTGGATATCCTAAATAACTGACTGGCTGGGTATGTCCAGAAGACTGGGTTAAAAACCATTGCCCTACATGTTTCTAAAATGACCATCAAATTATGAGAGAAATGTCTCTCTCCAGTAAGGTTGTTTGTGATCAGAGAAAAGACAGTGCTGATGGGAAAGGATGCCTGGAATGCCTTCCCAGAAGAGATGGTGCAAACAAAAAATGGTTATGGAACTAAAAAATTAATGAGCTATACTAGGGAAAATTCGGACCCCCCTAGACCAGTGGTCTCAAACTCAAATCCTTTGCAGGGATTTGTAGATACTTGGAGAGCCTCAGAAAAAATAGTTAATGTCTTATTAAAGAAATGACAATTTTGCATGAGGTAAAACTCTTTATAGTTTATAAATCTTTCCTTTTGGCTAAGTCTTAATAATAATATTGTCATTTATAGCTAAAGAGACATATGATCATGAAACTGTTTTATTTTACTTTTTTGATTATGACAAACATATCAAGGGCCTCAAAATAATACCTGGAGGACCGCATGTGGTCCCCGGGCCGCGAGTTTGAGACCGCTGCCCTAGACCCACCCCCAGTCCCGCCCAGATCCACCCATCACGCCCCAGTCCCTTTCACTGCCCTCATCGGGCAAGACATCTGTGCATGCTATGCGATGTCACGAGCACATGCGTGTAACATCATTGCATAGCAGCTGAGCACGCGATGTGGAGGAAAGCTTTTCAAAACCCAAAGTTTTGAAAAACCATTTGGACCCCCCAGACATGCCCTCAAAAGAGGAAATCCGGACATCTGGTAACCCTAACCTATACACAGATCCCTACAAGGAAAGAACAGCACCAAGTACTTCTGCTCAAACTCAGCAGTAAAATAAATAAACTTTATGCACTTCTAAAGGGCAGAACGTGTGTGTGTGTGTGTGTGTGTGTGAGAGAGAGAGATGACCTCAAAAAGTAGGAGTTACTTGTTCTTTACTGTCATCATCTACTTCAAATCGTCAAAATCCTTATTTAAATATATTTAAATATACTGTGAAAATAACGTATACCTGCAGTTGCTTTGCCAACATTTGATGGCTGAGGTAACCGTGAGGAAGCTGCTGGTACCAAACTTGGAGGATTTGTTTTTTTGAGTGCCGGAGGCTTGTACTGTGATAATAGATAAAATAAATGGATTTAAAGGAAAACATTTCTAATAAAATAAGCAACAAATGTCAGTACAACCCAAAAAAGTGATCAATTTTTAGAGCTTGTAAGCATGCTCAATTTCGTTTGGCACTGGTAATTTCCTCCAACTCCTTTGGGCTTCCAGCTAAACCAGAACAAAGGCTTGAATAAAGTGCTATAAGTTTTCACTCAACTTCCTTTAAGAGAAGGAGAGCCAGGGCACGAGGCGGACTGCGGCGGCGTCTCTTTGTGAAGGTTTTCTTCTTTCTTTTTTTGCAGGTTTAGCCAGAGAAGAGGGAGGAAGCCAGACAAACAGAGGGGAGGAGGAAATAGCATGCAGGCAGATCGGGGTCGCGGCGAGAGTTAGCTCCGCCCACCCCCGCGCGTCACAGGTCGCATCGGCCCGGGCTCCCCTTTAAGAGAAGGAGAGCCGGGGCACGAGGCGGACTGCGGCGGCGTCTCTTTATGAAGGTTTTCTTCTTTCTTTTTTTGCAGGTTTAGCCAGAGGAGAGGGAGGAAGCCAGACAAACAGAGGGGAGGAGGAAATAGCATGCAGGCAGATCGGGGTCGCGGCGAGAGTTAGCTCCGCCCACCCCCGCGCGTCACAGGTCGCATCGGCCCGGGCTCCCCTTTAAGAGAAGGAGAGCCGGGGCACGAGGCGGACTGCGACGGCGTCTCTTTATGAAGGTTTTCTTCTTTCTTTTTTTGCAGGTTTAGCCAGAGGAGAGGGAGGAAGCCAGACAAACAGAGGGGAGGAGGAAATAGCATGCAGGCAGATCGGGGTCGCGGCGAGAGTTAGCTCCGCCCACCCCCGCGCGTCACAGGTCGCATCGGCCCGGGCTCCCCTTTAAGAGAAGGAGAGCCGGGGCACGAGGCGGACTGCGGCGGCGTCTCTTTATGAAGGTTTTCTTCTTTCTTTTTTTGCAGGTTTAGCCAGAGGAGAGGGAGGAAGCCAGACAAACAGAGGGGAGGAGGACATAGCAGGTAGGCAGATCGGGGTCGCGGCGAGAGTTAGCTCCGCCCACCCCCACGCGTCACAGGTCGCATCGGCCCGGGCTCCCCTTTAAGAAAAAGGGAGCCAACGGCGCCCAGCCATTCGGCGCGCGGCGAAGGCGAGCGGCAAAGGAGCTTGCCTTAGCGAGAGCGCCTTTGCAAAGGAGCCTTGAGAAGGAGCCCAGGCAGCCCAGCAGCAAACCTAACTTTAACCTAAAAAAACTTTAACCTAACTTTAACCTAAAAAAAGAAAAAAAAAAAAAAAGGACTTTCCTTCTCTTCACATTCTTCTCTCTCTACTCTTTCAGCTTCTCATTCTTCTCTCTCTCTCTCTACTCTTTCAGCTAGCTGCACGCCGGAAACCACTCTCAATCACCGAGGGACCATAGGAGCAAGGAGAAAGGAATGGAGGCTACAGGAACCCAGCGGAGCTACCCAGATTACTGCGTCGAATGCCATATGTATGACTACCTCCCCTCTGGGAGGCGGGCATACATATGCAATCGATGTCAGGAACTGGATAGCCTGAAGAAGGAGGTCAGGAGACTGCAGATTCGAGTACAGGAACTGGAGGGACTGTGCACCATAGAGGAGCAGTGCTGGGAAAATGAAGACACCACCAGAGAGGACCACATCACGGAGCAAGTCAGAGAGCTCGAGAAGTTCATCGAGGAGGCTTGCAGGATGGTGGAGGCACAGGACGACCAACTCATCAGGAGAGAATCAACAGTCGGACGACAAAATCCACCAGACACCATGGAAGTAGGGCCTTGCGGGGAAACTGGACAGGCCGATGAGGAGGTGACCCAACAGAACCCGGAGGAAGAACTAGGTGACTGCGCCACTGACACAGACCTGAGACCGGAGAGACATTTGAGGAAGGGGAGATCTGCTATTGTAGTAGGAGACTCAATCCTCAGAGGAGTGGACAGTCACATAGCCGGAGGGAGAGACGACCGACTAGTGACATGTCTCCCCGGGGCAAGAACGAAGGACGTCATCAACAGAATTGAAAGGATCCTGGAAGGGGCCGAGACAGAGGAGACAGCTGTAGTAATCCATGTTGGAACCAATGACATCAGCAGAAGGGACTACAACAGGACTGCACTAACTGATCAGTTCAGGATCCTGGGGAGGAAACTGAAACTGAGGGCATGCAAGATAGCCTTCTCGGAGATCCTGCCAGTACCGAGAGCGGACACACGGAAGCAGAGTGAACTACAAGCAATAAACGGTTGGCTCAGGAGATGGTGCGAGGAGGAGGGTTTCCTTTTTGTTCGGAACTGGACAACTTTCTTGGGAAAAAATAAACTCTACAGGAGAGATGGACTGCACCTGAGCACGACTGGGACGAGAATGCTGGCACGCAACGTCCAGAGCAGCATAGACTTGGCTTTAAACTAAGGAAGGGGTGAAAGCCGACAGTCAATCTGACACATCGGACAAATGTATCAAAAAAGGATACTGAGCAAGGACATTGTAAAAGAGGACATGGGACTGAGTGGGAACTTTTGGAAAAAGGACCTAAGGAAACAATACTAGGGCCTAGGGCCAGGGACATTGAGCAAGGACATTGTAAAAAAGGGACCGGGGCTTAGTGGGAATTTTCGGGAAAAGGACCTAAAGAACCCAATGCAGAGGACCAGGGCCAAGGATATTGAACAAGGCCACTGTAAAAGAGGGCTCAGGACTGAGTTGGAATTTTTTGAAAAAGGACCTAAGGATAGATCGCAGGAGTCTAGGGCACAAATGTCCTGGGTAAGCAGGACTAAAAGAGAACAACGGATCCCAGAAAGACAACCAATAATGGGGAAACAAGCTGAGGAGGAAACAAATACACCACACGAGGAGGATGACCGAGACGAGGCTTGGAGACTAGCAACTTATGAGGGGGACGCCAGGAGTGCCAAACCACAAGGAACACCAGCAAGAAAGGCGAACAACCGGGAGTTACATTGCTTGTACATTAATGCTAGGAGCCTAGGGGCTAAAATGGGAGAGCTGGAAGTATTAGCCTGCAAAAAGGGCCTAGACATAATCGGAGTCTCAGAAACGTGGTGGACTGATGACAATAAATGGGATGTGGCCTTACCAGGGTTCAAACTCTACAGGAGAGATAGGTCACACAAAAAAGGTGGAGGAATAGCGCTATATATAAAAGATTCCATACCTTCAATCAGGATGGAAACAACAGTAAGGGCGGACGACTTGGAATCATTATGGGTTAAACTACCAGGAGGAGCAGGAACAGACATAAAATTGGGTCTGTACTATCGCCCACCTGGACAATCAGAAGAAATCGACCAGGACCTGGAGGCCGAACTGAGGCAGTTCTGCAAAAGCGGAAGCGTTGTGGTGATGGGGACTTCAATTACCCGGGAATAGACTGGAGCATCGGGCACTCAAGCTGTACGAGAGAGACCAAATTCATGGAAGTCACGAGGGACTGTTTCATGGAACAGCTGGTCACGGAACCAACACGGGAAGATGCCACTCTTGACCTAATCTTCAATGGACTAGGGGGACCCGCTAAGGAGGTGGCGGTACTAGCCCCACAAGGAAACAGCGATCACAACACGATCCAGTACAGGCTAGAAATTGGACCATCAAAGGTGAAAAGAACCACAACGACAGCACTCAACTTCAAAAAAGGGAATTATGATGCCATGAGGAAAATGGTGGGAAAGAAACACATCGATACCACAAGGAAGATAGAGTCCATAGAAAAGGCCTGGACCCTACTCAAGGGCACGGTGCACGAAGCACAGAACCTGTGCGTCCCCAAGTTCAGGAAAGGGTGCAAGAAAAATAGAACAAAAAACACAGTGTGGATAACAAATGCAGTGAAAAAGGCCATAAGCGATAAGAAGGCATCATTCAAAAAATGGAAAAAGGACCAGACAGATGACAACCAAAAGGAGCATAAAAGACACCAAAAGGAGTGTCACCGAGAGGTTAGGAAAGCAAAAAGAGAATATGAAGAAAGACTGGCAGGGGAAGCAACAAACTTCAAATCATTCTTCAGGTATGTCAAGGGGAAGCAACCAGCTAGGGAGGAAGTAGGATCCTTGGATGATGGAGACAGAAAGGGAGTGGTAAAAGAGGAAAAGGAAATAGCGGACAGGTTAAATGAGTTCTTCACGTCAGTTTTCACAATGGAGGACACAACCAACATTCCGGAACCCGAGGAGATCGGAAAAGGAGATCAGGATGAAAATCTGGTCCAACTAGAGGTGAGCAAGGTGGATGTCCTCAGGCAGATAGACAGGCTAAAGTGTGACAAATCGCCAGGTCCGGACGGCATTCACCCAAGGGTACTCAAGGAACTAAGGAACGAAATAGCTGAGCCACTTCGACAAATATGCAACCTATCCCTAAAAACTGGAGAGATCCCAGAGGACTGGGAAATAGCAAATGTCACGCCCATCTTCAAGAAAGGCTCAAGGGGAGACCCTGGAAACTACAGGCCGGTGAGCTTGACCTCGGTCCCTGGAAAGATGATGGAAGCGCTGATTAAAGACAGCATTTGGGAACACATCGAAAACAATGGGCAACTAAAGTCGAGCCAACATGGCTTCTGCAAGGGCAGGCCATGCCTCACAAACTTATTATACTTCTTTGAGGGGGTGAACAGCCAGGTGGATAGAGGGGAATCCATAGACATCATTTACCTTGACTTCCAAAAAGCCTTTGACAAGGTACCACACGAAAGACTGCTAAGGAAGCTATGGAACCACGGGGTGCAAGGGGAGGTCCACCGATGGATCAAAAACTGGCTGGCAGACAGGAAACAGAGGATTGGAGTAAAGGGCCATTACTCAGATTGGCAAAGGGTCACGAGCGGAGTTCCACAGGGGTCGGTGCTGGGACCGCTCCTGTTCAATATATTTATTAACGACCTGGAGGCGGGAACAAAATGTGAGGTTATTAAATTTGCAGATGACACTAAATTATACAGCAGGGTCATAACCATGGAGGACTGCGAAGACCTCCAAAAAGATCTGACAACACTGGAAGAATGGGCCAAAAAGTGGCAAATGAGCTTCAACATAGGGAAATGCAAGGTCATGTATATTGGGAAAAAGAACCCGATGTTCACTTACAAGATGGGGGGATCACCGCTAGGGGTGAGCAACCTTGAAAGAGACCTGGGAGTGATGGTGGACGCAACATTGAAGGCGTCGGCACAGTGCACCGCAGCCTCAAGGAAAGCGAACAAAATGTTGGGTATCATTAAGAAAGGTATCACAACCAGGACGAAGGAAGTCATCCTGACACTGTATCGTGCAATGGTGCGCCCGCACCTGGAGTACTGTGTCCAGTACTGGTCGCCATACCTCAAGAAAGACATGGCGGTACTTGAGAGAGTCCAGAGAAGAGCAACTAAGCTAATAAAAGGTATGGGGGACCTCTCATATACTGACAGACTGAAAAAGCTGGGGCTTTTCTCCCTGGAAAAGCGACGACTCAGGGGAGACATGATAGAAACCTTCAAGATCATGAAAGGCATAGAAAAAGTGGATAGGGACAGATTTTTCATACTAAGGGGAACCACAGGTACAAGGGGGCACTCGGAGAAATTGAAAGGGGAAAGGTTTAGAACAAATGCCAGGAAGTTCTTTTTCACCCAAAGGGTGGTGGATACATGGAACGCGCTGCCGGAGGATGTGATAGGCAGAAGTACGCTACAGGGCTTCAAAGAAGGTCTGGACAGGTACCTGGAGGACAAAGGGATTGAGGGGTACAGATAGGAGTAGAGGTAAGGTTATAGGGACAGGATTAGAAGTAAATTACAAAATTAGTCAGAGACCACTGTTCAGGCAGTGGCCTGGTGGGCCGCCGCGGGAGCGGACCGCTGGGCAGGATGGACCTCTGGTCTGCCCCAGCGGAGGCAACTTCTTATGTTCTTATTTCCTTTTATTTCACTTTCCCAATCCCCCTTGTCATTGGAGGGACAATCCTTTGCGAAGGAGTTATGCAACTCTACAATTATGAGCCCTACCATCTGGCTACTAGATGACATCCCTCCCTACTTCCCAACAAATACTGAGAATACTGATTGCAGCATCCCATGGCCAATATGGTAAAATTAGGGGACATTTTTTTAGATATGTAACTGATAGGAGGAAGTGTCAAAATGGCATTGTGAGGTTCAAGGATGAAGAGGATAAATATGTAGAAGCCAACAAGGATAAAGCTGAACTGCTTAACAATTATTTCTATTCTGTATTCACAGAAGATGGACTAGGGAAGTGGTCTCAAACTCGCAGCCTGGGGGCCACATGCCACCTGTAAATGTGCATGAGTTGAGTCTGAAAAGAAACTGCAATGAAAGGGCATAGGATGAAGTTAAGAGGTGATAGATTTAAGGAAATTCTTTTTTTACAGAAAGGGTGGTAGATGTGTGGAACAGCCTCACAGAAGAGGTGGTGGAGACAGAGACTGTCTGAATTCAAGAGGGCCTGGTATAGGCACATGGGATCCCAGAGAGAGAAAGAGATAATGGTTAGTGCGGATGGACAGACTAAATGGGCCATTTATCCTTTATCTGCCATCATGTTTCTATGTTTCTATGCATGGGAAAAGAGGATGAAACAGACATGGGATGGAGGGGAGGGAGAGATGGTGAAATATTGTACGGGGCAGGAAGCAAGATCTTGAACCTAGGAATGGAGAGAGAGAGAGAGATGTTGGACATTGGGGTATGAGGGAGGAAGAAATACATAGCAGGTGTATAGGGGAGAAAGAAGGATATATTGGATCCTGGAACAGAAGGGAGTGGTGGATAGATGCTAGGAATGAGGGATGGGAGAAGGCAGGAGGGAAAAGAGAACAGAAAGTGAGATGTCAGGCTAGGAGAGCAGAGAAGGGAGGAAGATGGAGCAGATGCTAGGTTAGAAGGGTGGAGGGAGGAAGATGCTGGGAATGGTGGAATTCTATTGGAGAGACCAGGAGGGAGAGGAAAGGGATGGCAAGGAAATGAATGAGAGGATAGTGATTACCTTAGGCACCAGCTCTGTGGGTGCTATGCGTGCCTGAGCACCCCCAATATTTTTGGGACCTCACGTGACCAGGACAGCATGTGGTCCGGGCATCTCTCCCCCTTCTCTCCCTCCCTACCCCTCACCTTCCTGGTCTCCTTTCACTAATCTTTCTTGGAGGGGCCCCGGTGCGGCTGCCATTCTTACAAGGTGCCAGCGCTGCCCTGAAGCTTTCTTCCTGCCACGATCTGTGACCCTCTCCCCCAACACAAATTCCTATTTCTGCCTGAGTGGATCACAACAGAAGGAAAGCTTTGGGGCAGCGCTGGCAGTTTGTGAGAATGGCCTCTCCGAACAAGAAGACTGAAAGGAGACTGGGAAGGTGAGGGAGGGATAGGTTACAGAAGGGGAAGAGATTTGCAGTCACGGGGTCCCCTGAAGCTGTTTTTAAGTTAGCTCTGGGATGAGGGTTGGAGTGGAAAAGGATGAGAGCCGGGAATGGGGGGGGGGAAGAAGAGAGAGATACCAAACCATGGGGAGGAGAAAGATGTCAGATCATGGGTGGGGAAAAGGGAGGAGATGGTGCACAGGGATGGAGGAGAAGGGGAGAAACAGGGAGGAGATGGTGCACAGGATTGGAAGGGAAGGGGAGAAACAGGGAGGAGATGGTGCACAGGGATGAAAGGGAAGGGGCGAAACATGGAGGAGATGGTACACAGGAATGGAGAAAGAACGAGGTAAACATCTGCATTTAAAATCTGGTCAAATTGAAAATCCTAAGCACACTAACATACCATCATATTTGTATGCACTTAATGTCTCACAATACACTGTTTACCTGTGTCCTAGCAGGCGTCTTCCCTTTTGTATCCACAGATAACTTGCTTTTATTGTTAATTCGTGCTGCCTGTTCCTTGCAAAAATTAATGTGCCTTTCAGCAGCATTTTCATTGAACCTTCTCTGGCAATATGGACACTGAATATAGTCTATAAAACAATAAAAAGAAAGTGAACTTTTTTAAACAATACATATACAAATAAATATAAACATAGCACGCAACAGGTGTTTTCTGTAGTGTGGGATTAATCAAGCATCCTAATGGGTTGAGTGATCACAAGCACTCCTAGAGTTCAGAACTAGAATAAAGTTCTGAGTAGAGAATGACACAGGGAAAAAAATTTGTCCCCGTCCCCGCGAACTTGGTCCCTGCCATGCCTTGTGAGCTTGATCCCCATCTCCACCCCATCCCAACGAGCTCAGTCCCCATCCCCACAAACCATCTGATCCCAGCCATACAAGCCACAAATAGTTTTATATTGAACTTATTTTATTAGAGTATAAAAAGCACAGTTACTAACCGTAACAGGTGTTATCCAGGGACAGCAGGAAGATATTCTCACATGTGGATGATGTCATCCATAGAGCCCCGGTACGGACACTTCAAAAGTTCATTGCCACTTTAAGATTTTTAGAAAGTTCACAATAGCCTGCACCGAGCATGCGTAAGTTCCTTTCCGCCCAATGTAGACTCACAGCACCTCAGTTTGTGAAGCAAGCTAAGAAAACAGCCAGGGGAGGTGGGTGGGTTGTGAGAATATCTGCCTGCTGTCCCTGGATAACACCTGTTACGGTAAGTAACTGCGCTTTATCACAGGGCAAGCAGGCAGCATATTCTCACATGTGGGACACCCTAGCTTACCAGAAAGGGATGAGGGAGAGTTGGCCATTAGGAAAATAAATTTTGCAATACTGCTTGGCCGAAGTGACCATCCTGTCTGGAATAACATTCCAGACAGTAGTGTGATGTGAATGTATGAACTCAGGACCAAGTAGCAGCTTTACAGCTTGAGATGGCTGTATTAATACTATGTTTCTTTGCAATTTCTGTTTTTATTGATGTTGAGTTTGTAAATGATAAAAAATTGAGCTTAAAAACAAACACACACATAACTGCTACTAGTGGAGTAGAGATGTAGCCTAATGGTTAATGCAGCAGACTGAGATCCTAGGGAACAGGGTTCAATTCCCACTGCAGCTACTTGTAACCTGGGCAAATCAATTAATCCTTCATTATCTTAGGTACAAAAAAAAAACCTTTTATGAGCCCACTATGGACAGAGAAAGTATGTGCATATAACGTGTACAGCACTGCATACATCCAGTAGCACTACAGAAATGTAGCAATTGTAAAGGGTAAAAGGGTCATGGAATTGTTGAAATACCTTTCTTGAGCACAATCAAAGCAGTTTACATATACAGTGGTGCCTCGCATAACGGACGCCTAGCACAGCGAACGCTGCGCACAACGAACTTTATGTCTTGATCCGTACAACGAACTTCGTTTCACACAACGAAGTCGCCCAAGCTGCATCCATGGACTAAAGTCAGCGGGCCGTTGCTTCGACTAATCAAGGCCCAAAGACAACGCACATTTGCTACATGAACAGAAATTGGCATACCTATTTGTACAATAAGTTTTTGATAGAACATTGATATATCCATCCGTCTACTTCTCAGACTCTGCCCAGAAATAACAATCTACCCAGAAGTACCTTGCATAGGTCTTGCCTCTGCCTCGTCATTCTCTTGCCGCCGCCAGAGGAACCCGAGCGCTTTAGAAAATAGAACGAGCATGGTTGCTTTACAGCCGGCAGAAAAATCGACTCTAAGAGCACGCGCCAGCAACACACTCCGCACTACCAACTGCGCGCCGAGCAACAGAAACGTCTGGAGAAACTCCACCCACTCTGCGTGACCACGTATCACTCAAGACCCTCCCCCCCACCTTATCTTGGAAAATATCTCTCAACTCTTAGCGACGTTTTCTTTGAGCTGCGCACCATTTTTGAAGCTTTCCCATATCTTCACCTCCCACTGCCAGCCAAGACCTTATAGGTACGGGGGGGGGGGGGTCAGCAGGGAGTCACAGGTCGGCGGGCGGGTGGGATCCCTCCTGCCTGTATCAGTCAGCGGGGGGGGGGCTTTGGCAGAGGTGGGAGAAAGCAGTAAATGAGTGGAAGTTGGCAGGCCTGGGGATGGAAGGGCAGTCGAAATACGGTATGTTGGAGCAGGGGATGAGAGGGAGGGAGAGAAGGGGAAATATTGGACAAGGGCAGAAGGGATGCTAAATCATAGGGTGACAGGCAGAGAGAACAACAGGAAAAAGAGTGGAAGCAATCTTGAACCCTGAGGGTGAGGGAAGAGAGAGGTGGTGAGATGATTGATCATGGGGAGAGGGACAAAAGGGAATAGAGATGGGATAGGAAGATAGTGGAAGTAAAAGGACAGGGAGATGTATGTTTTTAGATGTATCTAAATAAAAATAATAACAAAAAATTTATCTTTTTTTATGTCATCTTAGCATATTTTATGCTACAGAACGAATTATTTTTTTTAACATGTATTGTTATGGGAAAACGCGTTTCACATAACGAACTTTTCGCATAACAAACTTGCTCCTGGAACCAATTAAGTTCGTTGTGTGAGGCACCACTGTACTATATGCAGATACTTTTTCTGGGCTCACAATCTAAATTTTTGTACCTGGGACAATGGAGGGTTAAGTGACCTAAACTCTTAAGTCCATGTTGAAATGCACAATCTATAGGTGAGGTTTATTTAAGGTCTGTACCAACTTTAGTCAACTTCATTTTCAGTATGTTCTGCTCTGTAAAGCATGAACAAATTACACACAGGAGTAGCTAGGAACCAACCTGCTAAGTGCACCAGTAGTAGCCATAAACCTTCCCCCCAAGGAGAAAGGGAATAGAAGATCTCATGTTCCTGTAGTTGTGTATGCTAAATCTTAGATACAGGAGAAGAGGTCCTGAGACGAATATTGGCAATGTCCGAGCCAGGAACCAGGCGAAGCAAATGTTTTGACAAGTGTAGGGGTGTTTCCTTATTTGCACCTGAAGGTTAGGCCTCTCTGACATCATCAAGCCTGAACCATTGTCTGCAAGAAATCTTTCCAGCATGAACTTTGCAAGAAGAGAGAAAGAAGAACACATCTTTGTTGTTTCTGCCTGATGCATTCTGGGTATGTACCAGAATGGTATTCTAGTCAAGGACATTCATCTATGTCTTCATAATTAGACTGTGTGATTCTTGTGGGAGGTATACTCCTATCCTGTTCTTATCTGTCTAATGGCGCCTGTGTCTCCCAGTCTGTATGAGACTTTACACAGAAAGGCTATTCATCTAAGATCTGTTTCTGGATTGGTCCAAGGAAGTCATCTGACGAGGTCCAAGTGAAAAAGTGCTAATTATGATTAGTCTGTGTCGGGATGCGAGGAAGCTCACATCTTACCACAAGTGTCCTGCACGCATCTCTTTCTTAAATAATTAAGACCTGAACAGTTACCTCGTGTGACTCTCTGCCTGAGAGAGAGAGTGAATCGGACCTTAAACAGCTCTGAATTCCATCACTTCAAGGAAACTTGGCTGCTAATAAATTATAGCTGTACCAGTGGCTGACGAACACTCGTTCCTGTAACAAAAGGATTTTCTACGTCTACTAAGCTGAAAAGAACGTTTTCCATTTCACCTAAGTTTCGGCGGAGGCCTAATCAGATGGTGAGAATAAGGAACTTATTATCTTATCAGCTGGGGTTAGATAAGTGCATCCGATTGTGATATAGGATAAGGTTTGTAAAGCTACCTTGGTGATAACTGTAATAATTTGCTGCTAATCAGGGATTATTATTATTATAAGGAATTGTTTAGTGTGTGTAAGAATTAGTTTACTTAGTTATATAACAAGTGTATTGTGATAATTATGTACTGAGTTTCATTTATGTAATCAGATATTTTGTGAACAATATTTAGATATTGCTGCTGGCTTGTGAATTATATTTTTCTATTTTCATAATAAAAGTATTTCTCATTAGCCTGGGTCTTGTGTCATGTAAATAGGCAAGAAAGCTGAACCTGGCAGAGTTTATGGTTTTCCCTAGACAAAACTAACAGACACGTAACTTGTTTATGTAACTGATTAGTGTACCATAAATCTTGCTACACAAGGCAGAACATACAGAATCTTCTGTCTTCTATCTGAAAGAAGATTGGCAAGGTAAGAACCTAATCTTTCATTCAGTAGCAAACACATAGAATTTTTACCATAGCTGACATACCAAAGCAGTGTCAGACATCTAGGAAGTTACAGATGAGTTGAGGAACTAAAGACCCCAAAGCGGCATCCTCTCAAGCCGCAACATCCACTCTGTACATCGTAAAGGTGTGCTCTACAAATTTCCTCAGGAGAAACAGCCCAAGATTCCATCCAGGAAGTTGCTACACTTCTAGCTGAATGTGCGGCCATTAAGATAGGGGGCTGTTTACCGTAAGCAATGTAGGAAGATGAAATTGCCTTGCAAATTCATCTGGCAATTGAAGCCTTGGAAGCTGGTTTGCTCATCAGCATAAAAAGGTGATTGGAGAGCCTGGAATCATTAGCCCTCTCCAGATAGAGAAGCAGGGCTCTATGCACATCCAGCCTCTGCAAAATTCTGTCTTGTTTCAATGAACTGGTAGGGTAAAAAGCGGGTAAACAAATCTCCAGATTGATATGGAAGGCAGAGAAACACCAGACTCCGTAAACCAGAGGAAGGGTTTTCCACAGGAGAGGGCCTGTAACTCTGAGATCTGCCTTGCCAAGACTATAGCAACCAAAATCGCGGTATTAACTGTAAGATCCAATAGGGAAGCTTCCAGCAGAGGTTCACATGGAGCCCAGGACAGGCCTTTCAGAACAATATTAACGCCCCTCTCATAAACCAAGTGACGTTTGGATGATTCACCAGCAACTGCATACTTCTACGAGTCCTAAAGCACAAGAGATTGTTCACCTGCACCTTGAAACATGAAAACGCTAGACCCTTTCAAGACTAGTTTGAAGGAATGCTAGAATCACCAGGATGGGAACCCTCTCAGGCTCTACCTGCTCCTTGGTGCACCATAACTGGAAGGCCTTCCAGGATTTGGCATAAACCACAAACATTACAGGCTTCTTTGCTCTAAGGAGAGTCATAATGGCAATCTCCAAAGTAACCCTTACGAGTCAGGGATGTGTGCTCAAGAATCTTGCTATAAGACTAAAACGTTCTGGGATCTCCATAGGAACTGGGCCCTGGCCGAGTAGACCAGGATGAACCAGTAGCCTAAGACTAAGAGATCCGCTTCTTTGGAGGCGAACTAGATCTGCATAACAAAGCCAACGGTGCCAGTCTGGAGCCACCAAAATCACCAGCCCCTGGTGGCTCACTATTTTGCAAACAATCCAGCTCTCTATGGACCACAGAAGAAACACAGAATAGGACCTTGGTGGGGTGTCCAGCCCTGCGCTTCCTGGTTTGGCTCTTTGATTGTAGAAGTGATCTGCCTTTGAATTCTTGGCTATGGCCAAAAGATCCATGTCCATTCCTCCCTAGTGCTGCACAATGAGGGAGAATGCCTACGGGGACAGAGACCATTCCTCCAGATCAAGAGTTTTGTCTGTTGAGAAAACTGGCCTGGACGTTCAATACTCCTGCCTCGCAGACAGCCGAGAGGGCCAGCAAGTGAATTTCCGTCTACTAGAACAACATCTGAGCCTCCAGGCACAGGGGAGCGCTTCTCATGAGAGGGGAGGGAGGTACGCTTGGTGACCTGAGCCACAACCGAATCCACCTTCGGAGAAGCAAAGCACTTGGAAAACTCTGGCGCCATGGGGTAAAGGTTCGCCATGGCCCAAGCGCATTTCAGGGGACCCTCTGGGTTATCCCAAACCTTTGAAAGAATCTGGACAAGATCCAGATTATCTGGAAAGGAGGCAGAGAGTGGTCTTGGATCACTCATCAAGGAACATTCCGCCTGGACGATCTGATCTGACTGTAGATTCAATTCCGGCAGGGATTCTGAAATGATATCCTCAAGACGACAAGGCTTGAAGAATCTGCGAACAGAGGGATCATCCGCTAGATCTCAGGAGCCACACAAATCCTGATAATGAAAGTCAACTAGGTTAGCCACATCAGTGGATGCCCCCGAGGTGCCCAGAGAAAACAGGGGGATAGAAAGAGATGCTGACTCGATGGCAGGTATTATCCGTCTGCGTTCCGGGGTCCCTGTCTGGGAGCACAGAGGCAGACTGGCGTCCAGAGGAGAAGAACTAGCAGGCTGGGTTGGCTTCTGAGGGGGGGCCCACAGGCATGGACTTTTTTTTTCCAACCAAGAATGCATGATATATCATATTCACAAATTCCAGGGGGAAAAAATTCCCCCGCGGTAAAGGCCAATCTGCCCGTCTCAGATTTAGAGTGCTTAGATGATTTATGAGACTTTGCATTGGAACTGTGCTTTTTGTTTCACCAAAATGCCGCCATCACACTTCTGAGGGTCTCCAGGTGTGATTTACTGCTTGCAGCAGTAGATCCAAGAAGGACCTCTTCAGAGGTGAAAAGCACCAAATCCATGCACACCTCGACCTCCTCACAGGCCGTGGCACACATGGAACACAGCTGCGAATCCGACAGCCATCCGCCACAAACAAGGCATGAATCCATGCCATCATGTCCTGAGGAAGCCATCTGAGAAGTTTGGTGCAAAAACGAAGCTTCTTAGTGTAAAAAAATAAACTTAAAAAGTTTGGAAAAAATCCAAGATGGCCTCTGCGGGTGCCGATTTTGCTCTAAAATAGCCTGGGAAAAACACAAGGAACCCTGGAAAATGGCGATTTTGCAATTTTAGAGGTGGTGGGGTTAGGGAATGCAGGGAAACCACCCCTTTTTAGGACCCCCAAAATCGCTAAACCAGGCAGGCAAACAGCTACTCACTGTGCTATGTGCTGTAATAAACAAATGGCAGGCAACACTGAAACAGCATGCAGGGAGATCTCAAACCTCAGGAAGCTGGAAAACTGGAATTCAAGTCTTCTAACTGCCTTACCTTCCCGAAAACCTTGGTTAGCGACTTCCAATATTACCAGATCACTCAGGGAAGGTATGCAGTCCGATCCCAATCTTGGGCACATCTCCATGGAACCGCGCAGCCTGTGTGTCACCCACTAGTGGACGAACCTGGGGTGCACTAGCTCCCAATTCTGGAGCCCCAATTCAACGTGCAAGCTGTACAGGGGGCTTACTGAAGTGGCAGGTAACCTCCCAGAAGAAGATTTTTATCAAAAGTCTGCAATCTCCCACCTCAAGGACGATCAGCAGGGTACTTCCACAGCACAAGGCAAACATGTGCAAGAGAATCAAAATAAAACTCTAAATTTAAAGAAATTAAACACGAGCAGAAGAGATGAGCTCCTACATCCTGGCTTGTAGGAATATAAACTGGTGTCCAGGGAGCATGCTCCAGGAGATAAGTGCAGTGGGAGGAGCTGAATTTCTATTAATTGAAGTTCCTACAGCCCATGGCAGTAGGGAAACACTACTTCCCACTTGTTCCCAGCATAAAGGGGGATTGTACAAGATGGCATAGAAAGAGACTCCCAAACATCCTAGTTCTGCTCACGTCGGATCATACGAGGGCAGTGTAAGGGTATCGCCACCCGAATGTGATCTAGGAGGGTATTTATGGAGGGTTAATAGAGTGGGCAGACTTGTTGGGCTATAGCCCTTTTCTGCCGTCATTTTCTACGGTTCTATGTTTCTAAGGGTCATGGACACTAGGAGCCAGTGTAGTATGAGGTGGAGATGTCTGTTTGGGACATGGATCTCCCTGAGGAAGAGCTAGCATGCACACAGGCAGTGTAGTGCTTCCCTAGCCCATTAAGTAGGCTTTTCATAAAATCAAAGTTTCCATGTTTATTTAGTATTGACAAAATATCTATGCAATTTACATATGACAAAATTAATTAAATTAAATTAAAAGTTAAAATAAAATAGGAAATAGAACTACATAATTAATAATAAAGTAAGTAAAGATAGAGTTAAAAGCTGATATGCACTCCTAGTTTCAGATTAATCCTCTCAACTTTGTCAACAAAACGCATCAGCAAAAAAAAAAAAAAAAAATGAATTTTAAAGAGTTTTAACACACAGAAACATAGAAACATGATGGCAGTTAAAGGCTAAATGGGCCATCAGTTCTGTCCATCTGCAATAACCATTATCTCTTCCTCTAAGAGATTCCACATGCCCATCCCACGCCTTCTTGAATTCTGACACATTCTCTGCCTCCACCACTTCTTCTGCATCTACCACCCTTTCTGTAAAAAAGTATTTCCTTAGATTACTCCTGAGCCTCTCACCTCTTAACTCATCCTATGCTCTCTCATTCCAGAGCTTCCTTTCAAATGAGAGAGATTAGACTCATGCGCATTTCTGCTGGTTAGGCAGTATATAAAAATAAATTATTATTATTATTACACCTTGTAGGTATTTAAACGTCTCTATCATATCTACCCTCTCCCGCCTTTCCTCTAAAATATGAGATCTTTAAATCTGTACCCATATGCCTTATGACAAAGCCACACACGATTTTAGTAGCCTTCCTCTGGATTGACTGCATCCTTTTTATATCTTTTTGAAGGTGCGGTCTCCAGAACTGCATACAATATTCTAAATGTTGTCTCACCAGAGTCTTATACAAGGGCATTAATACCTCCTTTTCCCTACTGGCCATACATCTTCCTATGCACTCTAGCTTTCACTGTCAGCTTTTCAACCTGTTTGGCGACCTTAACATCATCACATACAATCACATCCAAGTCCCGCTCTTCTGTCATGCACACAAGTTCTTCACCCCCCTAACCATACCGTTCCTTTGGGGTTTTTGCAGTCCAAATGCATGACCTTGCATTTCTTCGCATTAAATTTTAGCTGCCAAATTTCAGACCATTCTTCAAGCTTTGCTAGCTCTTTCTTCATGTTATTCACACCATCTGGCATGTCTACTCTATTGCAGATTTTGGTATCACCCGCAAAGAGGCAAATGTTACAAAAAAAGGCTCATGAACAGAACCTTGAGACACACCACTGGTAACATCCCTTTCCTGAGAGCGATATCCATTAACCATTACCCTCTGTCTTTTTCTACTCAACCAGTTCTTGACCTAGCCCGTCACTTTGGGGTCCATCTGGAGAGCATTCAGTTTATTTATTAATTGTCTGTGTGGAACACTGTCAAAGGTTTTGCTAAAATCTAAATACACCACATCTAGTGCACTCTCTCTACCCAATTCTCTGGTCACTCAGTCAAAGAAATTGATCAGATTTGTCTGACAAGACCTACCGCTAGTGAATCCATGTTGCCTCTGGTCCTGTAATCCCCCTCCCCTTGTATTTTCCCCTCTTCATTCTTTACTTTACATATTATAGTTCTACCCCTTTTTCTAATGTCCCAGTTTGTTCATAATTGTTTCGTTTGTCTGCGTAATAATTTACTGGAAGTGCTCTCTGTTATTATAAATTAGGTCCTATTATTTGTATTTTATATTTAGCCCTTTTAAATTCAATGTACACTGCCTAGAAGTCTAATTAGGCAGTATAACAAATTTTTAATAAATCTGAAACTTCACCATTCTGTGTGTTTCCATTAATTCGCTTACCCCAGAAGTCAGACTTACTGGCCTGTAATTCCCTACTCTTTTCTTACTTCTACTTTTGTGTAGAGGGACCACATTTGCCTTTCTCCAGTCCTTCGGTACCACTCCCAACTCTAGAGAAGCATTGAAAAGGTCAGTCAGCAGAGCCACCAGAACTCCCCTAAGTTCCTTCAGCACCCTCAGATGTACACCAACCAGCCCCATCGCATTTTCTACCGTTAATTTAGCTAGCTCCTCACTAGAGAATGACACGGTGACAAAATTCATCATCGTTCCCGTCCCCGCGGATAACCGCAGGAAATAATCCCATGTCATTTTCTAGTATCTATTTCAACCTCAGTCCTTCTACACCAGCATTCTTCAAAGCAAAGCTTGCGGGTCAGTGGTTGTGGCCATTCATACTCTGATTCTTCCCTCTCTCCTTAAAGAATGACATGAAGTTTCCCGCGATTATCCGCGGGGACGGGAATGGTGATGAATTTTGTCACCATGTCATTCTCTACTCCTCACGAACATAACCCTCTGAAAATCGATCAGGGTCTACCACTCCTCCATCCCTATTTGTGTTTGTCTTCTGCGGTCCAGCTCCTGGCACTTCAGCCGTGAACACAGAACAGAAATATTTGTTAAGCAATTCAGACTTTTCTTTATCAGCTTCTAGATATTCTTCCCCTTTACTTTTGAGTCTCACAATGCCACTTTTGCACTTCTTCCTATCACTGATATATCTTAAAAAATGTTGTCTCCCTGTTTTACTGATTCTGCTATTTTTTCTTTCATTTGTATTTTATTTATTTATTCAATTTTCTATACCGTTCTCCCAAGGGAGCTCAGAACAGTTTACATTAATTTATTCAAGTACTCAAGCATTTTTCCCTATCTGTCCCGGAGGGCTTACAATCTTTCTAATATACCCAGCGGAATGGAGGGATTAAGTGACTTGCCTAGGGACATAAGGGACAGTGTGGGTTTGAACACACAACCTCAAGTGCTGAGGCTGTAGCTTTAACCACTGCACCACACTCTCCCCTAATTTTTGCTTTCCAGCCTCTCTTAACTTTACCAGTTATTTTTGCCTGTCTTCGTCTTACTGCAATCTTTTGTAGTTTATGAAAGCTGACCTCTTATTTTTTACCTTCTCAGCTACTACTTTTGAGAACCAAAGCAACCTTCTTTTCCTTACTTGCCTCACAAAAAGGTTGGTCGTCCTTACAATAACTCCTTTCAGTTTTGCCCACTGCATTTCTACTCCTTCCAGACATTCCCATCCAGACAATTCCTTGACGTAATCCCCAATCCGAACAGTGTTAGTTTTTTTAAAGTCTAGAACTTTTACTTTTGAATGAGCCCTCTCTATACCTGTCTTAATATTAAACCGTACCATGCAGTGATCACTGGTTGCCAGATGATCACCCACTGTAACATCAGAAACATTTTCCTCGTTTGTAAGCACTAAATCCAGTATGACTGCGTGGGTTCCATTACCAACTGCTGGAACAGTTCTCCTTGTAGAGAATCCATGATTCCCCTACTGTCTGATCCAGAGTATCCATCACGCGGATACAGCATAGGGTGAGACCTTGCTCATAACTTTGATAACTTACTGGTTTATGTTTCCATCGGTAAAAGCATGTCATTATAAGAGATTCTTAGGAAAAACTTCTGCATTTCAGGTTAGTGTAATGAATTCATGTTGGAATACGGTTATTCCCCCAAGCTCAGTCTTATTATTTATTTAGAAAAATTCTTAAAATTATCTGTTTGATAAATGTGTGACTTAATTGCCATTTTGTATTTTCTGAGAAATTTTGATATGCTTATGTAAGTAATTCACTATTTGTGCAGTTTTTCCTTGCTGTAAACCGCCTTGAACGAATGGTTTGGTGGTATATAAGAATAAATCATTATTATTTATAAGAGCATCCAAAATATAATTCACCCCAGAGAGGAGCATTTGGGGATCTTACCCAGCTATCAGGTCTGAGGCCCGAGACAGGCGAGCGTGTCCACCCTTAATTCCTTGGGCCAAAGTTTCAAATTGATGCTTGAGGAGCAAGTCCACTTTGTGGTCCTGAGGATTCTATATCACCACCCCTCCTTCATTAGGAAGAGAGGTTTGTTTAGTGACCTGCGCCACCAGCAAATCCACTTTCTGCTGAACAAACAGCTACTAGAAATCTGGCGCCATTGGATACAGCTTAGCCATAGTCTTAGCCATTTGAAGAGATCCCTCTGGCAATCTCAGTGTCAGAGACTATTTTGTGATGTCCAGATGTGAGGGAAAAAAACGTGATCAGAGCCACAGAAGTACTCATAACTGAGCACTGAGAAGAAGTAGATGGTGGGACTTTCAGCTTTAACTCATGGAGCAAGGTGGAAATAATGCTCAAAAGCACAGAGGCCCTGAACAACCAGCGCACTGTGGGATTTTCCCTCAATCCAGTGTCACCACCTCCTCTTGACCGCTATCCTCCTGTATGGAAGCAGACTCTGGGGGGACTTCATCCTGAGATAAAAGTGACATGGAATCAGATCTGCTATCCTTCCAGTCTGTGACAGACCAACCCTCCTGGGTCAAGTCTGCATCCTCATCTGGTCAGGACATCTGTCGAGCCCTGTTGAGGGGAGAACCCATGCACCGCCATCAATGGTGCGCTGCTAACAGCCACTGAGGACCCTCGGCAGTTCAAATAGGAATTACACATAAGGCTCACACAATCTGGTGTGAGGCCTTATTCTGGGGGTCTCTCCAACCCAGGCAGGGTTCCCCTGCCAGTCCTCCTGGGCTCTGCGGCCCCCAAGCAACTGTGCTTGGCAAACACAGATTTAGAACATCTTGAAAGGGGTCTCTTCCCCCGAGGATGCACCTCCTGCAGATCCCCAGCCTCAGAGAACTAAGAGGAGGCTGAGTGTGAGTCTCTCACCCCTTCCCAGCGTATTCCGTCACACACAAGACATTAAAAAATTAAGGTCCAGACATGAATCCTAAAGTTTTGAAATCACCATAGGGGTTGACTCTGGGAGATAGTATCTATTCTATATTCTTCCCTCCCCCTAATGAATTATTTTCTTACCTATAATTTCCTTTTTAACTATGTGGTGTATAGTCTATTATATTTCTTTGTAATTTTCATTTTGATTTACTGAAATTTCATTTGTCACAAGGCTATAATTGTACAACTGGAAGTTCAAAAATAATAATAAATAAAATGGGAAAACCCCCCAAATTTAGGTTAATCAACCTTTGTATTTCTTTCATAAGTCTCTCCTATGTATACTTATAGAAAAGAAAAAAAACAACCCACAAGTTCCATACCAGGATCATAAGATGGAGGTGGTGGTGGTAGAATCTCTCCACCTTCTTTAAGGCTTTTACCAAGTCCTTTCGCTGCTCGCATTGTTGATAAAAACTCCTCATGCTTTCTTCTCCAGTTGGATGGTTTCTTTGGAGGCTCTAGCTAAAAGCAGAAAATATATTATATGGCTATTTTCCCTGTTATATGAAAATGATAGCAATTTATCATAGAACAATTACCGTATATACTCAAATATAAATAGATTTGGGGGGGCCAAACAATGGCCCAAAAATGGGGTCTCAGTTTATATTTGAGTCATCCAGCTGTGTACTCCACACCCCCTTCTCTGACCCATTGCAGGCCTTCCCTAGGCCTGCTTTCAGCTTTGGTGGTTCAGTGGTGAGATGGGACAGGAGCAACCCCTCCCTTCTCTTGTCCCAACCAGATCCACATCACCTCACCTCCCTCTTGCCTCCCGGACCTTGCAAAAGCTTACCTTGCACGCCCTGGTGGTCCAGTGGTGAACCAGGGGAGAAGAAATTCTCCTATGCTCCTGCCTCTTGCAGAGTTGCTAAAGAAAATGGCTGCAGAGAGTTCCCACGGGACAGGAGAGGTCACTCCTGTCCTGGTTCACCGCTGAACCACCAGTGCTCAAGGCAGTACAGGGGAGGCCTGAAACTGGTCGGGGAGGGGGTGGGAGCACAGAGCTAGCCGGAACAGAACATGGGAGAGGTTGCTCCTGTCCTGGCTCACCACTAGACCACCATGGCTTAAGGCAGGCCCAGGAGAGGCCTACAACAGGTTGGTGAGGGGGCAAGGGGTACTGAGCCGGCTTGGATAGGTCAAGGAGGGATTGCTTCTGTCCCAGCTCAACACTGCACTACCAATACCAATACTTGAATATAAACCCAGATAAACCCAGGCCAAGAGAACTGGATAATCCAAGAGAATTCTAATCTGTTGATGAAGGTTCTGTCTACTCACCCTGAGAAGAAATGCACGACTTTCTGGAGACAAAGAGAATCCCTAGAAAATCCAGAGACTGGGAGGACACCCAGCGTCTCTTGCTGAACTTGTCCACACCTGCAGTAGATACTACTGTCCCTACCACATCTTCGTACACCCAAAGAGATGGAGCCCGGAGCACCCGATGTTTGAGGCGTATGGTGGGTCTGGAATATCTGGATGTGAAGCAATGATATGAACACCCCTGACGCAGCGATTTGATGCAAAACAGAGGGTTCCCCGTTGGGTGTAAGGACTGCCTGACCTGGATTTGTAGGCCATTAGCAGCTAAGTTATTTTTCTTGCTTTTGCTGTGGATGTTATGAGCTGGACTCTACTGCCTTTTGTTACATTCACCCACTGACTTTCATCTGTATTAGGCGTGCTGTTTGATACCACCTGGCAGGCTACTTTAGTTGCCTTGTTTTCTTGGACTATTTTTCAGCATTTACACATAAACAGCTTTTGTAGAAATGGAGTTTTTTTGGCTAGATGAAGCTGAACTGAGGCCTTTTCTCTCCACTTCTTTTCTTTTTCCTTTTTCCCTTTCTCTTTGGGGAGTGTGAATGTTGTTGGTTGTAAGGCCTTGTAGTGTTGCTGGGTGTGTGTATCGTTTGTCCGTGTGGGGCTTGTTTTTGAGTGAATAAGGGATATATTCGGGCCCTAATCCTTGAGTATTTATTTCTAGTGGTAACAATTTGGCACATATCCCTAAACTCCAATTGAAAAAGAGCATCGAGCTTCTCCTTAAAAGCATGCACCGACACCTGTGGCTTGGACACCAGTATCAACGGTGCCGTAGCTCGCTCTGGAGAGGATGACATGGATGAAGATTCACCACTCGAAGTTGAAGCGAGCCGCATCAATGGTCTCCGTTTGGCCAGTACAATTAGACTCGATACTTTAGTGGCCTGAGACATCGTCTGGGAAGCTGGTGACTTCTTAGCTGACTTACCTGATGGAATTATAGCTTGCAACACCGATATGGAAGAATGTACCTCAGACAATGGTGATGCCTTCAACGTCGATGGCTTGGATGGTGCTGATGGTACCTGTGATCCCTCCATGGTACGAAAAAGTAATCTTTGTTGTAAAAGGCGGCTTTTAATAGAACGCATCTGAAGCATCGAACAACACGTGCAAGACAACGCGGTGGTCTGGGCCAAGACACTGAATGCACCACTTATGAGGATCTGTTAAAGAAATAGTGCGCTGGCACCTGCTGCACTTTTTAATGCCGGTCAATGGGTGGAACATGTGAGGGAAAATCGCCTTAGCAAAATTGAAAGCCGAAAACTGAGGCGAAAATGAGAAAAGAGATCGAAGAAAAAATAAAAGAAAGTTAATAAAATGAAGAAAAAAAACCCACAATAAAAGAAACAGAAGTAAAGAAGAATAAAAGTTGAAAACGCACGAGTGGGAAGGCAAAACAAAAACGGAGATTGTTTCATACATGGCTTCGTAGCTCTGCAGAAAACTGAGAACTGAGGAGCAGCGTGCCTACGTCAGGCAGGAAGGCACTCGTGCATGCATGGTGCAATCAGTCGCAAACTTTCTAAAATTCTTAAAGTGCACAAACACTTTAGCAGCTGTCCATACCGGGGTTCCGTGGTCGACATCATCCACATGAGAGAATATGCTGCCTGCTTGTCCTGGGATAATACTCTTTTGCATTTTATAAGCATGCATCCATTACATTCTCAGAGGCGTATCCATTTTTTGAGATACAGAAGATCGTGCTCCTCCAATATGAAATATGATAACCAAGCTGGAGAATTAATGTCTAAATTGCAGATGTGGGGTTATCCTCATGCTATTGTTAAAAAGGCTGCTATTACAACTCAATGCAATCACAGATTGGATTAATGGAGCTTCATGCATGAGAAATGCAAGCAGATACGATAACGTGTTTTAAAATATAATACTCATACATCAGATTTTGTGACAGTTATGAAAACAGAACTTACAAATTTTGTCTACCTATCACGCCTTTGACAATATCAAGGTGCTGTTTTCCTATTCTAGAAATAGCAACTTGAATGATTTCCAGCTGAAGTGTGAAATCATGAAGTAAAGAGGAGAGTGTCTACTGGAGATCATAGACAATGCAGTAACTGTTTGGTATGTGAGTTGATGCCGGAAACCTCTGTTTATACATTCTGTGACAAAAGAGATGTATATTCTACATTCAAATACATCATGTACTTCTCAAAATGTGATATATCTGTTGATGCGTCCCAGCAACCTTTTGTATGTGGGACAAACATCCCATCAACTTAAGATACAGTTAATAGAACATAGACATTGTGCAAGTACTAACAACATTGTTGAACATCATGATTTTTCTCTGTTTCGTTGTCTGGTTCTTGAGCAACTTCAGACAAGTAAGCACCGGTATAATGTCTGCCACTGTCTAAGACAGCTTGAGCAGCGGTGGATATTTAACTTATGACTGGTCAATCCTGCAGGTCTGAATCATTCAATAGAATGGAAGGCATTCTTGTAAATCATGATTGATTGAAGATTGTGACCAGCCAGGCACTGTGCCTGCTAAGGTCCCAGAGAAAGCCAGCAGGAAGGATAGGAAACCCGGAAAGGGTATGCCCAGGACCCAGTCCAGTCACTATGCGGATTTCCCTGAGCCTACTAACCAGTCAGAGTCAGGGGCTAAGAATACTTGTTACACAGCTCAGGAACTCACAGGGAAAACAGTATCTAGATCACCACTGGGGGAGCAGATCCCTGCTGGCTCAGGCAGGGCAGAGCGTGTCCCTGCCTTAGAAAAGCCAGCAGTCTGGAACAAGCAGGCAGGCAGGTTAGGGAAGTAACTTAGGGTGCTCCCCACTGAAAACCTGCCTGGCTTAAGCAGTGGTAATGGCTGTGACCCTATGGAGGTTGAGGAAGCAGGAATGTCCTCAGAATTGCCAATAGCTGAAGAGGTGGCTGCCATGGAGGTACAAATGGAGCTTCCTCCAGAAGAAGTATGTGGAGCCGTGGAACCCATGGATGTGGGAATAACAGTTCGCTCAGCCTGTGCTGAATCATTGTGAGGTTTTTTTTCTCTTATTTTTGTGGCTAGGTTCCTTTTCCTGCTCCTAGTCACTGACAAAGTCTTTTCTGTTCTGGACAATTGTTTGAAGCTAAGAATGAGTGGGGAGAAGTTTGCTAACACCTGGGAGGGAAGTTTGAAAGCGGTTTTGTGTACTTTTGATGGCAAACTTAATGGACTCCTCTCTACCCAGCCCTGCTACAGTTTTCAGGCTGGAGGCTTTATTTTTGTATATGTTTGCCTGGAGAATCGGAGTGAACAAGATTATCTCTAGGAACTGTTGAAAGCTATGAACTTACCTGAGTGCTGCTGAGCAGCAGACTTGGGAGCAAAGAAAGTTGTAATATAAAGCTGCTCTGTGAGAGTGCAGGACACAGAGAGAACTGTTTCTTGAGGAATACAAATCCTGAAGGCTACCGGAGTTTTCCTCAGGCTTTATTTTGTTTCCAGTTGGGACATTGGTTGATTACTTGGAACTGTATGCCATTTTTGACTTCTATTTTGAACAAGTAAAGTTTTCACTTTTGTCATTCTATCCACTGTGTTTGAGTTATTGATTAAGATTTGTGAGGAACCTGAGGGGTGACTCCAGTCCGGGTCAACGTTAGTGTACTTTTGTTGGTAACCACTGAGAGCGCTGTTGAGCCCCGGCCTGGGGCTACAGTGTGGTTACAAGATGAGATCATCATGTTGTAGATGGTGTGAGATCATCATGTTGAATACATTGTTAACCCTGTTAATATAAACAGTCAGGCCCTTTCAATTCAATAGCTTGCTGGATGTGCTGTGGAACGCCATTCCCTTGACGACACTCTGGCGAAATGTGGTCTCCCATTGGGATTAAAAATCTTTGGATTAATAGGGTGGATGATTTTACAGATAAGTGATTTTGGAACATTTTTTTTGCTGAATTGCTTGAACTGGCTATGGTAAAAATAGATTTTGTACTATGCTACATTATCTCCCATTGATATGAATATTTACAGCTAACATCTGTTACCTGCTAGGGAGGAAGCCGGTGTGACTGTGCTATTGATTGCTATAGAGTTTTTTTCTGGCCTGTGATGACAGTGGGCTGTTTTATATTTTCCCTGCACTGCTTTGAGGTCTTTTTCACCACTCTTAAGTACATAATAATTTATATCAGTCAATCGGACTTCCCCTATTAGCAGAAGAGAGTTGCCTTATAGTCTCTTTATTGTACAAGAATATCCATTTGTGCAGAAGGGTGGTGACGGCAATACAAAACTATTTTGTCATGAAATGAAAGGTCCTCTTAACTTGCACACACAATTATCTTAACTGTTGGAGCAGGGTTCTGCTGCTTTTTATGCATATTCAATCATTGGAGGGGATTTTCCTTTTTTTGGTGGATGTAAAGTTCTACTGTCTCTTCTTACAGCATTTCTGTTTAACCGTTACAAATCAATCGACTGCCTACCGCCTACCTAGTGTATTCCTTTAATACTTTTTATTTGAGAAAGCTTACAAGCCACATTCTCAATAGCTATAAGGTTCACTAAAGTAGTATAAGAAATCAAAAATTCATAAAATATAAAAAGCAATAGAACCCATGGCACAACACGAATACATTAATTCAGCAGACAGGAATAAATACAATGGGGGTAATAATCAAAAAATAAAATGTCTAAAAAGTGTCCTAAATGGCTACTTGGACGATCAAAAAGCCTGATTGTCCAAGTACCCATAACCAAAGCTGGTTTTTAGATGTATCTAAAACCAACTTAGGCCTTTACCCTGCCACTAAACGCACAGAGAGAAAAGAGGTGTGTTTAGAGGAGGGGAAAGGGCGGGCAGTGGGCGGGAGGTGGGCCGACCTACACCTAGGCATACAACAGGTATAACCAAAACAGTTACAGGTTGCCTAGTCGGCACTTAGACCTTTTTGACTTAGACGTAGACAAACCAGGTCTAAGTGCCGAAAAAGGGGCCGTTGAGCTGATGGCCGCTGGCGCAATCAGTTCAGCGGCCTGGCAACCGACTTACCGCAACCATCGTGGCAGGAGAGATGCCTCATCTCCCCTACCGCGATGCCATCACTCCTCTACCCGAACTGCAACGACCCGCGGCAGGAGACATGCCCTATCTCTCCTGCCGCAGGTTGCGGCAGTTCCGGTAGAGGAGTTATGGCATCGCGGTAGGGGAGATGAGGCATCTCTCCTTTTGCGATGCATCACCCCCACACACACACATACAACATCGGGGCAAGAGGGAGCCCAAGCCCTCTTGCCCCGCCGACTTCCCGCCGATATCGGGGCAAGAGGGAGCCCAAGCCCCCCCACCCCCACCTCCCCGCCGAGAAGGAGCAGGCCAGGAGGGAGCCGAAGCCCTCCTGGCCCCGGTGACCACCCCTCCGACTCGATCGGGCCAGGAGGGAGCCCAAACCCTCCTGGCCCTGGCGACCCCCCCACCGCTACTCGATTGGGACAGGAGGGAGCCCAAACCCTCCTGGTCCTGGCGACCTCCCCGCCGCTACTCGATTGGGCCAGGAGGGAGCCCAAACCCTCCTGGCCCCGGTGACCCCCTACCCCACCCCCCACTATAATACGGGCAGGAGGGATCCCAGGCCCTCCTGTCCTCGACGGAACCCCCCTCCCCCTAATATCCGCCCCCCCCAAGAACCCCCGATCGGCCCCCCAGCCGACTCGCAACCCCCAGGCCGACCCCATGACCCCCTTTCCCCGTACCTCTTTAACGTTGGCCGGACAGACGGGTGCCAAACCCGTCCGTCCGGTAGCCCACAGCAGAATGGGGCTGGATTGGCCCAGCCCTCCCAAAGCCCCGCCTACAGGTGGGGCCTAAGGCGCCTAGGCCAATCAGAATAGGCCCGGAAGCCTTAGGCCCCTCCTGTGGGTGGGGCTTTGGGAGGGCTGGGCCAAACCGGCCCCATCTGCTGTGGGCTGCCGGATGGACGGGTTTGGCACCCGTCTGTCCGGCCAACGTTAAAGAGGTACAGAGAAGGGGGGTGGGGTGGGGGGGTTGTGGAGTCGGCCGGGGGGTCGTGGGTCGGCTGGGGGGGGCGATCGGGGGTTCTGGGGGGGCGGACTTTGGGGGGAGGGGGGTTCCGTCGAGGGCAGGAGGGCCTGGAATCCCTCTTGCTCGTATTGTAGTGGGGGGTGGGGGTAGGGGGTCACCTGGGCCAGGAGGGTTTGGGCTCCCTCCTGGCCCAATCGAGTAGCGGCGGAGGGATCGCCAGGGCCAGGAGGGCTTGGGCTCCGTCCTGGCCCAAGCCAGTCGAGGGGGGGGGGGTCGCTGGGGCTAGGAGAGCTTGGGCTCTCTCCTGGCCGATGTTAATCGGCGGGGCAAGAGGGCTTGGCCTCCCTCTTGCCCCGATATCGTCGGGGGTGCCACGGTTGGCCGGGGCAAGAGGGCTTGAGCTCCCTCTTGCCCCGATGTTGTCGGGAGGGGGGGCTTGGGCACCCTCCTGCCTGGATGGTTGGGGGGGGGAAATTCTGTAACCGGTGTTGTTTTTGACAGACACCGGTTACAGAATCCAGCTTTTAGGCGAAGGACTGGCTCCTCCTTCGCCTAAAAGCCCTTCTGTTGGACGTTTGTGGCTTAGGCATTTTTTTGTTTCATTATGGCTGAAAAGTGTAGACGTGGTGTGGGTGTACTTTTAGAGGTAGTGGTGATTGGGCATTTAGGCAGAGGAAGGCCATAATCAAAACAAGGACGTTTGTTTTGGTTATGGACACTTTCCCTGCTTCTGGGTTGAACGTTTAAGGACTTAGGCCAAAAGGGGACTTAGACGCTTTTTAGATTATGCCCCTCAATATATCCATGTATATATACATAATTTCATAACCAATTTTCTCAAACATGCTTAGGGCAAATTACAACTTAACCACCTCCCCACACACACACTACAACAAAAATAATCAAAAACATAATACCATTCTAGAAAATAGCTTCTTATCAAAAATGTATACCTCAGTAAACCTACTAAGTTTTCTTGTATCTGCTACAAAGCAGTGTTTAGTATGCTTCCAGGTTACCTCACTCCTCATTTTATTCTGAGTCACTTCAACAAGAGCTCCCGAAGAGCACACTTGTTCACATATCCTTCAATAAAACTCTATCACTATAAAAGGTTCCTAGAGAGAACCTTTTCTTTCCAGTCGGCCAAAAAGAATACATGGCTTGCAAAGATTGCTTTAGACGCTTCCTCCTATCTAGACTTTAGAAAACAGATAAAAACCTATCTATTTAACAAGCTAGGACAAGAAGCTATATTGCACTTATGGGCTACATATTACTACAGCAGGAAAAAGAAACCTTGCAGAGAAATTTAGACAATATTTTTCTAGGCATTTAAACTAGAAGGTGAGGGTGGTGTATATATGAAGGACAATTATAGAGACCACCCCCGGCAAAAGAAAAGATGTGATAGTAGTAAAGACCCCGCCGCGGGGTCCGCTGAGAAGAGCTCTGCCATCCGGGCACGGCGTCGGAGAGCTCTAGACTGAAAAGTTGAGCACCTATCACAGGACTCGGTAGGATGCTCAGGACCCAAACACACCAAGCACCACCGGTGAGGATCGGTAATTGAGAGCAACCAATCGCACCGGGTGCACTTTTTAAAGCCCGTCAAGGGACGGGACATGGACACAAAACCCGGCCGGGAACGAACGAGGTCCCGCGGCCGCGGCTACCGGGAGCCCCCGGAGCCAAACCAAAATTTTTTTTTTTTTTACGAAAACTGAAAGAAAAGAAAGAAAGAAAAGCAAATTAAGCACAGCGACCGTGAAATAACACACAGCCGCGGTGTCAGAAGGCTAAATTCAAAGAGCACAATTTCCACAGGGCTTCTGGCTCCGCGGAAAAAACTGAACTGAGGACCACGAGGTGGGGATGCGCCCTCTAGTGGGCAAGAAGGCATGCACATGCGTGGTGCAGTGTAGCAAACTTGAAACTTCAATCAAGTTTGCTTGAAAAGCTGTCCGCGCTGGGGCTCCGTAGATGACGTCACCCACATGTGAGAATATCATGCGTGCTTGTTCTGGGATAAACAATATCAGCAACTCATTTCTTAGTATTGCAACGGAAAGTGAAACGAAACAAAAATCCATACGAAAAAGGAGATTATCGCTGAAAAATAGCTGGAAAGCGATGACCACAAATGCTCCCAGTCTAAGCAACAAAGTTCATGATCTGCAAGCCCTGATATTAGAGGCAGATCTAGATATTGTCGCTATCACAGAGACATGGTTCAGTGAATCACATGGATGGGATACAAACATACCGGGATATAATCATTTTAGGAAGGACAGAGATGGTCAAAAAGGTGGAGGAGTAGCTCTCTATGTAAAGATCAATTTCCAAGCGACTGAAATGGAAGGGACCTGGTTAGAGGAAGAAGCGATATGGATCTCTCTGAAAAGAGAAGATGGAACTTCTATCTATATGGGTGTAGTCTACAGACCTCCGACTCAATCGCAGCAAATTGATAAGGATATGATTGTGGATATCCCAAAGTTTGGAAGGAAAGAGGAGGTTCTGCTGTTGGGAGATTTCAACCTGCCGGATGCGGACTGGAATGTTCCGTCTGCGGAATCGGAAAGAAGTAGGGAGATTGTGGATGCCTTTCAAGAGGCTCTGCTCAGACAAATGGTGACGGAACCCACAAGGGAAAAAGTGATATTGGATCTGGTCCTCACAAATGGAGAGAGTATCTCTAATATTCGAGTGGGTGCTCACCTGGGAAGTAGTGATCATCAAACGGTTTGGTTTGATATAACGGTTAAAGTGGAGAGCGGCCGCACGATACTTAAAGTCCTAGATTTCAAATGTACGGACTTTAATGCAATGGGAGAGTACCTGAAGAAAGAGCTGTTAGGATGGGAGGACATAAGAGAAGTGGAAAGACAGTGGTCTAAGCTGAAAGGAGCAATAAAAATGGCTACGGACCTTTATGTGAAGAAAATCAATAAAAACAAGAGAAAAAGGAAGCCAATATGGTTCTCCAACCTAGTGGCTGAGAAAATAAAGGCGAAAGAGTTGGCATTCGTGAAATATAAAAAAAACCAAGAAGAGGAGAGCAAAAAGGACTACAGGGTGAAACTGAAAGAAACCAAGAGAAAGATACGTCTGGCGAAAGCACAGGCGGAAGAACAAATGGCTAAAAATGTAAAAAAGGGAGACAAAAATTTTTTCAGATATATTAGTGATAGGAGGAAGATGAAAAATGGAATTGCTAGGCTAAAAGATGCTGGGAACCAATATGTGGAAAGTGATGAGGAGAAAGCAAATGTGCTAAACAAATACTTCTGTTCTGTGTTCACAGAAGAAAATCCTGGAGAAGGACCGAGATTGTCTGGCAAAATTACACGAGAAAATGGAGTAGATTCAGCGCCGTTCACAGAGGAGGGTGTTTATGAGCAACTTGAAAAACTGAAGGTGGACAAAGCGATGGGACCTGACGGGATCCATCCCAGGATACTAAGGGAGCTCAGAGAGGTTCTGGCGAGTCCTAGTAAAGACTTATTCAACAAATCTCTGGAGACGGGAGTGGTTCCTGGGGATTGGAGGAGAGCGGATGTGGTCCCTATTCATAAAAGTGGTCACAGGGATGAAGCAGGAAACTACAGGCCGGTGACCCTCACTTCAGTTGTTGGAAAAATAATGGAAGTGTTGCTGAAAGAAAGGATAGTGTACTTCCTTGAATCTAATGGGTTACAGGATCCGAGGCAACATGGCTTTACAAAAGGTAAATCGTGCCAAACAAACCTGATTGATTGAATTTTTTGATTGAGTGACCAGAGAGCTGGATCGAGGACATATGCTAGATGTAATTTACTTGGATTTCAGCAAAGCCTTTGATACAGTTCCTCATAGGAGGTTGTTGAACAAACTTTAAGGGCTGAAGTTAGGACCCAAAGTGGTGAACTGGGTCAGAAACTGGCTGTCGGACAGACGCCAGAGGGTGGTGGTTAATGAAAGTCGCTCGAAGGAAGGAAAGGTGAGTAGTGGAGTCCCTCAGGGTTCGGTGCTGTGGCCAATCCTGTTCAATATGTTTGTGCGTGTCATTGCTGAAGGGTTAGAAGGAAAAGTGTGCCTTTTTGCAGATGATACCAAGATTTGTAACAGATTAGACACCGAAGAGGGAGTGGAAAATATGAAAAAGGATCTGCAAAAGTTAGAGGAATGGTCTAATGCTTGGCAACTAAAATTTAATGCAAAGAAATGCAGAGTAATGCATTTGGGGATTAATAATAGGAAGGAACCGTATATGCTGGGAGGAGAGAAGCTGATATGCACGGACGGGGAGAGGGACCTTGGGGTGATAGTGTCCGAAGATCTAAAGGCGAAAAAACAGTGTGACAAGGCAGTGACTGCTGCCAGAAGGATGCTGGGCTGTATAAAGAGAGGCATAGTCACTAGACGGAAGAAGGTGTTGATGCCCCTGTACAGGTCATTGGTAAGGCCCCACTTGGAGTATTGTGTTCAGTTTTGGAGACCTTATATGGCGAAGGACGTAAGAAGACTTGAGGCGGTCCAGAGGAGGGCAATGAAAATGATAGGAGGCTTGCGCCAGAAGACGTATGAGGAGAGACTGGAAGCCCTGAATATGTATACCCTAGAGCAGGGGTGCCCAATAGGTCGATCGCGATCGACCGGTAGCTCGCCAAGGCAAAGTGAGTCGATCACCCAGGACTCACTTTGCCTTGGCAATCTATCGGGCCGATCAGTCTTCCTCTCCCCGACGTCAATTCTGCCGTCGGAGAGGAAGTTTGGGCCAGCCAATCGCTGCCTGGCTGGGTGGAACTTCCTCTCTGACGGCAGAATTGACGTCGGGGAGAGGAATGCTGGTCGGCCCGAAGCAGGAAGAGCATGGGGCGGTGTCAGCGTCGGCTTTGGGGCCTGTTATCCATTGGTGGCGGTTTGGGTCCTGTTCCCCGATGGCAGCTGCAGTGGTAGTGGCTTGGGGAAGAGCAGGGAGAAAGAAAGAAAGGGGGCAGGCAGGGAGACAGAAGGAAAGAAGAGAAACAGAAAAAAAGAAAGGGGGCATGAAGAGAGAAAGAAAAAAAGGTCAGGGAGAGAGGAAGAAAAAGTTGGGGGAGGGAATGAGGTGTGGAGGAGAAGAAGCATACAGGCTGAAAGAAAGATTGGATGCACAGTCAGAAGAAGAAAGTGCAACCAGAGACTCATGAAATCACCAGACAAGGTAGGAAAAATGATTTTATTTTAAATTTAGTGATCAAAATGTGTCTGAATTTATATCTGCTGTCTATATTTTACAATATGGTCCCCTTTTACTAAACTGCAAAAGTGGTTTTTAGTGCAGGGAGCCTATGAGCGTCGAGAGCAGCGCTGGGCATTCAGTGCAGCTCCCTGCGCTAAAAACTGCTATTGTGGTTTAGTAAAAAGGGAGGGGGGTGGGTATATGTCTATTTTTGTATGGTTGTTACTGAGGTGACAGTGCATACTCATCTGCTTTGACCTCTTTGAAAAAACCCCGGAATATGAATGATAATTAACAATTCTATGCGTACAGTGTGCGTTGTGTTTTTTTTTAATTTTATTGTTGGTAGATCATTTTGACTTGGTCATTTTAAAAGTAGCTCGCGAGTCAAAAAAGTGTGGGCACCCCTGCCCTAGAGGAAAGGAGAGACAGGGGAGATATGATTCAGACGTTCAAACACTTGAAGGGTATTAACATAGAACAAAATCTTTTCCAGAGAAAGGAAAATGGTAAAACCAGAGGACATAATTTGAGGTTGAGGGGTGGTAGATTCAGGGGCAATGTTAGGAAATTCTACTTTAAGGAGAGGGTAGTGGATGCCTGGAATGCGCTCCCGAGAGAGGTGGTGGAGAGTAAAACTGTGACTGAGTTCAAAGAAGCGTGGGATGAACACAGAGGATTTAGAATCAGAAAATAATATTAAATATTGAACTAAGGCCAGTACTGGGCAGACTTGCACGGTCTGTGTCTGTTTATGGCCGTTTGGTGGAGGATGAGCTGGGGAGGGCTTCAATGGCTGGGAGGGTGTAGATGGGCTAGAGTAAGTCTTAACAGAGATTTCGGCAGTTGGAACCCAAGCACAGTACAGGGTAAAGCTTTGGATTCTTGCCCAGAAATAGCTAAGAAGAAAAAAATTTAAATTGAATCAGGTTGGGCAGACTGGATGGACCATTCGGGTCTTTATCTGCCATCATCTACTATGTTACTTTGTTACTATGTAAATTGTTGTTCTTAATTCTTTTCCTTTTAAATTGCTCTTATTTCTCAACATAGTCAACTTTCAGCATTTAAGTCCTTCAGAAATTCAAATCTGATGTTTGCATTTGTACTATTTATATTGCATTGTATGTATTTGCAGTCGGTTGTTGTAAACCACCTAGAACTTTCAGGTATGGCGGTATACAAAAATAAATTATTATTACTAGTTTGCAAGATATCATCAAACTGTGTTTCACTTCTCATATTCAGCATGTGTTCTACAGTAAAAATTTTAGATAGCACTGTTTGGTATAAATAACTACATGAAGAGGCTACATAGACCCTCAGCTCTTCCACTTTCTCTAGAGCAGTGTTTTTCAACCGCTGTTCCGCGGCACACTAGTGTGCCGCGAGATGTTGCCTGGTGTGCCGCAGGACCGCCATCAGGGCAGGACTACCAGTCCTGCATTCAGGGGCCCGGAGCTGACAGGGGGCCCGAGGCAGGGGCGCCAGTAGCTCGCCAAGGCAAAGTGAGTCGATCACCCAGGACTCACTTTGTCTTGGCGATCTAATCTATTGAGCCGATAAGTCTTCTTCTCCCCGACGTCAATTCTGCAGTCGGAGAGGAAGTTCAGGCCAGTCAATCGCTGCCTGGCTGGGCGGAACTTCCTCTCCGATTGCAGAATTGACGTCAGGGAGAGCATGCGTCAGCGTCGGCTTTGGGGCCTGTTATCCATTGGTGGGTCCTGTTCCCCGATGGCAGCGGCAGTGGCAGTGGCTTGGGGAACGGCAGGGAGAAAGAAAGAAAGGGGGCAGGCAGGGAAACAGAAGGAAAGAAGAGAAACAGAAAAAAAGAAAGAAAGGTCAGGGAGAGAGGAAGAAAAAGTTGGGGGAGGGAATGAGGTGTGGAGGAGAGAAAGCATACAGGCTGATAGAAGGGAAGAAAGATTGGATGCACAGTCAGAAGAAGAAAGTGCAACCAGAAATCACCAGACAAGGTAGGAAAAATGATTTTATTTTAAATTTAGCAAAGTGGAGGCAGTATTACCACAGTTTTCAAAGGAATTTGCCTAAATAACTTAATAGTTAATTGGGTAAATTCCCAGAGATGAAAACTTCCCTTCACTTACTATGCACAGTTCTGAATTTATATCTGCTGTCTATATTTTACAATATGGTCACCTTTTACTAAACCGCAATAGTGGTTTTTAGCGCAGGGAGCCTATGAGCGTCAAGAGCAGCGCTGGGCATTCAGCGCAGCTCCCTGCGCTAAAAACTGCTATTGTGGTTTAATAAAAAGGATGGAGGGTATATTTGTCTATTTTTGTATGCTATAAAAACCAAATACAGAGAGAGACTGAGAGCTGTTGACGAAGAGCTACGTGCGTGTCTTTCTTCGATTCCAGCCAGAATATCAGCTTTGTGTTCAGCCAAACAGGCCCAGGTTTCGCACTGAATAAAGTATTTTATAATTTTTCACTATTCTGTTTACTTAATATTTCATAATAAAGTAATTATAAAATACTTTCTTTGTGTTTATTTGATTCCTATTCAAGAGAATTACTTTATATATAGTCAATATAGGCACAGAGTTAAATTTTTTAACATTTTCTAATGGTGGTGTGCCTCGTGATTTTTTTCATGAAACAAGTGTGCCTTTGCCCAAAAAAGGTTGAAAAACACTGCTCTAGAGGAGGTCAAGGAGAAAAATCTACCAAATACAAAAGTGTAGCTTAAACATTCAAGGCCTTGGGAATTTCTTAGCATCCTACTAACCGGTAGGAAAAACAACCAAGAATCTCCCCCAATTACAAGTGATTGGCCATATTATTGGGATTATGACATCATCAGTTAATTCATTATTAGCCATACATAGTTGGTACATCTTCAAATTCAATTACAATTGCTTCACTAGGATCCAATGATAACTTGCACACTCCAGCAGTGTTCTATTGGTTCTATTCAAGTCACATGGTTTCTGGATAATCATATTTCATTAGTGTCACGTAACACTCCATTGCCCCAGGTATATTAGATTGTGAGCCCACCGGGGCAGATAGGGAAAAATACTTGAGTACCTGAATGTAAACCAATTAGGCTATAAGTGGTCTATAAAATGCTAAATAAATATACTTAATAATTTTCCTTAGCAATAATGACTTGGATATCACATGCTATTGAATCACGAGACATCCCAGCAGACGTATGTACAATACTGAGGATCTCAAGGTAAACAGTTAAGTTTTGCTTCCCAAGCAATGTTAAGGGAGCAGTGCAAAATAAGTTAGTTCTTATAACAGATATTATCAGGTCAATCTGACCCCTAGCATGTATTCTGTTATTCATAAGTTATTTTTATCACTTTTAGCTACAGTCAACTGTTATGTTACTACTATCATACACTTCAACATCTTGTTTTTCCAGACATTAGACCAACAACTTTGCTTCACTGGTAACAGAAAAACATGTCCAAATATCTGAAGCATTTTTATCCTTTAGTTCTTTTATTTTTACATACATATTAGTGTCTTTCAGGTTCCCAGTCAAGGGGTGTCTCATACATATGGGATTATGGGTGGAGCTCCCCCTTATATCCTGCTTAATACAATTATCGCCATCAGCACTATTACATGAATTTAGACACATCCTACATAATAAAAGGCTAGCTGCGCATGCGCACTCCTATTTGCGTGCTTCTGTGATCAGTAGGTCTGTGGTCGCAGGAATGCGCATGCGTGCTTATACGTCACCAGCCGCCGATCGCCTCCAGAAGCCGGGACCGCAGCCAGCCGCCGATCTCCGTTTCTCCAGCGCTAAGCGAGAGTGCGTCACCACAGCCTCCCAGCTCTCCACCTCGCGCCGCTGCAGTAACGGCCCCACACTCGCGACTCGCCTTCGTTCCGGAGCCGGCAAAGAAGAGCTCTCTCCAATCGGAAAAGCTGCCCAGACTCTTTCCTCCTACTCCTTCCTTCCTCCCTGTGCTAGTTTGAGGTCATCAGTTTCCTGCTACTGCCGCCGCCGATACCGCTGTTGTGTGCACGCTTTGCAGCTGCGCACGCCGAATCTGGTCATGCAGGCTAGGTGAGAGGCAGCGGAGGGGGCCGCAGCTCAACTTGGGCAAGTCTTGCTTCTTCACTCTGCCCGCCCTCCCTTCACCCCACCCCACACAGCCTTCCAAACTAGCTATATTCATCAGCGGCAATTAAATCAGGCTGCTTCTAGCTTGCCATGGGGACCTTCACTTTGTCACAACTTTCCGTTGTCATGTGGGCAGGATATTTCAGAGGAAAAGTCCCAAACTGACGACTGTGGGCTAGGGAGAGGAAGAAGGAGGTAGAGAGAGATGCCGGATCTGCAAGGTAGAAGGAAGGGAATAGGTGAAGGGAAGAAAATAGAGAGACTAGACTGGACAGACAGGGGAGGGCTGCAGGGAATGAGAAATCAAGTTTCAAGTATTTACAATGCATCCATCACATAGGATTTCTACTCGATGTACCATTCAGTGTCCCAGTGCTCCAGAGCAGGGGGAAAAAGGAAGGGAGGCCTACTTCAGGACAGGGTAGGTAAAAGGAAGGGAGAATGGACAGGGGGATCAGGCAAGGGGTGGTGATGGACAGCCAAGGAAAAAGAAAGACAAAGCGCAAAGGAGAGACAGAGAGAGAGAAAGAATTCAAGACAGACACACACACATATATTCTAGCACCCGTTAATGTAACGGGCTATAAGACTAGTTCATAATAAAATCCATGTTATTAAATAAGTTACCTACCCTTGGCTTAACTGGTTTAACTGTATTAATATCAGTCCCTTCAGCTCTCTGCCTGCTGGAATCAAAAGTTTTCCTCTTCTTGGCTGTCATTTTTTGGCAAATTGGTATATGCTTTTTCTGTGGAAAAAAGATACAATCTCTTAAATGGTATTAATATAGCAGCTTTATCTGTGCATTCCCCGCCACTATCAGTTGATTTCAAAATAAATAACTATTCACAATGCAGAACAACTTGAAGCAGCAGAAAGCTTATTTGTGAACCAGTGCTTTCAAATTTTCTTTTTAAGAAATGAATAAACAAAATTGCACAGCTTTAACTTCTAGGCCAGTTATGTCACAATGTATTCATGAAAAAACATAGCAAATCATGATGCTGATTAACTTTCCTAAAACAATATGTTTGGGGTCAACAGTGATTCCAGGGTACCTTTATACTGTTCTTATATTAGCAATACTGAAAAAGCACAGTTACTTCCCTATAGCAGATGTTATCCAGGGACAGCAGGCAGATATACTCACAGATGGGAGACGTCATCCACGGAGCCCAGTACAGACAGTGCTAAAGTGTACTGTCACTTTAACTTCTTTAGAAGTCTTGAGACTACCCGTACTGCGCATGCGCAAGTGCCTTCCTGCCTGGCGTCAACTCACAGGGCCATCAGTTCAGTAAATAAGATAAGAAGTCAACTAGGGGAGGAGTGAATATCTATCTGCTGTCCCTGAATAACACCTGTTACAGGTAAATAACTGTGCTTTATCCCGGGACAAGCAGGCAGCATATTCTCACAGATGGGACTCTCTAGCTGCTACGAAAGGGATGGAGAAACAACTAGCATATAAGTAGGAAAGAAATTTGGAGAACTGTTTGGCCGAGCCAACTATCCTGTCTAGAATGACGATGATGCAGGGATGCGAGATTTAGATTTGTTAGGAACTGGGCAACCTTCTGAGAAAGGGGGAGCTCGTTCCGAAAGGACGGATCCACCTTAATCAGGATGGAACCAGGCTGCTGGCGCTAATGTTTAAAAATGTTTAATCAACTTCAACTCAAACGCACTTTCCTACCAAACGTTTAGGAAATCAATCAAAACTTATCTCTTTGACAAATTTCTGACCTCACTTCATCCTTGACATACTTTCAAAACACTTCCGGATAAACTTGACTAAGCATAACATGCCAATGTAATTTCAAAAGTTCTCTGTAATGTCGCTGTCTGAATATAGTCTCTTCCCCTGTAAACCACTTTGAACTGTTTGTGGTATGGCGGTATATAAAAATAAAGTTGTTATTATTATTATTATTAATGGATTGAGGACCAAGTGGTTGCTGCATAAATGGCCTCAATGAGAGTGGAACCTAGGAAGCCAGTCAAGCTGCCATCACTCTGACATTATGTGCTGTGAAACGAACTTCCAGCAGCGACCAAGCAAAAGCATAGTATAACGAGAAGCAGGCCATTAACCATGTGGAAAATGATCTGGGTGTCATCGTAGACAGTACGATGAAATCTTCTACCTAATGTGCGGCGGTGGCCAAAAAAAGCAAAAAGAATGCTAGGAATTATTATAAAAGGGATAGTTGAGGTCAAGTGATGTAGAGCCACTGAGCAGACATCGGTGGAGTGAGCTCCCGCGAATCCTCTCTGTTTCAAGGATTAATTCCCCACTTTTGGCGATCTTGCCCCCTGTATGACAGCGCATTGACCCTTGCATTTGTGGGTGATTTCCTACTAGAATCGCATGCCTGACTTCCAAACTGCCACGTCGCGAACGAGAGCAAGCCTGCACAGGGAAACTCAAGATGGCGGACTGACAGCCTTCCCTTGCCATGTCAGTCAGCTCTGCCTGGGTGGCAGAAGTAGTGAATGAGGTTAAAGTGCTGTTAGAGGGATCGTTAACAGCTAAACTGCAGCCCATCGTGGATAATCTGGAAACAGCGGATACCAGACTGGAGGCTTTACAGGGCAAGTTTTTCACTTATCAAAACCGCCTTTCCGAAGTGGAAGATCAGATGCAGCAGCGGGAGGCCGACCATCAACGGCTACGTGCGCAGGTCATGGCATTGGAGGAAAAGATTGAAGATCTCGAAAACCACTCGCGTCATAGGAACCTATGCTTGGTTGGCCTCCCTGAAACGGTGAAAGATGGTGAGCTCCAGTCTTTTTTGGAAACCTGGCTGTCTCAATCCCTGCACTTGCCGACCACACATGGCCCACTTCGCATTGAATGGGCTCACAGGCTGGGACCCCGGGGATCAAGGGCCCGCATGGTTATCCTTAAATTTCTTAATTCCGCCCACAAACAGACTATTCTGCAAGCCCTTACCTATGAGAACTCGAGGGCAATTTGCTTTCAGGACTATTTGGCTGCTCTTCAAGTCAAGAAGAAGGAGTTCTCTGCAGCATGTTCCCTTTCAATTTAACTTGTTACACCCAGCACGCTTACGAGTCCAGCATGAGGGGAACACTCATTATTTTACCCTGGCATCTGTGGCTCACCTATTTTATCTCTACCGTATCAGCCTGAGCAAGTGGATGTACTTAAGCAGAATCACACTGGGGGGGATGGGGAGGGGCAAAGATAGGGCTCTCTGAATAACTGCTCTGCTAAAGGCTGCACGCTCTCTGGCAAGCTCATTAAGTCTGTAATGCCTCATAAAGGAAATGTAGTAATAACAAGTTGTTGCTCTGTGTCTGAGCTAAGTGAGCCCTCAATCCTCCCAGTACTCACTCGTTGCCAAAAACATAGGCCACCTCCATAGCTTCCATAATCCACCAAAGACAAAAATGTTCAAGGCAGCAAGACCCTTATACAGGCCAAGAAATAGATGAACAGATTATTTGAAAAGACAGAAAGAATTTGTTTTTTGTAAGTATTAAAGTAAGTCTCCTGACATCCAAATTGTGGAGCACTTTGGACTGAGCATCCAAGCCTAGCTCCAGAAAGGAGGGCAAAAATACCTCCTAATTCACATAGGATGGTAAATAGCTCAGCCTAAAAACAAAACAGCCACCCATATCACTGAGCCCAGGAAGTGAGCAATCTGATGCAATACCCGTCCTATCATCAGCCAGGGAGGAAACACTCTCAGAAACTTCTGCGGAGGCCATGAAAGAACAAATGCATCCACTCCCTCCGAAGTCTGATCCCTGTGTCTGCTGGAGAACTGAGGAACTCTGGCATTGCGAGCCAAGGCCATGAGACCGCACCCCATGAGCTGAAATGCTTCCTCCAAGTTCCACCTGGAGGAAGACAGGATCTGCTGGTGACCTGCCTACCGGGAGCCAAGACAGAAGATATAGAAAGCCGCATCGACAGGATCATCGACAGCATTGACGAGGAAGATACGGCGGTGGTGATCATTGTGGGGACTAATTATGTGAGCAACAGGAACTACAGCAGAGAAGTACTGAAGGACCAGTTCCGGATGCTAGGAAGGACGCTGAAGACCAGAACGCTGAAGGTAGCATTCTCGGAGAACCTGCCGATACCCAGGGCCAATGAGAAGAGGCAGATGGAGCTCCAAGCAGTCAACGTGTGGATGAAGTGCTGGTGTGAGGAAGAAGGATTCCACTTCATGCGCAACTGGATGACGTTCTGGGGGAAGAACAAGCTATTCGGGAAGGATGGACTCCACCTCAGCGGAGACGGAACGAGGCTACTTGCAAGCAACATCAAGAGAGAAATTGAGAAGTTTTTAAACTAGGAAGAAGGGGAAAGCCGACAGTAGACCATGAGTTGATGGTTTGGGAACCAGTATATCCAGAGGATACAGTACAGGAAGATAGTGCGGGAGAAGACTCACTGGATCATAGGCAAGACAGAAATCCTGACGGATCGAAAGGGACATAAGAGAGAAAGAAATGCAAGAAAGTAACAAGTCGCAAACTCAAGTGTATGTACACGAACGCAAGGAGCCAACAGAATAAGATGGGGGAATTGGAAGCTATGGCACAAAAAGATAACCTTGATATCATCGGCATTACGGAAACATGGTGGAACCAGGAAAATGTCTGGGACACTGTGCTACTAGGATACAAGCTATACTGCAGAGACAGAGTGGATCAGAAAGGTGGGGGAATAATAATAATAATTATTTATTTTTATATACCGCCTAACCAGCAGTTCATAGCGGTTTACACAATAGGTACTCAGCATACAATATAATAATAACATCATACATAATAAAATTCTAAGTAACTAATACAAGCATTAAAACTAATGAATTTTTTTAAAAAAAACCAACACTATAAACTAAAATAAGTATAGATAAAAATATTAAAAGTACATTATAACTTCATGATAATATGAAAATCAGTAATGTATATTATACTGTTTAAATAAGTGGATTTTAAGATCTTTTTGAAACTGATAGTAAGTAAGAAATGGAGAAACGAGAAGATTCAAACATGAATTCATTAATCATGTTTGGAATGGTAAGGTCCTATCCAAAAATTTTTTGCAACAGCATGCATTTGCTGAAGGAAAATAAAACCAACCAGATATCTGAATATTTTTCTTAGAAATAAAAAAACTAAAATGAGAAACAAGGTAAGCCGGCGCTAAGCCAAATAAAACTTTAAAACAAATGCATCCAAATTTAAATAACACTAGCCTCAAACAGTAGCCAATGAAGCTTTTGATAATATATACCGATATGATCGTGTTTTTTCAGATTAAAAATCAAACGAATAGCTGTATTGTGTATGATTTTTAGTCGGCTAGTAGTTATTTTATACGATTCCAGATAAATAACATTACAATAATCCAATATTGAAAGGACTGAAGATTGAACCAGGATTTTAAATGATATAAAATCAAAATATGTCCTAATAGTATGCAGTTTCCAGAGGACAATAAAACATCTCTTAACCAGAGAATCTGTATGTGCCTTAAAAGATAAGGACCGATCTAAAATAGCCCCTAAAATTTTCAGCATAGGAGATATTGAATAAGATTGACCATTTAAAAGTAAAGTTGTTTCAGTCATTTTTTTCATTAGGACTATCTAGAAAGAATTTTGATTTGCCCGGATTTAATTTCAATCTAAATTTAGATGTCCAAATTTCCACTTGTGTATGAATAAAAGCTATATAATTTAACACTTCTGAAGTGAGTTCAGTTAAAGGGATGAGTATTGAAATGTCATCTGCGTAAACATAAAATTTTACCTGTAAATTATGTAATAAATAACATAAAGGTGCTAAGTAAGCATTAAATAAAGATGGAGAAAGTGGTGAACCCTGAGGGACTCCACTTTCATTTACCTATCTGGTAGAGTATTGACCAACACTGACTACCTGGAAAGACCTATTTTTCAAAAACCCTCGAAACCAATTCCATACCCTACCTGAAATTCCGATGGAATCCAAGCATGCTATCAAAAGCACTACTCAAATCCAGTTGTAAAATAACTGCACTTGATCCTGATTTGATCAGGCTATAGATATGATCGACTATTGAAGCTAGAACTATTTCAGTGCTATATCCTGAGCGGAAGCCAGATTGAAAATTGTTTAAAATTTCAAATTTATCTAAATAATTTACTAATTGCTCATTTACTAAACCTTCACACCATACTTCTTCAGATCCTAGAAGCCATAGGGATCTCAGGAGGGGTATACAATTGGTTCCAAGGATTTATCTAAATAATTTACTAATTGCTCATTTACTAAACCTTCACACCATACTTCTTCAGATCCTAGAAGCCATAGGGATCTCAGGAGGGGTATACAATTGGTTCCAAGGATTCCTCAAAACAAGAACATACAGAGTAAAAACAAAAGATCTTATATCGGAGTCCTGGTCTAACCCCTGTGGAGTACCTCAAGGGACACCTCTTGTCGCCCATACTCTTCAACCTATTCATCTCCTCCCTTGGTACTATTCTAGATAACCTAGAAGTAACTTAATTCAGCTACGCAGATGACATAACCATACTCCTCCCCTTCGACTCACAAGACTCCACTCCAATAGACAACCTGAAAAGAACACTAGAAGCAGTGGAAAATTGGATGCTAGACCACAAACTGAAGCTCAACCCGGACAAAACAAAATTTCTATTGCTTGAAAAGGACAAAACCTCATCTATAACCGAGTTAGAAATAAAAGCCACCAAATACCCCATAAAGCCCATTCTTAAACTCCTCGGAGTTACACTAGACAGATGCTGCACCTTGCAGGTCCAAATCAATAAAACCACACAAAAAGCATTCTTTACCATGCGCAACCTACGAAAAATAAGAAAGTTTTTCGACAAAGATAAATACAGACTCATAGTTCAAGCCCTAGTCCTGAGTCTAGTGGACTACTGCAATAGTGGACTACTGCAATATCCTCTACCTACCATGCCCCACATATTTAATACAACAACTACAGACTGTACAGAACACAGCCCTCAGACTGATCTACTCACTTGGAAAATTTGATCACATCACCAATGCCTTCCTAGACTCACACTGGCTACCTATACAAGCCCGCATTCAATTCAAACTATACTGCCTACTATACAAAGCAGTAAACGGAACTGCACCCACCCACCTAAATAACCGCCTAAATCGAAACCTCTCATCCAGGCAAAGAAGAACCCAATCTCCATTCACCTTCCCCCCTTTCAAGGGAACTCAGCGCAAAAAGATGTACGACCACCTACTAGCAACACAGGCAGCAAAATTGGACCCCTACATCTCCAACCTGCTCATAGCAACAACTGACTACAAAACGTTCCGTAAAGAAATCGAAACCCTGCTATTCAAAAAATTTATCCAGCTAGCTTAACCCCCCTCTCCTCCCCTCTTGCAATCTCCCCCCTCCCACCCTCTACCTGTATTATCCTCCAAAGACTCAACAATGTGACAGTTTCTACTCTTTAACATCCTCGTATTCTTCCAGCATCATCCGACACTTTTCCTATTCTCTCCACCTATCTGGTACCCTCTTCTCAAAACTTTATTATGAACAAGCTCCTTAATTGTACAATGTATCTAGCTCCTTAATTGTAACTTTTTCCTGGAAATGTCCAGTTCTCTTAATTGTAACTTTTGTTCCTGGAAATGTCCAGCTATCTTCTGATGTAATCCGCTTAGAACTGCAAGGTACAGGCGGAATAGAAGTCAGTAATGTAATGTAATGTAATGTTCAATCACTTTTGTAAATAAGGGAATAGAAGCAACTGGTCTGAAATTGGATGTATTAGTTTCTTTTGTATCATTTATAATAGGGGTAATTAAAATCTGACCAATTTTGCTTGGAAATGACCCAGCCATTAATAATGATATAATCCAATCAAAAAGTTTTGATTTTAAAGTAAGCGGAGCATTTCTCATTACAACTGGAGGACAATCATCAAGTTGGCAATTCTTTTTTGCATACTTAGAAATTAAGTTACAAAACATTGCCCAAGTTGAATTGGGACCAGGACATATCTGCCCTGATTCCCTCATTTGATTGTGATGAAAGGAATTCAAAATTTGCATACAAAGTTGAATCTATGTGAGTTCTTAAATTATGGATCTTAGCTTCAAAGTATTGAGCTAAAGCCTCCGCTGATGGTAGACTTTCTAGCCTTGATCTTGTTTTAGATTCTGTATTAGAGAGATTATTAACTAATTTAAATAGCTCTTTACTATTTATATTGGATTTTTCTACTTTCTGAGCATAATATTTAGTTCGTTTCTCCCTAATCAAGGTTTTATAATTCCTTATCTCTAATCTCCATACTGATTTATCTTCCATCTTGCCTGATTTTCTCCAAATTTTTTCCTTCTTTCTCACTAATCTTTTTAACTCTATTAATTCATTGTCATACCATTTATTTGATGTTCTTGTTCTTTTTAAATACATTTTGAGTGGTGCTATTTGATCTATTATTGATAATCGAGAATCATTCCAATCCGATAAAAAGTTCTCCTCTTGACCTGAGGTGATAATAAATCATAATGATCCCAAAATTCAACCTGATTAATTTGATCTCATATAGAAATTCACATGGGTCAAAGAAGGAATTGAGTCTACTGGAGAGAACACGATGGAAATGAAAAATAAGTTAGTCTCTATGGGTCAAAATTCCGGGAACAAATGGAACGGAAATGAAGATCGGCATCTACTACCAACCCCCAGGGCAGTCCGAAGAAATTGATGGAGAAATGACGGACAAGATTAAATGCAACTGCAAGGGTGGCAACGCGGTTATCTTGGGTGACTTAAATTATCTGGGAATAGACTGGAACCTAGGCACTCCGGCTGTGGTAGGGAGACCAAGTTCCTGGATGCTGTGGGCAATTGCTTCCTGGAACAACTTGTCAAGGAAAATACAAGAGGAAACGTGATTCTGGAATTAATTCTAAATGGACTACAAGGACCGGCATAAGGTGTAGAAGTAGAAGGGACGCTGGGAAGCAGTGAACACAATATGATCAACCTGGACACGGGGACGAAACATTGATCCAGAACGACGGCCACGGCACTGAACTTCCAAAAGGGAATTACAAAGGGATGAGACTCATGATGGGGAAGAAGATTAAGAAGAGGATAAGCAATGTAAAAACGCTAGAGCAAGCACGGTCCCTTTTTAAGGACACGGTCACCGAGGCGCAAAATCTATATATACTGCGAATCGACAAGGGATCCAAGAGGAAAAAGAACAAGGAACCAGCGTGGCTCACTGTAGCGGTGAAGGAAGCGATCAGAGACAAGAATACTTTGTTTAAGGAATGGAAAAGGTCAAGAACGGATGAAAACTGGAATAAGCACAAACAACATCAAAGCAGGTGCCATTAGGCAGTAAGAGGGGCCAAAAGAGACTAAGAGGAGAAAATAGACAAGAAGGCAAAAAACTTCAACCTGTTCTTTCAATATATTAAGGGGAAACTACTCACGAAGGAAGTGGTGGGGCCATTGGATGACCACGGAATAAAGGGAGTGCTAAAGGAGGACAAAGCAATCACTAAACTGAACACATTTTTTGCGTCTGTATTTACTGAAGAGGATATACGCAACAAACCGGAAGCCGACAGGCTATACGCAGGAAATGAAGACAGAAAACTGACGGGGTTGACGGTCAGTCTAGAAGAGGTATGCAGGCAGATTGACAGGCTTAAAAATGATAAATCCCTGGGACCGGATGGCATCCATCCGAGGGTAATCAAGGAACTGAAAGGGACTATAGCTGAACTGCTTCAACTAATAGCCAATTTGTTGATCAAATCGGGAAGGATTCCGGAAGACTGGAAGGTCGCAAATGTTACGTCGATCTTCAAGAAAGGTTCGAGGGGAGATCCGGGAAACTACAGACCGGTGAGTCTAACCTCGATATCGGGAAAGATGGTTCAGACGCTGATAAAGAACTGCATCATTGATCACCTTGACGGACACTTTCTAATGAGGACCAGCCAGCACGGCTTCAACAAAGGAAGATCTTATTTGACTACTTTGCTGCACTTCTTCGAGGGAGTAAACAGGCTGATAGACAAGGGTGACCAGGTTGACATTGTATATCTGGATTTTCAGAAGGCGTTCAATAAGGTTCCACATGAACAACTACTTTGGAAAATTGCGAGCCATGGAATCGAGGGTGAAATAGTCATGTGGATTAAAAACTGGCTGGAGCATAGGAAACAGAGAGTGGGGTAAATGGACAATACTCAGACTGTAACAGCGTCACCAGTGGGGTGCCGCAGGGTTCAGTGCTTGGACCCGTGCTCTTCAACATCTTTATAAATGATCTGGACATTGGTACGACGAGTGAGTGATTAAATTTGCGGACGATACGAAGTTATTCAGAGTAGTGAAGACACAGGGGGATTGCGAAGATCTGCAACGTGATATAATCAAGCTCGAGAAATGGGCATCGACTTGGCAAATGAGGTTTAACGTGGATAAGTGTAAAGTGATGCATGTCTTTAACAAAAATCTCATGCACAATACAGGATGCGATACTTGGAGAGACCTCCCAGGAAAGAGACAAGTCGATGAAGCCGTCTACACAATGCGTGGCAGCGGCGAAAAGGGTGAACAGAATGCTAGGAATGATTAAGAAGGGGTTCACAAACAGATCGGAGGTTATCATGCCGCTGTACCGGGCCATAGTGCGCCCTCACCTGGAGTACTGCGTCCAGCACTGGTCACCATACACGAAGAAGGACACGGTACTACTCGAAAGGGTCCAGAGAAGAGCGACTAAAATGCTTAAGGGGCTGGAGGAGTTGCCATACAGTGAGAGATTGGAGAAACTGGGCCTCTTCTCTCTTTAAAAGAGGAGACTGAGAGGGGACATGATCAAAACATTCAAAATACTGAAGGGAATAGACTTAACAGATAAAGACAGATTGTTCACCCTCTCCAAGGTAGGGAGAATGAGAGGGCACTCTCTAAAGTTGCAAGGGGAAAGATTCCATGCAAATGTAAGGAAGTTCTTCTTCACCCAGAGAGTGGTAGAAAACTGGAACGATCTTCTGGAGTCTATTATAGGGGAAAACACCCTCCAGGGATTCAAGACAAAGTTGGACAAGTTCCTGCTAAACTAGAACGTACGCAGGTGAAGTTGGACTCATTTAGAGCACTGGTCTTTGACCTGGGGGCTGCCGTGTGAGCGGACTGCTGGATACGATGGACCACTGGGCTGATCCAGCAGCGGCAATTCTTATGTTCTGTCCTGTGCTAGAGGATTGAAGGGTCTGAGCCCTCCCCCTGGATGATCCCCCTGTAACAACCAATACATGCTGTAATAGGCTTGAGGACTGCATGCCAGCCGCGGAATCCTGATCCCCAGCTACCCCCGTGGACCGGCAGGACCGCTGCAAAGGCGCCACATGAAGGCAAACCCAAGGAACGAACTCCAGAATTGCTACCATGGAACTTAGGACCTGCACCTAATCCCAAACTATTGGCCGGGGAAGAAAAGGACACACCTCCTTGAGGTCTAGCGTCATGAGGAATTGATTGACCCACTTAAGGTCCACCAAGTAAATGGAATCACGCCCCTGGCCCCTCTGATCTGAAGGGACTGGAACTACTGCTCCCAAGCCCCGCAAGTGAACTCCACACCACCTCTTCTTTGGCCCCCGAACACGGGGATGCTAAGAAAGAATCTGTGACGGGAGAGAAAAACTCTAATTTGTAGCCTTCATGAACTATAAACAGGACACCCTGGTCTGACGTAATTTTGGCCCATTCCGCCAGTAAGGAGGACAGCCGCCCCCCCCTATCCAAACGGCGGAAGGGGCCAATACCCTGTCATTGTGCAGATCTTGAGGTCTGGGGACGAGCTGGCAACGAGGAAGAAGGCTTGGCAGGGCGAAAGGCCTGCTTTTGCGAAACCTTGGACCTAGCACTGTATCACACATTATAGGAAGCCCTATACGCCGACTTCCCTGGGCTATACCTCCTGGTATCCTGAAAACATGGCCTAGATGATGATGACTGCCGCAAACTCCTTGGCCTATCTTCCGGTAACCTCTGAGATCTAGAGTCCCTGAAATCCTTCACCAACTTATCGATGTCCTCTCCAAAAAAATGGCCTTTAAAAGGAAGCCATACCAAACACAATTTGGAGGCTGCGTCCGTCGCCCAATGCCGCTGCCACAAGTGCCGTCTGGACACCATAGACAGAGCCATCTGCTTCGCTGAAGCTTGAACAACATTGTATAAGGAATCCGCCAGATATGCAAGCCCTGACTCCACATCCATAAAATCTGGGGGTAGAGCCTCCCCTGACTCTACCAACTCATCTGTAATCTGTTAGACCCACTGAAGACAAGCTCGTGCCGCATAAGAACTGCACACAGCCGCCTGCAAAATCAGGGTTGCCACATCAAAGGAAGACTTCAAGGTTGACTCAATCTTACTGTCCTGAGGATCCTTAAGTGCCACTCCCCCCCTCCACTGGTAGAGTGGTCTTCCTAGCCACAGCTGTCACTAATGCGTCCACCTTTGGAAGCCTAAACCTGTCCAGCTCCTGCTGAGTCACCGGATATAACTGTCGCATAGCCTTTGCCACCCTGAGACCAGATTCAGGCGGCCCATTACTCAGAGATTAACTCCTGCATGGCCTCATGCACCAGAAAGGCTTTAGGAGGCCTCCTTGTGCTAGCCATAAGAGGATTGGTCACAACAGACCCCGATCCCCCCTTTCAGTGTCAGACTGAAAAATATGCAGGCATTACAACGCCTTGGAGATAAAGGACGTCAGCTGCACCTTATGGCACAGACACAATGCTGACGGATCATCAATCTCTGTTCCTAACACCTTGACCAATTCCCTATTGTGCCCACTGGTATCCCCCCCCCCCCCCCCCCGGAACCGAGCAGAGCCAAAGAGACCTCAGGGCTGGAAGCCTAAACTCATCCACCTCAGGCACCACCCTGTGCCACTTGGCCCCTTTATGACACTCCCCTTCCAAAACCAAACTGTAGCTGGGCCAGCAAAACTGGGGTCAAGCCACCCCCTGAGCTCTTCCCCTCTCTGTCAGGATTTGCTCTCTGCAGCAAAAACGTCTTATGTAGCAGAAGGACAAACTCCGGAGAGAAATGCCTAAAGCCTGCTAGTAGATCCCAATCCACCTCTCCCTGCGCCTTTACCTCTCCCGCAGCCACCGCCAAAGTGCTCGGCCGGCGCAGGCACCGCCTTCTTTTCCCCAAGCACATCCTTTGTGCGGTAAGCCAGCACACCCTCCAGTGCCAGCAAAGCCACCGCCGCCGCATCCCCTGCACATGCGGCAGAACAAATTCCCGATGGTGAACAGCATTTCACGTACCGCGAGCAGTGTTTAACCGCTTCCAAAGCCATGCCTCTCATGGTCCCTCTCACCCGCACACAAGTTCAATGAAAATATCAGTGCTTTGTGCTCCTGAAAGGCAGAATCTTTGTACCACAGCACAAACTCTGTGCCAGCAAAACCTGGTTTGGGCCTATTGTTTTTTTTTATGGGAAAACCTCCGAACCAATTAATTCCTGTTCTCTACGGGTGGTGAGGGTGGGAAAGGGACCTGTGGGGGCCCAGGTGTTTCCCCCAAAGTCAGTACCTTTTTGCCAACACCCCTAAACTCAACTGAAGCCTAAGCAACAGGAGGATTAGCATTTCATGTCCAAGAGTCAGAAGCCAGTAGCTGAAACCACGAGCCAGATGAATAGCAGCCATCCAAACTGGTCAGGAGGGATTCTATTCAAGATATACACCTACGAGTCAGTTCTCTATCTTCACCTGCTGGAAGATGTGTGCTATCCCACTAGTCTCTGGATTCATCTGCTGCCAGCGCTAAGGAATGGTATTTATCGCTCCAGAAATGGAGTGACTAGCAAATCTAATGTAGACAATCTGCCAAAACTGCTGCGGATGACAGCACAAATCTGATCTGTGATCCACAAGAGGGGTGCATCAGTTCCTATCCATGAAGCTGTGCACGACTTCCAGAGATGAAGGTATGGCACATAAAAAGTCAGAGTGGGCCACGCTTCCAGCGAGAAAGCTGTGCCAAGCAGGCAGTCGACACGAGTTGAGCCAAGGAGTCACCCAGAATGATATACTTGCACTTGTCAGACTAGCACAGGGCTGTGTGCAACCACCATGTAGATCCTAGAGCAAAAGCATGTTTTTTATTAAATTGCAGAAGAAACATGCAGTATTCACTGTCGGTTTGTCACCATTTGCCCCAATCTGCTGCATTCTCTCTGAGTGTGTTTGCACTTTTTTTTTTTTTTTAAGTGAGGGAGCAAGGAATGCAGGACAATGGGAAATGAAATTTAGCACCAGGGATGGGTAGGGAATTTGCACCACCAGCTATACCCAAAAAAGGCACACAGGAGGCTAGATCCCTAAGTTCAGCAGAGTTAGCATAGCTAAAACAGGAGCCGCGCCACCTTTTATAGATCAAGTTGAGCAGCAGAAGAAACCAGGAGCGCAGTCCTAAACTCTGTGTGAACTAGAGACATGCCCTCCCTTGCCTCCATTTTCTGGGATATGATCTCATGTTATTCAGTGATAATCCCTCCATGATCGTTCAATTGTAGGCCACCTATGTGTTAATAGTATGCCTCCTATATGTTATCGCTCTGTTCCGTCTGTTGTATGTCTCCTATGTTTTATCACTTTGTTATTCCACTGATTGTTTGAAACTATGTATGTTTTACCTGAGCTTTCTGGGAGGATGGGATATAAAATGAAATAAATAAATAAGGACCATCCAACCACCTGCGGAGATAGAGAATACTGAAATCCCAGTGAGCAGACCATCACATATATGACAGAGCTTAACCTTGTGCTCTCTATCTCCACCTGCTGGTAGACAGACTTAACCCACTCGTCTGGATTCATCTGCTGCTGCTAACAAGGAAAATCGCATCTGTTAAAAGCATATGCAAGCAGGTCTGGGACTGCCAACTGTTGCATAAGAGGTGGAAGCTCAAAAAATATACAGGGGCAGCATATATGTCCCACAGAAGCAGTATAGAAAAAAGCATTTGCATGATTTGCTGGTAGTTCTCCTTCCCTCCCCTCCACCTTTGGCATCAATGGACGCTAATGACGTTTGCCCATGATGTGCTACTGCTACAATAAGGCACACCTATGATGCACGCTCATGTGTGCCTACAATGTAGCATTTCCTGGCGCAAGTGAACATTTATGCCTCTATCCGTGAACTATTCTGCACATGTGTCAGTAGCTTCTCCAGTGATTGATGGAATGGAATTTCCATGGACCTGCATGTATTTTGCAACATCACTCGTCCTGCTACCTAAGGAAAATACCTGTTAAAAGATAAGTAACATTGCCAATTGGAATTAATTGAATTGATTTAATTGAATCCCTCAAGGCTCCCCACTATCTCCCACCTTGTTCAACATATATATCTCCTCCCTAGGTCACCTACTGCAAAAGTTAAATCTAATATATTACATTTATGCAGATGACATCTCTATATTAATTCCAATAACAAATGTGACGAATGCCACATCCAAGCACATCTCTTTCATTATGACGGAAATTGAACAATGGACCACAAACTTTAAATTGAAACTAAACTCAGAAAAAACAAAAAATTTTCCTGGCTAGCCCAAAGGAAAAAATCACCACAAAAACAATACAAATAAATGGTCATGACCACCCAATGCTAAAAACTATAAGAATATTAGGAGTCACTCTAGATACCAAATTAACTATGACCGATCACATAAACTCGGTGACAACAAAATGCTTCTCCACTCTTTGGAAACTGAAAACCATAAAAAAATATTTCGACCCTTTATCCGTCAGATTACTGGTTCAGTCACTGATTCTATCCACCCTGGACTATTGTAACATTATCTACTTGGGGATACCTAAAAAAACCGTAAGAAAACTGCGAATAATTCAAAACACGGCCGTCCGCTTAATATTTGGACTAAAGAAAAGTGATCACGTTAGTCCCTTTTACAAACGATTACACTGGTTACCACTCGAAGAAAGAATTCTATTCAAGTTCTCCTGCTTTTGCTATAAATTAATCTGGGGAATGGCCCCTAATTACCTCCTACCTCATTTTGAATTCTATTCCCCCATTAAATCTACCAGAAACAGATCCAAGATGGCGACTCGTACCTGTGTCTGGTGAGACGCTGTGGAACTATCGTTCTTCATTTTCCTGCGAACAGTTTTGTTTTTTTCTGTCTTTATTTCGATGCCGAAGAGACGGGATAAGAGCACCGCTGCAGCCTCGCGGCGCCCTGAACACCCCCCTCTCGCCACCATCAAACACTTTCTACAGCGTCTGCAAAGGGAGCCTGGAGTCTCGGGGAATCGCCCGCTGGATTCTGCGGCATGGAGTGACGCCGAACCGGAAGTCCCAGGGCTAGACACTACTCTGAGCCCCGACCAGAGGATTCCACCTCCCCCACCGCTGAGCGCGAGCTCCCCACGTGAATGGAGTGGGCCAGAAGCAGCAGCACTTCATGACCGAGAGGCTGTAACATCGGGGAGCCAGCAAGGGGAAGCCTCGATGGCTTTTTTAAGCCCAGAGACAGTTCCAGCGGATAGGAGATCTGAGGGAGAAGAAAACCCAGATCTGCAGACAGAAGGAAGTCAAGGTGAGCCCTTTTTCAACTTTACATGAGATCTCCTTTAAACATGAAAAACCAGCTGAAATGACTCTTGACTCAATATGGGACCTAGTTTCTAAATTGGGAGACTCACTAACCAAACAGATTAAAGAAGGAGAAAAGAATATAAAAATTCAAAAACAAACAATAGAGGAACATAAACAGGAAATTTCCAATATTAAAGAAAAAATAGGAGAAACTGAAAAAGAAGTAATAATGATTAAACAAGTTCAAATTACAATAATAAAGGATAATCAAATTATAAGAAGAAAGTTGAAAACAATGGAAAATAACTATCGGACTAATAACCTCCGCTTATTGAACTTTCCAAAAGTTCCAGCTATAAAACCAAGGGAGATGATAAAAAGGTACTTTATTGAGATATTAAATATTCCTGAGGAATCATTACCCCCTCTCACTTGGGTATATTATTTGCCTAATAAAGTAATGGATCAGCAAACAGAGGATCAGAAACAGGAAGCACAAGACCTTCAACAAGATTTGACAGCAATTCTGGAAGTATCAGATAAAGATTTGGCTAAACCAGCAACTCTTTTATTATCTGTGGTGTTGCTGCCAGATAAGGATTGGATACTAAAAATGTTCTTTAAGAACAAAAATAAGGAATTTCTGGGTTTGAAAATTCAAATATTTCCAGATGTTAGCAGAGAAACCCAGAGTCGTAGACGTCAATTCCTTTTGATGAAAGCAGGAGTTGCACAGCTGGGTGGCATTTTCTTTTTACGTTTTCCATGTAAATGTATAATAAGGTATCGAGATAACAAATATGTGTTTTTTGAACCGGCTCAACTTACAGCTTTCTTGACGCAGAAACGTTTGGAGAAGGAAGGAAGAACAACAACAATGTAATAGTAACAACTAATGGACTCGATAAATAGAATAAGCTCCTTAAACCAGTCAATAGATACTTTTTTCTTGTTAGGTTTATTAATGGATTTCCTTAAAGTTCACTCATAAAATCTTGGATCATTAATTTGAGGACTTGAGATTGTTAGATTTAGAGATCCTTGTATTATGGAAATTATTTTCTGTTATTTTTATGAATGATTAGACAATCTTTCTGTACAAAATGTTTTGATTTTGTTAAAATTTAAAACGATAAATAAAGAATTTTTTTTAAAAAAAGATCTACCAGAAACAACAACCTGTTTCCATACCCGAAAATCGTTGGCTGCAGATATCGAACCTTCCTGGACAGAACTTTCAAGTTTCAAGCTGGTAGACAGCAATCATGGCTAGGCTATCTCATCGATACCGCTAGGTTGAACTACAGCATCTTCCGGAAAGAACTAAAGACCACTTTGTTTAGGAAATTCTTGTCCTAGCCAGACACTCTCCCGCGAACATAACTTCAATACCTTATCCTGAATTTCTTCCTCACACTAGATATCCACATTCCCTGTCTGCTAAATATTCCCTCTTCATAATTGTATCCTGATATTCGCTGATGTTAGAATATTTTCAATTGTAAGATGTAAAATAGTTATTTATACATTACTTGTTGGAATATTCATATTTATCTCTATCTCTACCTCTGTCTTTATATTTTTATCTTTATTTTTCATAAATTGTTTCTTCAGGTACTTTAGTTAGATTGTGAGCCTTTGGGACAGTTAGGGAAATTTTTCCAAGTACCTATCTTATTTATTTTTATCTATTGTATCTTTGTAATGCATCATTTTTGTAAACCGCTTAGAAACCTCACGGTTATTAGCGGTATATAAGAATTAAATTAAATTAAATGAAAAAATTAAAGTCAAGGCAGTGAAGGAGAACAGCAAGATTATATACCATGCATATGAAGGTAGTAAGACAACTAACAAAACTAGAACAGGAAACAATATTTTAAGCAAAAGATTCTAAAAACTATCTAATTTATGCTTAAAACTGTGAAAGTTGTACCCTATTTTCATTTGTACCCTATTTTCACTCACCAAAGTAGATTGGAAGAAAGTCCTTCCACATATTTTGCAAGGTGTCAGTTGCTCCTGCTGTACCGAACGGTTTTCTGTAAAAAGAAAATCTACAAATAAAAATACATACTGAAGATTCCAGAAGATAAATCTGTTTTACTTTGTCTCAAATCTTGCCTGCAGAGCAGGGCAAGCAAACACAAAATCTTCAGAAGTCTGTTTGCTCAATGGCACATTTTTACTCTGCAATTAAAACCTCCTCATCTGAAACTAAAGGAGCTGCATCTATTACTCCTGGCATAATTCTGCACAAAAATATTCAAAATTCTGTGCACAAACCCTCCCCCCCTTTATGAAGTCACATTAGGGTTTGCTTTTATTTAAATCATTGGCTGCAGCAGTAAAAGCTCCGATGCTCAAAGGAATTCTATGAGCGTCAGAGCTTTTACCATCATGGCCGGAGTTTAAAAAAAAAGAGAACCCATGGCTTCATAAAAGGGGGGAAAATTTTGGAAATTCTGCAAGTTTATTTGACAACATTTAAACAATATCTTCACCAATTATTATCCAGAATTCCTGTACAATTTGGTATTTTCATTACCATACATACTCGAATATAAACTGACCCTAATATAAACTGAGGTAGCCTTTTTCTCCCCCCAAAAGGAAAAAAGGTTGACTAGAAGGGGTGTGTGTGTTAATATTCAAGTGCAGTGCCTTGCTTGCCCTATCCTAACAGGAACCTGTTCTCCCTCCCTCCCTGCTCTGACAGGCTCTGCATCCAACCCCCCTTCCTCTCTGCCAGGTTCTGTACCTTGCCCTCCCTCCCTCCTGATGCCTTGAAGATCTTCACCGGGCCTACCTAAGTCCTGGTGGTCTAGCAGTGGGCCTGGACAGAAGGGATCTCTCCCGCCTCCTGTCCCAGCCGATCCGAAGAATCATTACTTCCCTCCCGCCTTCCCTGGGTACCTTTAGAATCCTTGGTGATCCAGTGGTAAACCACGGAAGGAGAGTGCCTGTGCAGAGCCACTAACATATTGACTGTGGTGAACTTGCAGCAGTCAATCAGCTAGCGCCTCTGCATAGGCAGGAGTGAAGGAAGGTCGTTCCTGCCTCGGCTCACCCTGGAACACCAGGGATTCTAAAGGTATGCAAGTGAGGCAGGAGGGAAGCAATAATTCTTAGAATTGGCTAGGACAGGGTTGGGAGGGATCCCAGCTGTTCTGGACCACCGCTGGACCACCAGGGATTTAAAAGGTACACTGGGGAGGATTGTAAAAGTTGGGACAGGAAACGGAAGGGATCTCTCCTGTCCCAGCCCACCGCTGGACCACCAGGTCTCACGGCAGGCCTGGCAGAGGCCTGCAACAGGTGGGGGGGGGGCAGGTCAGCGCTGACCTGAATTTAAACTGAGACCCCCATTTTTGGGCCCCAAAATCTCAGTTTATATTTGAGTATATACAGTAAATTATACTAGACAAAACAGAGCCTTCAAATTTTTCTCACTTACTTTCTTCTAGAAGCACACCTTTGTAATAGCCCACCTTAGTGAAATTTGATTGGTTTGTTTTCATAGTACTTCACTTTCCCTTTATGTTGTTGAAAAACATTTCTGAAAGCTATTTCAATAAATTCAGAATAAAAAAAACTTTTTTTTTCTATCTTTTGTTGTCTGAGTAGTTTATTTTTCCATTCTCTTAGGTCCAAGAGTCCCTTTTCTGCTTTTCTTTGTTTTTATTGTAACTGTCTTCCCATGATCACCTGTCCATTTTACATTTTGTACCTATCTGTCCTGTCTGTATCTGTCCCCCCTGAGCTTCTCCCCTCTGTGTCCCTCTCCATTCCCCTGCATCCATCATCCCTCTGTCACAATCACCTCTTAATCAAGCAATGTCCCTGTGTCTAGCAGTCCTTATATGCCCCTGTCTCCCCTTCAAGAATTCTTCTCCATATCTTTCCCTCTCTGGACCCAGCATTACTTCAGTGTCCCTGTCTAGGATCTCTTCTCAATGTTTCTGTGCCTGTGTGCAGGATTTTCCACCGCCAGCCAACATCTCTCATTCCAGCCCCTCCCCACAACATCTCATGCTCTCTCACTCCTGTTCCCGCCCTCCAACATTTCTCCCCAGTCCCCCCAAATATCCCTTTCTCTCACCTCTGTCCCCCCAAGCCAGCATTTATCAATCCATCCCTCACCAGCCAGCATCTCCTACCCTCTCTGCACCGTGACCAGTGATGCCTGAAGAAAGAGGAAGTGGCATGATCAAGGGCAGGAACGCGGTAGAGGGAAGCCTGCATAGGCTGTCCAAATGCCCAAAGATGTCACTGGCAATGATTCGGGCAGCAGAGACTGAGGGAATGCTAAACATGCACAGAAACAGGTAATTTCTACATGCCTGGGGAATTCTGTACAAATTCTGCATTGTGCAGTTGCACAGAATTCTACCAGGAGTAATCTACTGAATATTGCCTTGATGACATTAAATTTCATCTGCCACTTGGAGCCCAGTCTTCCAATTTCCTAAGGTCTGCCTGCAATGTTTCACAATCCACATGTGTTTTAACAACTTTGAACAGTTTAGTGTCATCATTCCAATTTCCAGATCGTTTATAAATAAGTTAAATAGCACCGATTCCAGTATAGATCCCTGCTGCACTCCACTGTTTACTCTCCTCCATTGAGAAAAATGACCATTTAACCCTACCCTCTGTTTTCTATCCGATAACCAGTTCCTAATCCACAACTGAACTTTGCTTCCTATCCCGACTCTCTCATTTTCTGAGAGAACTGTCAAAAGCTTTCTGAAAATCTAGATACACTATATCAAACGGCTCACCTTTATCCATATAAGAACATAAGAACTAGAGAATGACACGGGGAAAAAAAATTTGTCCCCGTGACCACTGTCCCTGCCCCATTCCCATCCCCACAACCACTATCCCCGCAGCATCCATACAAGCCTCAGTACTGCAATATTTAGCTTATTCCTTCCTTATAAATCAAAGTTCTGACTGCTGAACTAGAGAAATATGTTCAGCTGGCAGGGTTTTGTTTATAAATTTTTATCAACACAACTAATACACTACTTTATTCAAAAGCAAAAAAAAAATATAATAAAATATAATTTTTTTCTACCTTTGTTGTCTGGTTTCTGCTTTTCTCATCTTCTCCTCATTCATTTCCTTCCATCCACTGTCTGCCTTCTCTGTCTCTTCCATATGCTCTGTTACTGTGCCTCTCCCTTCCATCTCTCCCTCCACCCCCACTCCCACCCCAATTGGTCTGCCACCCTTCTTCTTCCCTCCGCTCCCCCCATAGTCTGGAATCTCTCTCTTCCCCAGTTCCCTTCAGCATCTGTTCCTCCTCACTCCACCTTCCCCAGTTCCCTTCAGCGTCTGTTCCTCCCAAACCCACCTTCTTCAGTTCCCTTCAGCGTCTGTTCCTCCCCTCCCCACTCCACCTTCCCCAGTTCGATTCAGCGTCTGTTCCTCCCTACTCCACCTTCCCCATTTCGATTCAGCATCTGTTCCTCCCCACCCCACCTTCCCCAGTGCCCTTCAACGTCTGTCTTCTCCACCCCACCCTTCCTCCCTTTCTCCCTCCCTGCTCCTTAACTTCGCGGCAGGCAATTTCTCTAAAAGTACTTCCTACCAGCAGCTGGAGCGTTGAAATCGCATGTGGCTGCAGGAAAGGTTGTCTCTGATGCAATTTCCGGTTGCATCAGAGATGACCTTTACAGCAGCCACATGCGATTTCAATGCTCCGGCTGCTGGTAGGAAGCACTTTTAGAGAAATTGCCTGCTCAGACGGCGGCGGCAATCGGGCTCAGGCAGCAGCGATCGGGTGGCAGCGATCAGAAGGGATTGAGGGAGGGAGATGTTTGGACGGTGGTGGCGATCAGGCGGCGGCAGCTATCAGTATGGAGGAAGGGAGCACGATCGGTGACCGTGCGCATTCCCTCCCTTCACTATGGAGACAAGGCCATTCACCACTCCATGGGGCAGTGAATGGCCTTCTCCCCGTACCTGCGGCGACTTCTTTTCTCTCCTCAGTTTCGGCAGGTTAGCCACGGGTAACAGCCACCATGTCATTCTCTAATAAGAACATAAGAATTGCCGCTGCTGGGTCAGAACAGTGGTCCATCGTGCCCAGCAGTCCGCTCACGCGGCGGCCCTTATGTCAAAGACCAGTGCCCTAACTGAGACACCTTACCTGCATACGTTCTGGTTCAGCAGGAACTTGTCTAAATTTGTCTTGAATCCCTGGAGGGTGTTTTCCCCTATAACAGCCTCCGGAAGAGCGTTTCAGTTTTCTACCACTTTCTGGGTGAATAAGAACTTCCTTACATTTGTACGGAATCTATCCCCTTTTAACTTTAGAGAGTGTCCTCTCGTTCTCTCTACCTTGGAGAGGGTGAACAACCTGTCTTTATCTACTAAGTCTATTCCCTTCATTATCTTGAATGTTTCGATCATATCCCCTCTCAGGCTCCTCTTTTCAAGGGAGAAGAGGCCCAGTTTCTCTAATCTCTCACTGTACAGCAACTCCTCCAGCCTCTTAACCATTTTAGTTGCTCTTCTCTGGACCCTTTCAAGTAGTATTGTGTCCTTCTTCATGTACGGCGACCAGTGCTGGACGCAATATTCCAGGTGAGGGCGTACCATGGTCCGGTATAGCGGCATGATAACTAAACTAAACTAAAACTTAGCTTTATATACCGGGTCACCAACCAAAGGAAGCTCGACTCAGTTAACAGTAAATAGGAAAAAGGAGTATTAAAAAAACACAACCCAGCAGCAAATTACAAAGAATTAATTTTCAAAATGTTATAAACTTCTCCAATCTGTTCGTGATCCTCTTCTTTATCATTCCTAGCATTCTGTTTGCCCTTTTCGCCGCCGCCACACATTGCACGGATGGCTTCATCAACTTGTCGATCAGAACCCCAAGTCTCTTTCCTGGGAAGTCTCTCCAAGTACCGCCCCGGACATCCTGCATTCGTGTATAAGATTTTTGTTACCGACATGCATCACCTTACACTTATCCACATTAAACCTCATTTACCATGTCACAGCCCATGTCTCGAGTGTGTTTATGTCCCGTTGCAGGTCTTCACTACTCTGAATAACTTCGTATTGTCTGCAAATTTAATCACTTCACTTGTCGTACCAATTTCCAGGTCGTTTATAAATATGTTGAAGAGCACAGGTCCCAGCACCAAACCCTGCAGCACTCCACTCATGACGCTTTTCCAGTCCGAGTATTGTCCATTTACCCCCACTCTTTGTTTCCTATCCGCCAGCCAGTTTTTAATCCACGTGAGTATTTCACCCTCGATTCCATGTCTCGCAATTTTTCGAAGTAGTTGTTCATGCGGAACCTTGTCGAACGACTTCTGAAAATCCAGATATATGATGTCTATCAGGTCATCTTTGTCTATCTGTCTGTTTACTCCCTCGAAGAAGTGCAGCAAGTTTGTCAAGCAAGATCTTCCTTTGCTGAAGCCGTGATGACTCTGTCTTATTAAATCATGTTTGTCTACATGTTTCATAATTTTATTTTTAATAACTGTTTCCACCATTTTGCCTGGCACTGAAGTCAGGCTTACTGAGGCCTTTTTTCTCCCAGCATTTAGATTGTTAGTTATGGTTTGGAACTTTTGTGAAACTAAAGCAGTTTGCTTTGTTCTTTATATACGAGTAAGATCGTATTAACTGTTGTAATTGAAATCACCCATTATTATATTGTTGCCTAATTCGCCAGCTTTCCTAATCTCTGAAAACATTTCTTCATCTTTCTGCTTATTTTGTCCTGGGGTACAGTAGTATAATCCTACCTTTAAATTCCTTCCCTTCACATATGGCATTTCTAATCATATGGATTCCACACTGCTATCTATGTCATGCAGAATGTTTATTTTATTTAATTGAATTCACTCTTAACATATAGCGCAACCACCCCCTCCCTCCAATTTGATCTACTCTATCCTTATGATATAATTTGTACCCAAGTAACACAGTGTCCCATTGATTGTCCTCCTTCCACCAGGTCTCTGAGATGCCTACTATATCTATCTCATCATTCAGTGCTATGTACTCTAACTCTCCTATTTTATTTTTTAGGCTTCTAACATTTGTATACAGGCACTTCAAATTGTGTTTTTTCTTTGTACAACAGGCTGCTGAGAAGACAGGGAAAATTTGAGTCTTTTACTCTGCCTTCCTCCTAAACACTTCTGGCTTTCTTTCACCATTATTGAAACCTCTCTACTGGGACTCCCTAAACATCCTGTTTCAATAATATCCTTCAAGGATACCTCACACCGAACCATCTAACTAGTGATTTTTAAATCATGATTCAAATCAAATCTACCCTGGTGCAAAGTGATGCATATTGGGAAGAATAACCCAAATTATACAGGACCTACATGGTACTAGGTTCCACATCAGAAGTCACCATCAAGAAAGAAAATATTGTGGACAATATGTTGAAATCTTCTGTCAGTGTGCAGCAGAGAGCCAAAAACGCAAACACAATGTTGGGTTTGAAAATGAATCAAAGTACAGTCTAACCTTGGATAGTGAGTAACGTGGTTTGCGAGTGTTTTGCGAGACGAGCAAAACATTTTATTAAATTTTAACTCGATAAACGAGTGTTGTCTTGCAGTACAAGCACATATATGTGCTGTACGTCAAGAACGCATAATATATGTGTGTCAAACCACTGGTCTCATCACTGAGCACGGCTGAACGTAATACAAGCACCCGCAGTTCAAGCGCATACAAAATATGCCCATCTCACACTGAGCATGGCTGAATGTAATAAATACAAATAACTTCTGGCTGTAAACTTTCAATAATATTCGCACTTAAGGCTAGAGTCATATACATCAGAGTCAGGAAGTCTTAAGATACATGACTCACAGACCTCAGCTGCGCAGCTTGTATGAGTATAAAACTCCCTTCGGCACTCGGATGTCATGTATCTTAAGGCTTCCTGACTCTGATGTGAATGTAATAAAAGCATCATGCCCAATTCACCCGCAGTGTAGTGACTGTTCGAAACGAGCGAGGTCTTGCAATACAAGTACGCACAGTACTGTATTTTGTATTAAAGTTTTTGGGTTGTGGAACAAAATGTCTGAGTTTCCATTATTTCCTATGGGAAAATTTGCTTTGATATACAACTGCTTTGGGTTATGAGAATGCTTCTGGAACGAATTATGCTTGCAAACCAAGGTTTTACTGTATATTATTATGCCTTTGTATTGCTCCATGATGAGACCACACCTTGAGTATTGTGTGCAGTTGTATAAAAAAAAAAAAGACATAGTGGAATAGAAAAAGGTAAAAAGAAGAACACCTCCCCCCCCACACACACACTTTTATCAAGCAGCACTAGAGGTTTTTAGCACGAGCCGGCATGGTAAATGCTCCAATGCTCATAGGAATTCTATGAATGTCAGAACATTTACCATGCCAGCTTATGCTAAAAACCTCTAGCACAGCTTGATAAAAGGGACCCAAAGTGATTAAAGGGATGGAAGGACTCATATGATGAAATGCTGAAGAGGTCAGAGCACTTCAGCATGGAGAAGGGAGACATGATTTTTAGATCTATAAAATCTTGAATAGAGTGCAATGGGTAAATATGAATCAACTGTTTACTCTTTCAAAAAGTACATAGACTAGTGGACACTCCATGAAATTACCTAGTAGCACATTTAAAACAAACAAAAGACATTTTTTTTTTCACTCAGCCTGTATGGCCATCTCTGAAAAAAGATGATCAAGGTCACCAGAAACAAAATATTAAGTTATAATGAATCTTGTTAAAGAAACAATTTGTAATATAACTGTCCAAACCTTATCCTTTTATGTGAAAAATAAATAAAAAAGTTACAGAAGTTCAAACATGTAATTTTTTCAGACTGCTTATGAATCTGTCATAAAAAATCAAACAATTTTGGATCCTCTACATCAGTGTTCTTCAACCGCCAGTCCGCAGAAATTTTCTGCTGGTCCGCAGAGCCGGTACATCCATCGGGCAGAAGACAGTGTTCTTCAGCCGCCGGTGCGATCAACGCGGCATCTTCGGGCCGGCTCCCCAAGTGCTGCAGTGCACAAAGTCATGGGAAAAGGCTCCTACACGCGTCCTGTGCCTAAACCGGAAACCTTCTCTCTGACTTCACAACGTCAGAGGGAAGGCTTCCAGATGAGGCACGCGATGTGCGCGAGGAGCCGCTTTTTGCAATGCAGCACTCGGGGAGTCGGCCCGAAGATGATCACACTGTGGATCGGCCCGAAGATAGCACAGAGGGGGGGGGGAGCGCAGGCCAGAAGGCAAAGCACAGCATGGAGGGAGAGAGACAACAGTGGTAGGGGGAATGCTTTTATTTTTTTATTTAGTAATTGATTTACATCTGCTGTCTGTTTAGGAAGAAATGCATTTGTTTCTTTTCCTCTGGGGTTGTACTACTTGCAGAGTCTTGCATCTTTGGGTTTGTTTGTAAATATTAGACTTTTAGTTTTTGGTCCTGCATTTGCATGGGGTTATCTGTTTTCTTGTAGGAATGAATGTTGAAAAGCATACAGTATGCTTTGTTTATTTTAATTTTGTGGTTAACCATTACGTGTTGTTAATATGATTATATTGTATGTGTGTATATATGAAAAATGAATGGAAAAAATGGTGTTGCAATTAATACTATTATGGAGGCGGGGTCTGGGACGGAGATTGGGGGGAGATGGGCACGACTTAGCCCAGTGTTCTTCAACTGCCGGTCCACAAAATAATTATTTTATTTCCGCCGGTCCATAGGTGTCAAAAGGTTGAAGAACACTGCTCTACATGTCTCACAAACTTTGTCGAGCCGCAACACGCTAAACGTAATGACCACGGCTCACAGATGTCGACGTGATGACATCACGTGAATGCATGGTATCATATCAACATCCGCGCATGAGTGAACGTCCTCCAGACGGGCCCTGCACCACCAGTGGGGGGGGGGGAATGCCGGAAGGGAAGATGTGGGAAAAGAAGAGGCGCTGGTGCTGGCTGATTGCCTATAGGATATGCCTCTCACAGTGAGAGGTATGTCCTGTAGGCAGTTAGCCAATGCCTCTCCTCCTCCCCAGTGGCACAGTTTGTGATACACAGCTCTACATTAGCAACCTTTTTCCAGATATTGTCACATATATAGTTAGAGGGGCATAATCAAAACTTTAAAACGTCGAAACACCTGCCTAAGTCAGCACTTGGATGTCGTAATAGCAGGAACATCCAAGTGCCGATAATCAAAACAAACTTTTTAGACATTCAGCAGCACTTCTAAGCTGCTGTGCACCCAGAGATCAAAGGGGCATCCGTTGGGAGGTGTGTTAAGAGCGGGAATCAAGCAGGCTTCCACCTGGACGTCCTGAAGCAATAATCAAAGCTTTTCTAGGACATCCTAGGCAGAACTTACATGCCGGGATTTAGACCAAAGTAAAACAGGTCTAAGTGAAACTGACAAGATGACCACTGGAGGGTTTAAGGCATGACCCCCCCCTTACTTCCCTAGTGTTCATTACTCCCTTCCCTCTCCCACTGCATCCCAAGATGCACTGGGAGGGGGAAGGCCCATTATTTGCAGCCTACGGCCCTGTAGGCAGGAGGGAGTGGGCTTCTCGCCTGCCAATTTGCTTCAGAAGAAAAGAGGGTGTCAGGTGATGTGGGGCGGTGTTGCCTGATGTTAGGGGTGTCGGGTGATGTGGGGTGATCCAGGACTGGTAGTTGATGTGTGCAGGGGAGGGGAGGGGGATGTTGGGGGGGGGGGTTCGGAGATGTCAAGGGGAGGGTTATCCGGCTGATCCTGACAGGGGAATCCCCATCAGTTGAGCTGGCAGGAATCCCCGAAACCGGCTCAGCTGATGGAGAGTCCCCTGCCACGATCAGACAACGTAGTTGGATACATCTACAAAACTTGCTTTTGTGTGTTTTTCATGTGGACGTTTTTATTTTTGAAATTGGCAAAAATGGTAGACGTCCTAAAGACCAAAATGTCTACATAGGGCATTTTCAAAAATAAAAGATAGATAGATGCCTGTCAGCTGTGAAAATTGACATTTTTTTCTACTGGTTTTGTGGACGTCTTGCCCAAAACGTCCAACCTCAGACTTAGATGTCCTATCAAAAATGCCCCTCTTAACCTCTGGAACAAGTGGTAAAAGCGATTAAAATGGTCTGGACAAATTTCTGTAGGAAAAGTCCATAAACTGTTATTAAGGAAGACTTGGGGAAAGCCACTGCATATCCTTGGTATTAAGTTGCATTGAAATTTTCCACTTTTGGAGACTCCAGCAAGTAGTTGCACCCTAAACTGGTCACTATTGGAAAAAAAGAGATACCGGGCTAAATTCACTATCTGACCTATTAGAACAGTACTTATCGATTTTTCTGCAGCTGCAAACCCAAACCCTGTGACTGCAGAAAACACACAAGCCCAAAGCACAGGGCATCTGTGGTCTCTCCCTCCTTATTTGTTTCTTCCCCAGATTTTACCTTTTTGTTTTAAATAGCATTTTGGACTATATATATCGTATTTCTGCATGTATAGGCTACGGCATGGGTTTTACAAAACTTTGTATTGGGTGCAGCTTGCTTAAATGGGGTGGCTTATCTAAAGACATTAAAACTTGCTGTTAGATAAGCCACCCCATTAGAGGAGTACCGTAGCTGAACTTAAAAAAAAAAAAAAAAATCATCCCCCCTCTTCTCTCGAGCCTGGTGGGGTTTGCGGCCAAATTTTGTAGAAATCGAACGTGCCAGCTTTCCTGAGCAAATTGTGGATGCTAGTGAGGGCGCAGACGCCAATGAATTCATCACTTGGAGTCAGGTTGGTGCCAGCCTTGGAGATTAAATCCAGGCATATCTGCGTGTGCCACTGTCCGACTCCAAAGACATCTCTGCTGGCAGGCGCTGCCTCCTCCAATCTCTCTGTGCAGGGCAGGAGTGATGTTTTCGATCTCAAAGCCTGCTTCCTGAATGGCTGCCATTGTGAGAAATGATGGGAGGCAATCAGGAAGGGCACGGGGCAAGGCTTGAGATCGCAAACATCGCTCCAGCCCTATGTGTTTGGAGGAGGCAGGCCATCCAGGAGGTACTGGCAAGGGATATTTAAACGGGGGGGGGGGGGATAATGTATAGGCCGCCCCATTGTATAGGTTTTTAAACTCTTAGATAAGCCGCAGCTAGTAACATGTGGCAGCTTATCTAAGAGTTTTAAAACCTACATTGGCATTTCCTGTGGCCTACACATACAAGCTCAGAGTGTTTTTTAAGTTCGGGTGTTTTTGTTATAAGACTGTCTTTGGATTAGTACCTTCTTATCTAGTATCTTACTTGAAATTGTTTAATTCAAAAAACATACCAGAAACTCAGGTATGTTTATCTTCCCTACCCAAAGGGCCTGTCGTTTTAGAACTTTTTTAGACAGGACATTGGAATACCAGGTGGGGAAGATGAATTCCTGGATAAGTCCGTTGATTTCCAAGCTTATTCTTACTCTATATTTAGGAAATTATTAAAAACTCATTTATTTGATAAACAAGAATGTTGATTTTTATTACGTTTATGATTATAATGGTGTTTTTATTAGGTTATGTTTTTTATTCTTCTTTTTAATTAATGTTTTATTTAACTGAGGTAATTAACAGCTGGGTGTTCAAAATTGTATTTTAACTATGCTTTATTAATTTGCTGCATTAGATGCAGTGTGTATGAGATTGTATTTTTTTATTGAAATGTCTCACTTTTTTTCTGTTGGGAACCGCCTCGAATTACTGGTAGGGTGGTATACAAGAAAATAAATTATTATTATTCCACATGCAAGCTCATGTCATAATCCCAAATATAGGTTTTGTTATCTCATTTACAAAGCTTTCTAAACTGTGATTGGGATTCTATTAGGGTAACTCTTATGCTCTGTCAAATGCAGAAAATTGAGCTCACTGTACCTGAAAAACCAACTAGCCAAGGATTTAATAATTCAGAACGGAGGTGCTCTCCTAATGCTGCCCATCGTGATGTAGCTACGTTTCCTCGGGGACTGCTGCATAGTCACAGCAGCAGGACCCGAACAGCTATTATTACCCCCCCCCCCCCCCAAAAAAAAAAAAAAACCAAAAAAAAAAAAAACCGAGAGCTCATCTCAGCACCACGGGCCCAGGATCTACTTCTTGAAGAACAGCAAGACGAATCGTTTACCCTGTCATATATTGTTAAAGCACCAGCAATGTCAACATGTTTTTCCGGAGTTCAAATCCTCACTGCAGATATTCTCCTGCATGGGCCTAGTTACCAGGTGAAGTCCGCACTGACAAATGTGAGGAATAAGGGCCAGTGCATCAGAGATAAAGCTACCAGACGGATGTTCACAGCAAAGAACCAGAAAATGCAGAAACCAAACGAGAGAGGGGGAGGAGTCAGCTAAGGGCCCGGCCCAGTCCCTAACAAGGTCGCACACAGAGAAAAACGCTGTGACAGAAAGCCCGTGCACGGCCACTAGACCTGCGCCCACTCCCGCGGTCTCCAGGATTCCGCAAATTACCTTCGCCCTCTTCCATCTCGGCGCGCACGACCTCGCTCTCTCCTCTGTATCCGTAAGCTGCTGCTGTAGCAACAGAGGCGCCCAGCGCCGCCCCGACGCCAAAGCCCGAACTCAATTATCTCGCTCCCTCATTGGCTCGGCGCTGAGCAGAGCGAGGCGGGGCAGACGTACAGTAGGCTCGCGGCTCCCGTCATTTCGATGAGTTCATGTGGGTGTGGCGGAGTTGGCTGGAGGAACAATTATTATTTTTTGGTTGCTGTTGGCTGTGAAAAAAAAAACTTTCAGCCCCCGTCTGAGCTTTGGTATTTCGTCACCACGTAGAAGCTGGTCAAGTTACATGTGAAAAGCAAGATATTTTGGAATTTATTTTGTATTTTTTGTAAACTATGGTTGAGGAATAGAGTACTGTATTGGGAATTTGGATTCCAAGTTTCTTCTAGTGAGTTCAATGGTGGGTTTTTTTTAACAAAAGCGATTTCAAGCAAGAAGAATCCAATAAACTTTAGTGGGTACATGCATTGCACCAGCCGACTGACTTAGGGCTCCTTTTACTAAGCTGCGATAGCAGTTTTAGCAGGGCTTCTAGCTAAAATCCTGCGTGCACTAAAAACACTATCGCAGCTTAGTAAAAGGAGCCAAATACCAAACACTTGGTATTACGCTGAGACAGAATGCTGCAGCTGGGCAACTTTCTTCCAGCTCATGTTTTAAAGTTAATATTTTACTCATACTCCTTCTGCTCTTCTTGTCAATTTGTACAAAGATTAGCTAAGAATGACTAAGCTGCCCTAGCCCGTTTCTCTAGATCAGGGGCTTCCAAAGTGCAGGCTGGAAGAATTGTGCAGAAATGTGCCAGTTGGACTAATTTTCCAATGAACCACTTTTATCAGATACTAAGTGGCTTTGGAAATTGGCATTTTTGGCCGGATTCCAGTGTATAGGATGCCCATGGTCAGAAGCCGCCAAAGCAGCTTTTGAGAATCGCACATGGGTGTCCTATAGAGAATCACGTCTGTCCATGCCTAAGCCCGCATAACAATACGATTCTCTAATCAACATCCATGTCACAGCCGCCAGTTAGAGAAATGCATTGCCATTGAGCTGATTGCAGCAAGGGAATCTCCCTGCTGATATCAGTTTAGCGGCCACAGCTGCCCTGCGAAGACTACTGGCAGGAGAGATGCCCAGTCCTTCCTGCTGGGACACACACACCCTGCCCCCGCCAAACATCATCAGCAGGAGGGATACCCAGTCCCTCCTGCTGAAACCCCCTCCCATCCCCACAAAGATCGCCGGCAGGAAGAATGCCCAACCCCTCTTGCCAGACCCCCCCCCCCAAAGATCATCAGCAGGAGAGATGCCCAATCCCTCCTGACGGAATCCCCCTTCCCCAATGATCATAGGAGCGGACTTAGGCACCTGGGCCAACTGGAATCTTAGGCCTCTTTTGCAGTTCATTCTGGGATGCACTGGAAGTGGCCTAAGATAACGATTGGCCAGATCTCTTATGCCACTCCCATGGGTTCGGATGGACTTGGGGGGGGGGTGTTTGGAAGGGCTACTTTTCAGGTTGAGGGGGGTGGTTCCAGCAGGAGGGACTAAGCATCCCTCTTGCCAGCAATCTTTGCATGGGGTGTGAAGGGGGTTCTGGCAGGAGGGACTCGGCATTGTTCCTGCCAGCAGTCTTCATGAGGTGGGGGGGAATGTGTTGCCGCGATAAGCGCAGCAGCTTGAAATGTTGTCCTCTCTTTTTTGTCTGCACAAATATGGTAACCTTAGTTTCTACAGTAACAACTAAGAAATCAATGGCTTATCTCAGGTTTTGTGATGTGCTGACGTGCCTTAGCTCTGCACTGTGCCTCTTTATTCCATCTAACAGCATCAACACCACTGTCTCGCTTTAACCTTCTTTTTTCTTGGTGAGGTACTTTTATATGGGCAAGTTTATTTCTAAAAGCAGAGACTAAATAGAATCTAAATCGCCACACAAAGATTGTGATAAGGGAAAGCTGATGGAGGACAAGATAGAGGAGGGCTCTGAAGACTTCATGTTACCTCTTTCATGGAATGATAAGAATAATCCAAAATTGGCTAACACACCTAATCCTTGGGGAAAAAAGTTTGAGGAAATGGGGCAAATCTACCAATAAATAGAATAAATAATGGACATCAGTATGAGCCCTTCATAAATGAATGAACGTAAACCTCTGGCTCAGGCAATATCTCAAAAGGTGACCAGCACCAGACCAAAATCTAAATGAGAATAGCCTCATACATCATGTAGTCCATAAGTACCAAAAAGGTACGTGCAAAATTTCACACACTCCCAAAACCAAACAGACTTTTTAGCACCAGGGAGAAGGGGTTAAGTGGGCAACACACATACACTATCCCTAAGAGCACACCATGTGTGACCTCTTTCACGGACCATATTGAGTTAATTAAATTGGCAGTCGTACAAGTTCTTGACCCTCGCCTGGAACAATTGTCTGGCCAAATAGCTTACCTAGAATTGCTGCTTGAGGAGACCTCCAGGCAAACTGGTGATCTGGAACAAAGGGTCTTGGGACTTGAAAATGGCACTTCTGCGATGACTTGAGTCCTTTATGGCTTGCTGCTCTAGCTGGGCTTGTCTGTTAGATGGTTCTGAGGCTCGTTTAGTAAGTTAAATGGTTCTTGTTCCTATTTACAATCTTGGCTAAATAATATTCTGTCAAGTAAAAATTTTTTTACATTTAGTAACTCTTTATGTTTTGGCATATCTGGCATGTCCCTTCATGCATATGCTGAAGCTGCCCAAGATTGGGCTCCAGCACTCCCAGAAGAGGATCAGCAGGAAGAACATCTGGAAGGGCCAGGAGCAACTGCAGCACCATCACCTGCAGCAGAGGAGGAAGTGGCTCAGCCTAAGGACTTAGAGAAGCTGCTGGCTAACCTCATGGAAGAGGAGGATGATCATAATCTGGGGGAAAAGGATGCCCTCAGCAGGATGAAGGAAATCTGGTGACCATAGGGCTCAACATCCACCTGGAGTAGATCCTTCTCAGGGAAAAGGTTGTTGTGTCATTGGTGGATTGGTCGAAAGGGAGGATGATGGTAATATCATCTGAATAGCATGAAGTTATGTCTAATTTGTTTAGGCATGCGCCAAGCGTGGCTACGTAGAGGTTGAAGAGTGTTGAGGATAGTGGCGAGCCTTGGGGGACTCCGCAGGGGTTGTTCCAGGTTTCAGATCATTCTTTTCTTTGTATTGACTCTGTATTTCCTTGAGTGGAGCAATCCTTCAAACCGGTTCATAGTTAAAACCGCACGAGCCAAAGCTGGTCTGACAATCACATGCAGGACATCAGCGCGCCGTATTTAAACTCAATTTGAAAGCGCTCCGAGGAGGATTGTGAGGGGGGAACCAGCGCACTTAACTTAGTAGTGTTGGCGCTGCTGTTGGGGAGGGGGTGTTGTGGGGAGGGGAACCCCCCCATTATAGAGGAAACAGGCTTTTTCCCTATTTTATAGGGACAAAGTTCCGTTTCCTCTGTAATGTGTGTGTGTGTGGAGGTGTTCCCCCCACCCCTACAACAATAGATGACGCTTGATGAAGTTGCAGGGAAATACTTTTAAAACCAATAGGAGGAAATTTTTCCAAATATTGTCAAATAGTTAAGCTCTTGAACACATTGCCAGAGGTTGTGGTAAGAGCGATAGCGTAGCTGGTTTTATGAAAGGTTTGGACAATTTCCTGGAGGAAAAGTCCATAGTCTGATACTGAGAAAGACATGGGGGAAGCCACTGCTTGTCCTGGATCGGTAGCATGGAATATTGCTACTCCTTGGGTTTTGGCCACAGGTACTAATGTCCTGGATTGGCCACCATGAGAACAGGCTACTGGGCTTGATGGACCATTGGTCTGACCCAGTAAGGCTATTCTTATGTTCATAGCAGTATTCAAATCCAAGCTAAAAATTCACTGTTTTGAGGCTGCTTTTAACTCCTAACTCCCACCCCCCATAAGATACCTATGCCCATCCTACCATTCTCCCTGTGAGAAACTTTCCAACTCCTATATGTACTGTTTGTGTCTAAACTAGATTGTAAGCTCTTGTGAGCAAGGACCTTCTATTACATATTAAATCCACACCTTTCAGCATTTTCAAAATGATAAATAGTAGGAATTATTCATGAATACATAGTATTCGTGAGGGGACTGTATCCCTAACCCCCGCAAATATAAAAGGTGTGTACACTGGAGTAGCAAGAATAGAATACGCGCTACAATGTACTCAGACAAACACCTCAAATGCAAAGTAGCATCTGAAACATGGCATGTCTGGGTCCCCCAAAAAGAAACACTACTCACATTGGCCACTATTAATTGAAGTGCAAATTTCAACGCTGAATTCAAGGTGGTTGCCATTTTTGTTGGATGGGGTACAGTATTTCTCATTTTGTGTTATTTGTTGGAATATCTGTTTTGTATTGGTGTTTGAGGTTTTTTTTTTTTGCATGCTATCAAGTGTGTTGCAGACTGCTCTGAGCTTTGTTTAAGAAGGACGGTGGGACAGGGTACACCATTTGGTTCAGAATTTTTTTTTTCTTGGTTTTTCCTCGTCTATAGGAGGGTGTGTCTTATAGAGTGAAAAATACGGTATATGGGGAAAGTTGACTACAATCTGCAGACATAAACAATGAGGTTCTCTCTAAGTTTGAGAGAATAACCAACCTGTTATATAACAGTCCAAACCCCATCCTTCTATGTGGCAAAAGAGAGGTTCAATGATGTCACTTTGGCAAACTACTTAAGAGCCCTTTTATATAACAAAACAGCTATTTTGCACATTCCTAATATTTAACTTGAAACACCTTTTCCCAGCTGTCCTCCCCTATGGCTAATATTTGTGCAACCACCACAACAGCTTCTTCCCAAGGTCTGGTTGTCAGTCTCAAAACTCTAGTATAGGGTTGGACAAGTAGGTCAGCTCTTTAGTGTTCTGAGAGCCCCACAGTATCATAGGCTAGATATCCAAGATCTTTGGCTAAGCATCCTGGTATGAGATGTTAGAGTCAATACAGGTAACCACAAAAGAGAACGTCACCTCTGCAGAAATAGCAGCCAAGTCCAAAACAAAAGAGCAAAGCATGCCTGGTCTTCAAAACCCTTATTAGCAACCAATAATAAAATCCAGGTGTGAAGCAGTCTTGTCAATCATAAAAGAATGTAGCAAATCATGGACTTGACACTGACTCCAAAATTTTTTTCAAGAGTAACGCTTTGTGCTCAGTACACTCATGGATTTGTATTTAATTTTGGTTATTTACTTTTTAGGGACTCCTGATGCAGGCACTATAGCTGAAACACGGTCTGTGTTGAGTCTATTATTTGCTACATGCTTTTATGAGAAGACTGCTTCACACATGGTTTTTATTATTGGTTGCTAATAAACAGGGACAATACAGGTGCCAACGCACTATTATAATATAGCCCAATCACCCTGATTGCAAACAGCATTCTAGACCCTCCTGCACACTTACATAAGAACGTCAGTAGATCTGTAACGAAGTTCCTTAAGTCAACACAATTCAAGCTGATCTGAACATCACCACTGACAGTACGCACTAGCAGTTAAGCCAAAGTCACCACCAAATTTACATGCAAATAGACCTGATTTATGATATCACACATAAATAATAGATATTCTCATATATGGGTGACATCATCCATGGAGTCCCGGTACAGACAGCTGCAAAAGTGCATCGGCACTTTAAGAACTTTAGAAAGTTTGCAACTGACTCTGCGTGAGAAGAGAAGAAAAAATTGGGAGAGGTACTGGCTCCTTGATACTGAGTTGAAGTAGAAGGGAGAACCAAGGCTGTCTGGGCCACTGAGGATCTATAAGTATCATAGTGGCCGACTCCTGCTTGGCTTTGACAAGTGTCTTGAGAATAAAAGGGATGGGTAGAAATGCATAAACTTGAGCGTCCAGTTCAGAAGAAAAGCATCCGCCTACAGACGATGAGGAGAGTATAGTCTGGAGCAGAACTGGGCAACTTGTTATTGTGGGGGGGATGCAAACAAATCCACTTGAGAAGTCCCCCATTGAGAGAAAATGGGATGGAGAGCTGCTGAATTGAGCGTTCATTCATGAGGTTGAAGAATTTTGCTGAGTTTGTCTGCTAAGAAGTTCTGTTCTCCCTGAATATAGATTGTCTTGAGAAAGATGTTGCGAGCAATTGACCAAAGCCAGATCTGAGCCTCCTGACAGAGGAGAGAACCTGTCACTCCTTGCTTGTTTATATAATACATGGCGACTTGATTGTCCGTGCGGACTAGGACATGATTGACTACTAAATGTTGAAAAGTTCTGACAGCATAGTAAACTGCTGAGTTCCAAGAGATTTATGTGAAAGCGACATTCTCTGGGCGACCAGTAACCTTGAGTGCAAAGGCCATCCAGATGAGCTTCCCAAGCCTAGGATGATGAATCCGGGATCAGAACTTTTTGATGAGGAGGTATGTGAAACAAAAGACATCTGGAAATATTGGAAGAGTTCATTCACCACATCTGAGACCACTGTGAAGCCAGAAACCATTGAGGCATTTGGAGATGAAGCTTTGAAAGGGGAGTCACGTGGACTGTGGAAGCCATATGACCCAGAAGAACCATCATGCACCTGGCTTAAATTGATTGAAGCTGGGCGATTCGATGACAGAGTTGGATTAAAGCGTCTTGACGTTGTTGAGGAAGAAATGCCCTGAGTTGAGTTGTTTCGAACAGAGCTCCGATGAACTATAGCTTCTGAGATGTACTGTAATTGAAAGTGTTTTCCATTTATGCTGTCTTGAACTACACTTCCCCCTCCATATTCACAGTTTCCGTATCTACAGATTCGATTATTCGCAGTTTTAAAACAAAAAATGCTTTTTCATTTTTCAGACTATTTTAAGCCCTGTAAGCCCCCCCCCCCTCCCCTAAGCCTTACCTGGTGGTCTAGTGGGTTTTCAGGACAGGAGCGATCTTCCCACGCTCATACCCCGTGCAGATCGCTCACAGGAAATGGCTGCCTTTTTCAATGTGGACTCCACCACCAAAGACTGATACAACAGTTGAGGTTTGTCAAAACCTGGACTGTGGATAATCCTGTAGAGCAGGGGTGCCCAACGCATCGATCGCGATCGACAGGTCGTTCGCTCAGGCGACCCCAGTCGATCACACAGCAGGTTCCCTTCTTCCCTTCTCTTTTTTTCCCCTCCTGACTGGCCCGCCTCTTAAAGAACGCTGGCAATCAGAGTGCTGGAAGGGCGGGGTGAAGGTCGGTGGGGGACGGAGCTCAGCGCATCACAAGAAATAGAAGCGCCTGTAATGATTGAGGTAAGAGCGAGGCCTAATGCTGCCCGATATACAATTTTAAAAACCCCAAAATCGGCCTCCCAATCAGTGGCGTACCGAGGTGGGGTGGTCCGCCCCCGCCCCGGGTGCACGGCTTGGAGGGATGCACAGCCGTCCAGGTCCTCCTGCCCTTCCTTTCTACTGGTCTGCGCACGGGGCTCTCACCCGCCACCCAAATGGTGCTGTTGGTTATCGCGAGACTCGCGGGAGTTGACGGCACCATTCGAGCGTCGGCACGGGACCAGGCAGGCGCAAGCCCCGAGCGCGGACCGGGGGAAAAGAAAGGCAGGATGACTCGGACCTGGCCGGCTGTGCACCCCTCCAAGCCGTGCACCCGGGCGGATCGTCCCCCTTCTAAATCCATTGTACTTGTCTTTTATTCAGTTCCACTAATGAGCATTGTGACAGGCAGTTCTTATGGGGCAGTTCTTGGAAGTATTTCTTTGTTTTTCTGTGCCTAAGTATTCTATTAATTTAACTTCCTTATTCCTGTGGGGATCTCCAAAGGGGACGAATGGGAGACGGCCGGTGGCACTTTAGCAATTCTTACAGGTTGCCATAGGCCTCAGGAGCTGTCTTCCCTCTGCCGTGGTCCTGCCCCTCCTCTAAGTCAGAGACAGGCTTGGGGCAGAGGAAAGACAGCTCCTGAGGCCTATGGCAACCTGCAAGGATCGCTAAAGTACCAGCGATCCTCTCTGCAGACTGCTCCCTGCTGGAATTAGGTAAATGGATGTGGGGAGGGTAGGCCTTCGGGGGGGGGGGGAGGGGGGAGTGCAGTCCTTCAAGGGGTAGTGCAGGCCTTCAGGGGGGGAGTCAACTTTGAGGGGGAATGTGCAGACCTTCAGGGGGGGTCAGGCCTTCGGGGGAGGGGGGCTGTATAATAAAAAAATATTTGAACATAAATACAAAGTACACTCGGTGTGTGTGTATATATATATATATATATAAATATATATATGTTTAGCATTTTTATTGTTGGTAGATCATTTTGACTTGGTCATTTTAAAAGTAGCTCGCAAGCCCAAAAAGTGTGGGCACCCCTGCTGTAGAGGGAGTCCAGTTTCCTGGGAGCAACAGGAAGTGAGAGAGGAGATTCCCAATTTTTATAAAGGGTGTATCTCAGGATTCCATGCAAAGGAAGTTTGATAAGCTCCTTAGGAAGTTGATCATAGTCCATAGTTTCCAAAAATTCAGCGCTGTATTTGGAATCTGCTTCTAGCTGGATAGACAGATCCTTGCCCAACTGTCAAATGAAGCGAGTGAAGGAAGGTCTTTTGTAGGAGATGCGTCTCTAGGAGAGTCATAGGTCTCTGTGGTCGAATGAGAAACATCAATATTAAAATCCATTTGAAGATCAGAGTCAATAAGCAGTGATGGAGATCGATTCTGCCACTTGGAACAGTGCCTGTCTGATGAGAAAAGCGATGCAGGATGTTTGCATTTCTCTGGATGCTTGGGAGAAGCATGTTTCAACTCGCAAGAACACTTGCTAGACTGAAAACATCAAGGAGAAGAACAATGCTTCGATGAACTGAAGCGGTGAATGGAGGCACGATGCTTCGATGCATGGCTGGATGATGACCAGTGTCGAGAGCCATGATGATGATGCATCAATGAAGCAGTGGTGGTACCGGCATCCTGTGTGATGCGACGCTCGGGCTGGGCTAGTCAGGAGTCGGTGTTATAAGCCGAAACAAATCTCCATACTCTGCACAAAAGAAAGCATTGAGCTTCTCTTGGAAAGTAAGTACCGGTACCTGTGGTTTTGTCACCGCTACCAACAGTGCCACGACTCTCTCCAGAGAGAATGACTTGGATGTTGAGGCACCCCTCGATTTGGAAATGAGTCGCATGGGGGGGGGGTCTTCGCTTAGTTGGCATGATTGCACTTGATGCCATAATGACCTGTGACCCTATCTGGGAAGCTAAACTAAAAAACTAAACTAAAACTTAGTTTTATAGACCGAGTCATCAACCAAGAGGAGCTCAACTCGATTTACAATAATGTAAAACATAATACATAAATTTGACAAGAATAAGTAGAGTGAAATAGTTAATGTCCAAAATGTTTAGCAAACAAAAAAGTTTTCAGAACTTTCCGGAATGAAGCAAAAGAACCTAAACTTCTTAATGTAAGTGGTAAAGCATTCCAGAATTTGGTTAATTTAAAAGCAAAATAATAAGTAAATCTATTAAAGGCTCTGTTTTTACCACTGAGAGAGGGAAATGTAAGTTTTAATTTTTGAGAACTTCTGGCAAGATGAGATCTATGAACATTCCAGTCTAAAGGAATCAAAGTGGCAAAATTGCCAAATAGGATCTTAAATGCAATAGAAATGCGCTAAAATTGAATTCTGAGATACACTGGAAACCAATGTAATTCCTTGAGCAGAGGGGTTATATGATCAAATTTATTCTTACTGAAGATAAGTTTAGCTGCAGTTTTCTGTATTAATTGAAGTCTATGCAGACTGACCTTTGAAAGACCCAAATACACTGAATTGCAATAATCCAGTCTTGACAAAATGATTTAACGAACCAATACAGAGAAGTGTTATTGGTGAAAAAGTGCTCTCACTCTTCTCAGAGCACGGAGGCTGAAAAAAACACTTTTTAATAAGCAAGTTTAGTTGGTCCTTAAATGTACCGTATTTGCCGGCGTATAGGACGACTGGGCGTATAAGACGACCCCCCAACTTTTAGTTAAAAAATAGAGTTTTGTGTTATACTCGCCGTATAAGACGACCCCTTCTTCCGCACACCTTCTCTACCGCCCCGGGTGCAGCACAGCCGGCCAGGTTCCCTTACTTTTGTGGCACTTCCCCGACCGACCGACAACAGCCCCGGTCCGACAAACCTCCCTGCCCTTAACCGCGAATCTAAATTACCTTCTTACAGCTGCTGTAAGAAGGTATTTAGATTCGCGGCTACAGGGCAGGGAGGATTGTCGGACCCGGGCTGTTATCGGTCGGTCGGGGAAGTGCCACAAAAGTAAGGGAACCTGGCCGGCTGTGCTGCAACCGGGACGGGGCGGCCGCCCCTCTCTCTTGGTACCGCGAGGCTACTCTCCTTCTCCTTACCTGCCATGCCTGCAGCACAGAGCCGAACGGAAGTCTTCCCGACGTCAGCGCTGACGTCGGAGGGAGGGATGGCTTTGTTTAAGCCCTCCCTCCCCTCCGACGTCAGCGCTGACGTCGGGAAGACTTCCGTTCGGCTCTGTGCTGCAAGCAGAGAAGGTAGGGAGAAGAAGAGTCGCGCGACTGAGTACATCCAGCCCCGCAAGTAAGGGCATGTAAACTGTACCCGGCGTATAAGACGACCCCCGACTTTGGGGAGGATTTTAAGGTACTAAAAAGTCATCTTATACGCCGGCAAATACGGTAAGTGAAGAATCGATAACAATATCTAGTATTAACGAGGAAAACTCAATTTTCAAAGATTCTCCTGAGTCTAAGATCACAGCAGAAGGGAGAGAATCTAACTATGGGCCAAGCCATAAAAGCTTAGTCTTTGCAGCATTTAATTCATCTGGACCATTGTCGCCCAAGACTGAAGTTTAGTAATACAATGGTTAATATTGGGTATCAAATTATTGAGATGTGGATCAACCTCAAGTAATCAGCATATGTTAGTAAAGTTTCTCAGATATTCAAATTGTAATGTTTCAATGAACTCGTGTAGATGTTAAATAAGATTGGAGACAATGGAGAGCACTGGGGGACACCACAGAGGGCTCTCTGTGATTTTGAATTGGAGCCTTTCAGATTGACTGAATAAGAGCGAGAAGATAGAAATTTGTCAAACCAGTCTAGAACAATTTGATCAAGGCCGATTTCTGAAAGCAGGTAAAGCTGGTAGCTTTTTAGCTGGCTTACCAGGAGCAATGATATGCGACACTGGAGTCAATGTCTGTGTCTTTGACGTTGAGGGCTTCGACGTCGATGCATGTGATGTATCAGCAACCTCCATGCTGACATCAAACAACTTCTCCTGCTGTAAAATGCGGCTGTTAATGGTGCATTTTTGAAGAGTGGAACAATGTGCGCAGGACTCGATGTGAAGTTCCGGGCCAAAGCATTGTATACACCAATTGTGGAGATCGGTGATCAAAATTGTCTGTTGGCACCTGTCGCACTTTTAAAACCCCATTAATGGGCAGGACATGGATGGGAAAAACGCCTCAGCCAAATTGAACTCAATGGCTGAGGTGAGAAAAAAGACCCCCCCCCCTTAAAAACGCTTGAAGGCGAAAACTGGGAAGAAAAAATTCTTCTGAGTTCCCTTTATTTTTTTAAAAGAACTAGAGATAATAAAAGAAAGAAAAGTAATGTGAAAGCAGGAAGGCAAAGGCTGAAAAACGAACAAATGTTCAAGAGCACAACTTCTTAGCTCCATGAAAAACTAAGGACTGAGGAGCCGTGCCTACATCGGGCAGAAACATAGAAACATAGAAGATGACGGCAGAAAAGGGCTACAGCCCATCAAGTCTGCCCACTCTGCTTACCCACCCCCTGTCTATGCCTTAATGACCCAATTTTCTTATCTTGACGCATGTGTGGTGCGGTCAGTCCCAAACTTTCTAAAGTTCTTGAAGTGCCAATGCACTTTTGCAGCTGTCCGTACCAGGGATCCAAGGATGACATCACCCAAATGTGAGAATATGCTACCTGCTTGTCCTGGGATAAATGTCAAAATGCATAGTGCTGCATACGCCTTTCAGTGTTATATAAGTGATTAATAGTAGTAGTAGTTTATTAAACTTATTATACCACATATACCAAACATGTAGATCTAAGCAGTGTACAATCTCTAAAATTAAGTTGGTGGGCTATATGAACCCAAGCACATCAGCTCTATATACCAATGGATAAAAGAAGATAGGGGTTTGACTTGTTTTTGTTGAAAACTTTTAACAACTTGTTTCTATTTGTTGTATTGTGTTTATTCCTGCAGTTTGTTCAATAAAAATTGATACAACTTAAAATAACACATTAAAACACCAATATAAAATAGGACAGATCAAATAAAGAACTCACAGGCCATGCATAGTTCAGAGGCAACCTGATTATCTAGAAGCAACTACTCCTCACTCTTTAAAGGCTATTTTTACCCCCAATTCATGGAAGCTGGCTATTTATTGTATAGAATATTTATTGTCTGTCCCCTTTAAGGTGTGAGATTGTGCTCTTGGCCTACAAAATGATGAAATGGAACCAACGTGTCTAGACCTAAGCTTCCTGGCTCTGATCTGAGACTGAAGAAGCTGAAGCCATCAGGTCTATCATTAGTTTGCCCCAATGACACACAATGAGATGGAACGCTCACTGTGAGAAAGAAAGACTATACTCTCCTGGGTCCAGGTCTTGGCAACTGAGCAGTCAGCTTGCACATTTTCCACTGCGGCCACGTGTGCTGCGGAGAGAGCCTAAAAGGTGAATTTCTGCCCACAGGTATAGCATCTGTGCCTCCCAACTCAAGAGAGCACTCTGTTGCCCCCCCCCCCCCCCTTTACAAATGTAGTGGCATGTGGCATTGTCGGAAAACATCCTTACCACTTTTCTTTCCAGGATATTTTCTAGAGCTTTCAAAGCTCGAAGCTCCAGATGGTTGATCAACCACCCCTTGTGATGGTGAGTCCACCAGCCCTGGATGAACCGATCTCTGCAATGAGCTCCCCAGCAGGAAAGACTTGTGTTGGTCATGAGCGTTATCTGCTCCTTGATTTGAATGGGCATGCCCTTCGACAGGGCTTCTCCCTTAATCCACCAGCATAGGCTGCTCCTTGCTGTCTCTATCCAGGGGAGTGGCATCTGAAGGGGATGATGCTGAGGAGGCCACCGAGATAGGAGGGCCTCCAGTAGAGGCTGCATTTGTGCCCTGGACCAGGGCACAACCTTCAGGGAGGCTGCCATGAAACCCAATATCTGTAGATAATGCCAGGCAGTGGGGGTCGGAAGCGCTAAGAAATCCATGATCCATTTTTGGAGCTTCTATTTGCGTGGCTCAGGAAGAAAAACATGACCTCGCATCATGTTGAACTGAACTTCCAAATATTCCAGTGTCTGAGATGGCATTAGTTGGCTCTTCTTGAAATTGACAATCCAGCCCAAACATTGCAGCAGAGACACCATGGTCCCCACTGCCTGCTCGTACTCCAGCTTGGATGGAGCCCTGATCAGCCAGCTAACATGATAGGGATGAACTTGACCCCCATTTTGCGGAGGTACGCCGTCACTATCACCATCACTTTGGTGAAAGTGCGGGTGGCTGTTGCCAGCCCAAAGGGAAGGGCTGCAAACTAGAAATGTTACTGGAGAACACAAAATCGCAGATACTTCCTGTGCTCCGGGAATATGAAGATAAACTTGTCTAATCCAGAGATGTTAGAAATTACCCTGGAGTCACTGCTGGAATGACCAATCACACAGTTTCCATTCAAAACTGTAGAATTTTCAGAAATACATTGACTGCCTTGAGATCCAGAATGGGTCTCTAGTCCTCTGAGCCTTTGTTTGTCATGATAAAGTATAATTATTTCCCTGAGCCCGATTCTTTGAGGACTGGCTCTACAGTTTGAATGTCTAAGAGCTATTACAGTGTTGCTCGGACTCTGGACTGTTTTTCTGGCTAGAGAATCCAGAAATAAATCTTGGGACGAAAAAAAGTCTTTCTTGTGCCCCTCCCAGGTGATGTCCAGTACCTATTGGTCCAAAGAAATCTGTTCCCATTTAAACACCAACAACTGGCTTCCAATGCAGGAGGCATGGCTGAGAATCCTGGCATTAATGGGACTTCTTAGAAGAGGGAATTGTGTGAGAACATGAAGCCTGCTAGTGTCTGGGGTTGCTATAGTGCTGTCTGTTTCCTTGGGAAGATCTCTGAGAGGACGAGCCTGTGGCAGTCTGGTGTAACCTGCGTGAGACGAAAAGTACCTCGACTTTCCACAGGGGGACAGCAAAGTCTGCTGTGCAGAAGAGACTTAGGACAGTAGTCTGCTACACTAGCCAGGAGGTCATTAAGTCCCTTGCTGAAAAACATTTGTCCTTTGAAGGGCAGCCTGCTCAGTGTTGCTTTAGGGGCTGAATCTCCAGCCTAGTGAACAATCCAAAGTGTCCTGCGAGCTACACTTGCATAAGCCGAGACCTTGCCCAGAACTCTTATAAGGTCATACAAGGTGACTGCTACATAATCCACTCCCTCCAGGACCAGCTGAAGGCAGGCATTCTCATCTGTCGATGGAACCCAGAACACTCTTGTGTGACAGGCACATGCTGCAAATGAGGCTGTCGCTGCAGCCTTGATGCCCAAATAAGTCACCTCAAAAAGCTTCTCTAAGACCATGTTCACCCTGCAATCCTGGGATACCTGAACCATACCCCCAAAATGACTGAGGACACCTCCCCGATTTTCTCATAGGAAATAATGGGGCTGTACTTGCAGTCTCTGCAGTGCCAGCTCTCACTCTGCAGCTGAAGTGAAGGGAAAGGAATTTCTGCCTCAGAATTTTACCAAACAGTCCAGTCTTCAGAATCTTCAGGCTGCCAGTCAGAAGGACCCTCTTCAACCTCAGAACCTCAACATGCAATTAGGGGTGGGAAAATGAAGCCTGCATCCTGATACCCCGAGGGCTCTTACTCAGGACACAATCAACCTGCATTTAAGTATCTGAAAAGTTCAGAAGGCAAGCTTGCTCCCAAGGAAACAGACCCAGAGCTCTGAGATGGCACACAGCAGGTTGGCTCCCTGTGAAGTTGCAGTCCGGCTCAGTGGAAACTGCTTCCTTTCCCAGGCAGAGAAACCCTAAGGGAGTCTCAGGGTAGTGAAGCCACCGAAAGGATCAAACCTGCGTCAAAAATAAGAAAAATAAGTAGTGCAGATCAGAAACACTTCTGCATGTTTTGCTTGCAGAAAGAAAAAAAAACTGTAGAGGACTGTGTTCTGCAATGTGTGGCAGCAACGTAAAGGGCGAACAAAATGCTCGGAATGATTAAGAAGGGGATCACAAACAGATCGGAGAAGGTTATCATGCTGCTGTACCGGGCCATGGTACGACCCCCCACCTGGAATACTGCGTCCAGCATTGGTCGCTGTATTTGAAGAGGACACGGTACTACTCGAAAGGGTCCAGAGAAGAGCGACTAAAATGGTTAAGGGGCTGGAGGAGTTGTCGTACAGCGAGAGATTAGAGCAGGGATGGGGAACTCCGGTCCTCGAGGGCCATAATCCAGTCGGGTTTTCAGGATTTCCCCAATGAATATGCATTGAAAGCAGTGCATTCAAATAGATCTCATGCATATTCATTGGGGAAATCCTGAAAACCCGACTGGATTATGGCCCTCGAGGACCGGAATTTCCCACCCCTGGATTAGAGAAACTGGGCCTTTTCTCCCTTGAAAAGAAGAGACTGAGAGGAGACATGATTGAAAAGTTCAAGATAATGAAGGGAATAGACTTAGATAAAGACAGGTTGTTCACCCTCTCCAAGGTAGGGAGAACGAGAGGGCACTCTCTAAAGTTAAAAGGGGATAGATTCTGTACAAATGTAAGGAAGTTCCTTTTCACCCAGAGAGTGGTGGAAAACTGGAATGCTCTTCTGGAGACTGTCATAGGGGAAAACACCCTCCAGGGATTCAAGACAATGTTAGACAAGTTCCTGCTAGACCAGAACGTACGCAGGTAAGGCTAGACTCAGTTAGGGCTCAGGTCTTTGACCTAGAGGCCACCATGGGAGCGGACTGCTGGGCAAGATGGACCATTGGTCTGACCCAGCAGCGGCAATTCTTATGTTCTTATGCTATATGGGAGGAAATGAAAAAAATATGTGTGGATTGAACACATGGAGGGGCATAATCAAAAACAACATTTAAGTCCCCTTTTGGCCCATTCTTGAAAAAAACGTCCAAAATGTGTTGATTTTTTTTTTTTTTTTAGAATGTCCCAGACCGCCACTAAGTCTACCTTTCAGCCCTATTCTAAAAAAAAAAAAAAAATCGCCCAAGTCCAAAACGCTCCAAATAAGTCCTTTTAGGCGTGGGAGAAACCAGTTATTCACCTAAAAGCACGATTCTCTAACTGGCGTCTGTCATAAGCGCTGGTTAGAGAATCATGGAATAGTCCCCCCCCACCTCCTGAATGTTCCCCGGCAGGAGAGATGCCCAATCTCTCCTGCTGTGATCCCCTGAACCCTCCCTCAATGTTCCCTGGCAGGAGAGATGCCCAATCTCTCCTGCCGCGATCCCCTGAACCTTCCCCCAATTTTCCTGCTGACACCCCCCACGCCAATGTTCCCCAGCAGGAAGGATGCCCAATCCCTCCTGCCAACACCCCACCCACCCACCCCCGCCAATGTTCCTCGGCAGGAAGGATGCCCAATCCCTCCTGCCGACACCCCCCATTCCCCGTAAGCTTGCCATCCCCCGCCTCCTGAAAATTCACCACCACCCCCTCCCCCCTGAAAATTCACCACCACTATCCCTGGACCCCCCCCAGGGATCTGGTCAACCGGAATCTTAGGCCACTCCTAGTGCATCCCAGAATGCACTGGGAGATGGGCCTAACATCTTAAGCACCTGGGCCAATCAGGCCTCTCTCCGGTGAATCCCAAGATGCATCGGGAGCAGGCTCACTATTCCCTTCAAAGGCAGGCCTGCCGGCTAGATGCAGGCATGAGCCGTCCAGCCGACCAACAAACCCAGATTAGAATGGGGGGGGGGTCTGGGTGGGGTGAGCTTTCATGGGGGGGTCCAGGGATGGTGGCGGTGAATTTTCGTGGGGGCGGGTCTGGGGGTGATGGTGATAAACTTTTATGGGGAAGCTTTCGGGGGTGGAGGGTGTCAGCAGGAGGGATTGGCTTCCCTCTTGCCAGGGAACATGTGTGTGTGTGTGTGTGGGGGGGGTTGTGGGTGTCAGCAGGAGGGATTGGGAAGGGTTCAGGGGATTGGGCATCTCTCCTGCTGGGGAACATTCCGGGGGGGGGGGGGGTCACAGCAGCTTCAGGCAGGAGGGACTGGGCATCCCTCCTGCTGTGATCATTAGGGGGGCGGGGGAACCGGGTTGCCGTGGCAGCCGTGATCAGTGCACCAGCACAATCCGGAACTTATACCTGTTTTGACTTGGTCTAAGTCAAAACGAATACCTGTCAAAGTTTTCGATTATGGCTGTCGGATGACTAAGTCTAGGTCGTTATACATCCCGCCCACCTCCTGCTTTACCCACTCCTCCAAAAACACCCCTTTTCACTCTGGGTGCACAGAGGCAAGGAAAAGGCCTAAACTAGTTTTTGATACATCTAAAACCCTGTTCGATTATTGTACTACGATGACCTGTCTTTTTGATCGTCCAAATACCAATGTAATAGAATTATAGTTCTCTCTGTAATAGGTTCTTTCAAAGCACATGTACAGCTCCTTGTAAATTATGGAATGCTTCATATTGGTTGCTTGCCTAGCAGACCCCTTGTGCCTCTCTACTCCTCTCTGCTCTGGGACCACAGCTACTAGCAATCAATGATTCATCCAAACACATGCTTGAAGAGTGCTGTACCTCATCAAGTTTTCACTTTTTTCTCAGCCCCCTAAAAGGTTGAAAATGGATCCTGTTAGCACAGACTACAATTCTTTATAAGCAGCTGAACTGTAAGTTATTTCTCTTGTTGCGAGTTCTAAATTAAAAGAATTATGAATTGAGATGTCCATTCTGGTAATGTTACAGAACTAGAGTACTAGCAGGGAGAAATCAGAGCAGTGACAAACTCAGAGTAAATAAGGAGTATTTGGAAAAAATGAGCCTTAAGAAGATTCTTGAATTTAGAAAGACTGTTCATTCCATATGAAAATGGGAAGGTCCTTTCACAATTTAGGAGACAGAAAATAGAATGCTGAACACTTGGTGAACTTGAGGCAGGCCTGTTTAGGGTGGGAAAGAACCAACTCGTTAGTCTAGATAGCACATTTGATGCCTTCATTTGTGCCACTCTGAATATTGTGATAACTGAATTTGCTTCAGATTTATTAATATACGAGTATGTGAACAAAAGTTTGATACATACCCTTAAATGATGTCTATTGTTTTCTCTGAACCCTTTGGACAAATTGTAGGAGACTAAAGTGTAGTACTCTACTATAGTCAGCATGGATTATTGTTTTGAAAATAACAGGGCTGATGTCAGTTAACACAAACAGTATGGCAGTATGAATTACTGTGCCTTAATATAAGTCTAAATCAGTGATCTTCAATATGCTGAAGCAAAAGCTACACTTGCAAAAAGACAAACATTAGAGCCAGGAAAAGTGATGGATAAAGTGGATGATACCCAGAGCCCTGGGAAAAAAAAATCTTCATCAATATTTCCAGTTCAGTAGCTCAGGTACTCTTAGAGAAATGTGTGAAAATAAAATTAAGTTTGATTAACTAGACCCTCTCTTTGCCCCTCAGTCTCTCTCGTGTCTTCAACCCATATTTTCCCTAAAACTTTCTTTGCCTCAGTACACACTCTCTCCCAATCAGTTTTAACTCCTAACAGCCTCTCTTCCCAATCAGCTGCTATCTTATCATCCCCAATTCCTCTGAACTGGGTCCTTCCCCCAGCATATTAATGTCCCTAATCTTACATAAGAATAGCCTTCCTTGGTCAGACCAATGGTTCATCAAGCCCATCCTCACTATTGCCAATCCAGGTCACTAGTACCTGGCAAAACCCAAATAGTAGCAACATTCCATGCTACCAATCCAGGGCAAGTCTCAATAACAGACTATGGACTTTTCCTCCAGGAAATTGTCCAAACCTTTCTTAAAACCAGCTACGCTATCCGCTCTTACCACAACATCTGGCAACACATTCCAGAGCTAATCCTTCTCTGAGTGAAAAAATATTTCTTTCCATTGGTTTTAAAAGTATTTCCCTGTAACTTCATCCAGCTTGTTAATGCCCCTGACATTTCCCAGAGTCTTCTTAAACTATCTCCAGGTCAACTGTTCTGTTTTCTTCTAGTGTCATGTAGCTGTCAATTAATGATATATATAGAATCTAAACTTCTTCACTATTCGCAGTCTCGCAAGACTAGCATGGTAGTTTGTACATTGTACACGTCAACTCACCGAGTACCTCATAGCCATAAAGAGCAATTGTTTTGAAGACAATGCCAGTAGCAACCCTTTGAGCAAGGTGGGAGAGAAATATATACTGAGAGATGAGAGGACGCTACACCATGGGTGAGTGGGGTACTACTGGTCCCTAGGCCTAGCAGTGAATACTGGCCTAGGTTTAGGTCTCTGGTGAGTTCACAATCACACTAATAGAAACTAGCAATCTATTGACACTAATAAAAATTGTTTCATTTTAATTTTATTTGTATTTTGGTTTAGTATGGAGACTACAAGTTTAGAATTTATGCTATCATAGAGACCCAGTGTCAAGTTTAAAAATTCTCCAAAAAAGTGATTGATTAAAGTTGGAAAAATATTTCAAAGGAGCAAAGCAAACTAATTGTATGACATTGGCAGCCTAAACTGACAAAGATATGAAATACAATGAATTAAAATCATCCGTTGACTTTGAGGACATGTTAACCTACAAACGAATGAGAATAAGTTCCTTGGCTGGATCAACTTAGCAGTTAACTTTTTGTTTTGTTAGTTTGTTTAATGTATCAATTACTCCACAAAAAGCCCTTTCAAACCAATGGTAGAAGATTCACAAGAACAGAAAACTTTTCCAATAGCATTCAAAAAGGGGCAATGTACAGCATCTAAACTGTAAAATATAATACAAAACACTGTAAACAGTAGAACCTATGAACAGAGGCATAGTTCTAAAAACATCTTTTGTTTTTCTTCAATAATGCATTTAGTGAACACTTTAGCCAGAGAACATTAAGCTTGAAGCATTGCTCATTACAAAAGAAACACTTTAACCCTCAGATGTTTTGTTAGTCGGTTCCTACAAGAATGATTTAGTAGCTTGCTCTACATTCTATTCAACTGGTCAGCAGCTAAATCCATTTGATAAAAACGTCTCAGTCAGTGACAAAGTCTCACCTAATGGCAGTGCAAAAGCCTCTCTTGTCATAATCCATGTCCTTATTTTTTGCACCTCAATTAATTGGTTCCAACAAGATAAAACTGCCATTTTCTTTTTTCTGATTTTTACCAATTGTGCCATATTAATTTCACTATTGCCTTTCAGCCCAAAACCATAAGCGGCTGCTTATGTAAGTCAAAGTGTAGTGTTAGCTTTCTTGTTTTGCTGGCTCTTTCTGGGTATCCATAGTTTTCTCTGCTAGATTTGTTTGTGTGTCTCCTTCACTTTCTAGAAGAAAGGAGAAAAAAAGAGATGCATTTAGTCAACTTCAAAAAGTACAGAATTTGAAATGTGTGCTTTCCCATACCTCTCTCTTTGACACCTTGGCTTCATCATTTTTGTCATCTCATGGTTCATTTGAAATTCAAATCAGATTTAAAAGACTTACCATTTCAATAAAGTTTTGATGGGACCTTTGTGAGGTCGGCTGCTTGTAGTTTTAAATTTTTCTTTTTTTTCTGCTTTTCTATTCTGTCCTACTAAATAAAGGTGTTCTTTTCCTCTTTCATTTTAATTGTAAAATGCTTTGTGTGATTACTCATAAGGCAGTATACCAAGTAATAAATATAAAGATCATATCATCCTTGTGACTAGTGAAGTTGGCTTTTAATCCATCAAAAAATGTTAAGGATCAGAACTTTATTTCTCTCTAAAAAAGAAACATACAATTTTAAAGATGATAAGGACTCTAATGACCATGGTCTGCCAGCTAAGACCATAACTGAACCTTGAAAATTTGGAGCATTTGACCAATTGGAAGCAATAAGTAGGCTCAATTTACTGCAACTTTTTGTTTTAGGGGCTTTGAGGAGGAGTCCATGGACCCCCACAGAAAGTGGCAACCATTTTGAATTAAAAGACATTTCTACTGTGCTTGCTCTGAAAGTGAGCTTGTGGTCAGATATATGCTTAAGTTTCATCTCTCAAGAAGAGGGCCAAGCCTTGCAGAGAAATCAGGTAATAAATCATGTGTAAATCAGCAACTATCAGCACAACTTGTGACTATCAGCAACGGCCAATACATGGATAGGGTCTTGGCCACAGGAAGGCCCTGAATAATGATAAACAACCTACCATACAAGAGAAGCCAGGAAGACTTATAGCTGTACGACCATGAAAGGATCTACTATGGGAAAAGGACAAGGAAATGTATACTATGACCATATAAGGCTCTTTTGGAGCACAGAGAACAGGGAAGTGATGAGGACAGGACAGTGTAGAAGCATATTTGCACCATTTATGGAAAGGATGCATGGGTATAGTCTGAAATAAAGGCTATATAAAGAGCTATGTTTCCTGATTAGCCAGAGAATCTTGAACAGCTAGACTCTTGCTGGCCTCTATCTGTATGCTTCTCTCCATTGTCATTTCTTGGTGATAATACAGCTTTGTGGTATGCTTCCGCTATTATTTTGTATATACTCTGCTTTCAACAATAAATGTATTATCTCCTGTGAAATACACTACACATCTGAGTGGTCATTCCCTTAGAGCAGGGATTTCAAAGTCCCTTATTAAGGGCCGCAATCCAGTCGGGTTTTCAGGATTTCCCCAATGAATATGCATTGAAAGCAGTGCATGCACATAGATCTCATGCATATTCATTGGGGAAATCCCAAAAACCCGACTGGATTGCGGCCCTCAAGAAGGGACTTTGAGACTCCTGCCTTAGAGGGAGTCAGTGAGGAGGTTAGCAGTGCCTCATCAGCTTGCACAGTCTCGTGTAAAGAAACTGCAATTAGTTGAAAAATTGTTGTAAACTTAAGAGGGTAGTTACTAATGTGTGTTGGGGGAATATCAGGATTATTTTCATTTAAAATACTAATTAAATGGCAAAATTGTAACTGTATGACTAAGTTAGGGTTGGAAGAAGATAAAAAAATGTAATTACAATTGTATTGTGCAGTAGCGATTAATAGGAAAGATTTTTTAAAAGAAAATATGACAAACACAAACAGCATATAGGTACTGTAACTGGCTTGACCCCCAAAACAGGAAGTTACATCAAACCATTAGTAAATAATGTCCTTAGATTGTAAGCTCTCTGAAGGAAGCAAAATACTTCCAGTACCCAAAGGTAACTCACTGTTGAGATATCAGTGAAAAGGCCCAATCTAACAGAAATCATTACTTAAAATCTCATGCTGATCAAGTTTTCAAGCAGGTTACTAAGGGTCGTCACCTAGAGACTTAAAAATTAATTAAGCTTTTTCAGCAGCACAGAACAAAGGGCTCCCCCAAAGTCTTCCACATGAAATGTGCTGCTCCACTTCAGTCTAGTTTGCAGTATGCTGTATGAATATATGATGAATCTGTGCTAATGAGATCTTGAGTAACAATAAACTAGACCAGACTGGAAATCAACTATAAAATTTAAAATGTATACAAACTACAGCATTAGTTCCAGACTCTTTATTATCAACATTCAAAAGTAGCACAGTGCACAAAGAATACCCAGAATGAATGAATAAATAAATGAATATCCTAAACCATTCTCCGGGTGAGCTCAGAACGGTTTACATGAATTTATTCAGATACTCAAGTATTTTTCCGTCTGTCCCGGCGGACTCACAATCTATCTAATATACCTGTGGCAATGTGGGACAAATGACCTGCTCAGGGTCACAAGGAGCAGCATGAGTTTGAATCCACAACCTCAGGGTGCTAAGACTGTAGCTCTAACTCCTGCACCACACTCTCAGATATAGTATGGTAGAAGATAACATGGCAAACATTATCCAACAGAGATGGCAAAATAGTTAAAGCATGGTAACATAATATGATAAAAGATGGTATGGTGAGACATGCAGGCTAATCCACATATAGTAACCTTAAGAATATTAAGTATTAAATGGGCCAGGTTAACACTTATGCACCGTTTCATCAGCGTTGGTGCCACTGCTTCTCCCAGTTTGAAAATGGCATTGGCATATGGGTGCTGTTGTAGGGTCATGAAATGGTTAACTGTTGTTTAAAATATTGCTCTGGCCTACATAGCTGAAAACAGTGTACAATCTACTGACCTCATCTGCCTAAAATGTATGTCCCTACCTTACCACATTGTAAGCTAAATAGATAAGAGTTTGAGCCATGATGTACCCTGCCCTTCTGTACATGTAACATTTAGACCTATAAGATTTAGATAAGCAGAGAAATGAGATAGTTTCCTATAGGACTATAAGTTGTATCCCTGAACCTATCATAAATGCTGGCATAGGACCAATAATAATTGTAGAAAAGTTATAGAAGTAACAAATGAAAATTGTAGTTTTTGCATATATTAAGTTTGCGCATGCTTAGTGAAAAGGGCATAAAAGTCCATGTATTTCCTGATTCTAACAATCTAGTAAGCAGGCTGTTAACTGCACTAGAGTCCGGTATGTTGTAATAAACCTCTTGTACTTTCTTTACGCCTCTGACTTTGTGTCCAAGTGACCTTTCATTTGGCTTCCGAACAGGGACTTGAAGGTCTCTTGACCACTGGTTACTCGATTGGTCACTTGTTTCTGGTCCTATGGCTGATGTGTCTGCTTAGCCGGCTGCCTTCCTTTTGGGGGGTTGGCAGACCTCAGGACGTTTGACCACTTCAACTGACTTATCTAGTCTCAGTTTAAAGTACAAGAATCTGAATCAGTTTAATTCTGTCCTGGAGTGGCTACCATCTGGTAAGTGGGAATTGATCATCCCTATCCTGTCTCTTGTCTCCTGCCTAGTACGCCACTTGATCCGTCGCTGAAGTTGTGGGGAGGGATTCTAGGAACTGTTATTTTCTGATTGAGTAACTGAACTGAAATCTGTTGTGTTTTGTGTGTTTGAGAGTGTCTGAGACATCCTTGAGGGCGAAGCAAGTGCGGACCTGTTAGTACTGTGTTTCTCTAGTCCGGAGACGGGCAGGGCCAGGAATACAGGGAAGTGTTTTTGTCCTCCATTGAACAATGGGGGGATGTCAGTCTACCTGTGGGAACCCCTTGATACAATGTTAGCTAATTTTAAAAAGGGATTTGGCTCTGATTACACTTAACAAATCAACCCTTATTCGTCTGTGCCAGTTAGAATAGTGTGGGCTGGCCCCCTCTGGCTCCCTGGAAGAGGACATAACCCGTCAGGTTTTTATGCATTCTTTTGCTGTCGGTTAGCCCCTTCCAGTCAGCCCATTTTTGCATTCCAATGGGAAAACCCTTCCACTGGACAAACCTCCCAAGTAACCTGGACCCGTCTACCCCAGGGCTTTAAAAATAGCCCCACTCTATTCAGCACCGCCCTTGCTTCAGACCTTGCCAATTTCTTCCCTTCATCTGATTCCCAAGTCCTGCAGTATTCCGGGTTCTTTATGAGTTCTGTCTGTCCAAATGTATCAGTGTACTTTCAAACTGTCAGTTGTTCAAAGCAAGAGGGGGGGAGTACCCCTCCTCCTCCTTTTGTACTGATAAGGGCCATGAAGTGTTTAGCACTTCAAATGCAGTTTCTCCTGAAACAGATAAGTAGGGTTAGAGTTAAAGTTTTTGGCTATGTTATAAAATGTTTATGTATATTCAGAAATGAATGTAAACAAAAATTATGATTTCTGGTACTTATATTCCATGCTAAAAAGAAGTGATTTGTCCAAATTTAAGGACTGCCTCTCTTTTAAACCTAAGGAACTAATTCTGAAAAGACTATCTGTAATTTAATCTCTTTGATCTTTAAGCAACTCTCTCTCCTTTGTGAAATTCTGTAGGAAGGGGGAGTAAGTCTCTACTGAGACCCATGTTGATTGTAAAAAAAAAAAAAAAAAAAAAGAACAATGTTTAAACTTGTGAGTACAGTAAAACCTTGGTTTGGGAGCATAATTTGTTCCAGAAGCATGCTTGTAGTCCAGGGCACTCATGTACAAAAATATACATACTTGTATTGCAAGACGTTGCTGGTATAGCAAGTTAAAATTTAATCATTGCTTGTCTTATAGAACACTTGCAAACCAAGTTATTTGCAATCCAAAGTTTTACTGTATATTCCAATCTTTGTTTTATATTTCTGTTTATAAATCATGTAAGTTTAGCTATAAGAATGTAATTTTTAGGAATGCTTTTGTATGGAAGTAAATATTTTTGCCAGTCAGATGATAGTGAAGGGACTGAAGCTGAATTTAGCTTAATTTTACAAGTCAGCTCTTTGGGGTAGGAACCTGATACAGATAGTGGGTCTGCCTTTTAAATTTTCCTGTTGCCATATTTCCACTGATTCCAAGTATGCCATCCTCGTGTCACCTACCTTGGCTTTCAAATCTCCCAGGGTACCAGGTCTCTTCCTACACCGGTGTCCAGGCTGTCTGTAGTCTCCCTGTCCCTGATAACTGCAAGGCTCTGTGCACCTTTCTCAGTATTGCAGGATACTGTCCCATCTGGATCCCTGATTTCTCTACTATTGCCCACCCTCTGTATGATGCCTTCAAAACTTCTGACTCAGGCCCCTGCCTTCTGGCCCTTCTGCCCAAACAGCTGAGCTGTATGCCCTCACTTCTGCCCTGCGCCACTCTGCCTCTCAGTCTTGCAACATCTACACTGACTCCAAATATGCTTTCCTTACCTTGCATTCCCATAGGGCCATCTGGAAACATCGAGGTTTCATTACAGCCTCCGGCCGCCTGATCCATCATGCTCCCCTCATTCTTGACCTTCTTGAGGCCGTACAACTACCCTCACGTGTTTCTGTTATGCACTGCCATGCTTACAGACGCGTGACGGCCTTGTCTCTCGTGGCAATGCCCTTGCCGACCGCACAGCCCAATCTGCCAGTCTCTGCCCCCTCCTTCGGCTCCTCTGTATACAATCATTCCTTTTCTGGACACCCTTACACCCCAGTACGCTTCTCAGGAACAGACTTGGACACGCACTATTTTGGGCCAGTTTGTCCTGAAAGGGGAGTGGATACACTGATACTTCACACACGAGCACAGCGGGTACCCTCATACTCATTCCTCAACACCTGGCTTCACGATTGTCAAAAGATTATGGTCCGACAGTGTGTTGTCGGTTCTAGAATAAAATCCCCAATCAGATGACTGCCACCTCTTGGACACCAACCCATTGGAACATAACCGATGCAGGTTCTGTCTGTAGACTTCACCCACATGCCCATTTCCCATTCCTTCAGTCACCTCCTAGTCTTCACAGACACCCTGACTAGATGGGTTGAAGCCTTCCCTACTCGTACTGAACGTACCAGGGAAGTAACCAAACACTTCCTAAATGACATAATTCTACGCTTTGATCTCCCTGTTTCTATAGGCAATGACAATGGCCCTGCTTTCATTGCCGATGTTGTCCAACAAACTGCTCAGGCTCTCCAAATTGAATAGAAATTATATGCTGCTTACCATCCTGAGAACTCTGGTCAGGTCGAAAGAATGAACAGAACTCTTAAGACCCTTCTCATGAAACGAATTGAAGAAACTAATCTGTCCTAGCCTGTCCTGCTGCCTTCTGTTCTTTTTCAGATTAGATGCACCCCATCTAAACCCACTAAATTGTCCCCATTTGAGCTCATGTTCGGCCGGCCACCACCCATTATGAATCCAGACCCTGGTTCCTTTGCTACTCTGGGATCAGATATCCTCCAGAGTCAGGTCCAATATTTAGCTAAGGCCCTTCAAGAGCTCCACAAATGGGTCCTGGAAAGGGCCCCACTATCGATAGCTACACAAGTCCATGGGTATATCCCTGGAAATACAGTATGTCTAAAACTTGGAAGTCAGATCCCCTGAAACCTAGGTGGATAGGTCCTTTTACTGTCCTAATTTCTTCTCTTACAGTTGTCAAGGTGTCCAGACATGAAACTTGGTTCCACTACAAAACGAATCTTCAGCTAAAGCTTTCTAAGACCTCAAAAATTCTGAATATTTACCACTGTACTTAGCAGGTGTTCTGAATATAATTCTTTATAAGTGTTTGAGTTTAATTGACTGCCTATGGTTCACCACTGCCTTTAGCAAGTGTCTTGAGTATAACTGTTTAAAGTTTTCAAAGTTGTGCCTGAAAGAAAAATGAGCTTCCTTTGTTAGTATATATATATATATATATATATATATATATGATATTTGTGTTGCCCTCACTTATGTTTCTTTCTTCTGTAGTTCTTTCCTATTGTACTTAACAAGTGCCCCTAGCCCTTTTGCCTGATGTTTGTTTGCAAGAAGGAGTTAAGTACAGAAAGTGTCAAACATCAGAGGGTATTTTCTGTTTCCAACCTACTGGTGATGAAGTTTAAAAGTGGGCGGGAATCTGCATTGATAATGTTGAGGGTCCACTTATCAACTAGACTCTTATTGTGGACCCCACTCGCCCGGTGTCTTTGTATTGTGATACATGTATGCTATTTGATGTTGCCCAGGGTCATGGTTTTGCCCTAATACAGTTTTGTGTGGCTCCCTAGATTGACAGCGTTATTATGCCAAATGTGCTAAGTGTATATGTTTGTATAACCTGATGCCTTTAAGAACTGCCCCTATGAGGAAACCTTCACTAATGGTGGATCCTGTCCTTAATGAGAAAGTGTCTCGTGGGCTACCTACAATAACCCACACAAATATCCCCCTAATACCCCCTCTGCCTCCCTTACTATAGGTCCTAGCTCCGGCCCCTTGTGTACTACAGGCTACTGTAATCCCATGGTTTTCACTATCACTGACCCATATAACTGGAATGCCAATGTCCAAGTCCAGAAGGCCAGAGACCGCATGGCATTGTATATTGATGGTAAAAGACTAGACCCAGGTACTGATACATATGTCCGTATTGTATCCCGCTCATGTGCTCCTGTCTATCACTCTGTGGTGTTTCCCCAGTTTTATGAAATTATGAAAGTAGATACTGATATCCTGTAATCACTAGAAATCTGTTTATACAGTTTGCTGAAACTATAGGCCAGACTCTTAATGTTAGCAATTGTTTTGTATGAGAAGGGACTGGTATGGGAGAACAGTGGCTATGGGAGGCAAAGCAGCTGGACATGTTAAACCTGACTTCACAGACCCTCACTTTTACGTCAGGTCCACGACCTTCATGATGGGCCTTGCGAACCTCCATTGTTGCTTCCCACTGTCTTCAGCGCCCTTCAGACACTGCTTAATGGAACTTCCTATGAATGATGGTCAGCTCCTGATAGTTGATATTGGCTCTGTGATCTGTTTGCCTATTCTTGGTTGCCTGCTAACTGGACTGGTACATGTGTACTTTGCATGATCCGTCCCAGCTTCTTCCTGTTACCGCTGGCCGATGGTGAACACCTGGGAGCCCCTGTATTCAACACCAGGGGTCACCAAAAGCGGTCTACTTCCATCAATTCCCTTAAAATAGGTGAATGGGGTGATGACTGTCCTGCAGAATGGATCATTGCTGTTTACGGACCTGCCACATGGACCGAGGATGACACCTGTGGACCCCAATCTATATGCTGAACTGCATTATTTGTCTACAAGCTGTACTCGAACTGATAACTAATGAGACCACCCGAGCTTTGAGTACCATTGGCAGAGCGAATGCTAAAATGCACACTGCTATCTATCAGAACTGCCTAGCTCTAGACAGAAGGTAGTGTCTGTGGTAAATTCAACCTCTCCAACTGCTGCCTTGAACTTGAGTAAAGTGATTGAGGATGATGTGGATCGTATCACCAAACTGGCTCATGTTCCTGTCCAGACCTGGCGTGACCTTACTGCAGACTGGATCTTTGGTACCTTCGGCTCCTGGTTGCCCTCTAGTACAGCACTGAAGACCATCTTGCTGGTTGCCGCCCTGTCTTCTCTGCTCCTTTGTTGCCTGCCCTGTGTGGTCCCCATAGCCATAAAGCTGCCCCACTGAACTATAGACTCTGCTGTCAACCGTTCCACTGCTGCATTGGCCCTTGCCCTCTCCCAGTATCATCCCTTACCCACTGGGGACCCCGACTTTCCTGACCCCTAACTTTATTTTGTCAGGCTTGGCTCCTTAGGTACGCCAGCCTGAAAGGGGGGAATGTAGGGTCATGAAATGGTTAACTGTTGTTTAAAATATTGCTCTGGCCTACATAGCTGAAAACAGTGTACAATCTACTGACCTCATCTGCCTACCTTACCACATTGTAAGCTAAATAGATAAGAGTTTGAGCCATGATGTACCCTGCCCTTCTGTACATGTAACATTTAGACCTGTAAGATTTAGATAAGCAGAGAAATGAGATAGTTTCCTATAGGACTATAAGTTGTATCCCTGAACCTATCATAAGTGCTGGCTTAGGACCAATAATAATTGTAGAAAAGTTATAGAAGTAACAAATGAAAATTGTAGTTTTTGCATATATTAAGCTTGCGTATGCTTAGTGAAAAGGGCATAAAAGTCCATGCATTTCCTGATTCTAACACTCTAGTAGGCAGGCTGTTAACTGCACTAGAGTCCGGTATGCTGTAATAAACCTCTTGTACTTTCTTCATGCCTCTGAATTTGTGTGTCCAAGTGACCTTTCACTGTCACTGGCTTTGCCTGACTCCCAAAACAGGAAGTTAATCAAGCTCTAATGTAACTTCCTGTTTCTTGGGTCAGGCAGAGCCAGAGCTAGAGCCAGAATGCACACAATAATGCTGCAGCCACTTTCAAGAATGGAGAAATACTATGGCATCACACAGGAGCAGGTAATCACCACATTAATCATTATTATTTTTTTTAGTTAGCATTAAAAATTTAGCACATTAATCGTGTTATTAACATGCTAAATCTGCAGCCCTAGTTTAAGGCATAGTTTGGCGGTTACTGCTGCTTAATAACTATCCCTCTTATACTGCTACTAATAATTTCTATAACACTACTAGACATACCGTATTTTCACGCAAATAACACGCACCCGTATAAAACGCGCACACGTGTATAGCGCGCAGAAATCACGATGATAAGCACAAAAACTTTGGTATAACGCGCTCACGATTATACCGCGCATGCTGCCCGACTCTCCGTTCACCCCCCTGACTTCCGTGCACTGCCCCGCCTCTCCGTGCGCTGTCCCGACTCTCCGTTCACCCCCCCTGACTTCCGTGCACTGCCCCGCCTCTCCGTGCGCTGTCCCGACTCTCCGTTCACCCCCCCCCTGACTTCCATGCACTGCCCTGACTTTCCGTGCGCTGTCCCGACTCTCCGTTCACCCCCCCTGACTTCCGTGCACTGCCCTGACTTTCCGTGCGCTGTCCCGACTCTCCGTTCACCCCCCTGACTTCCGTGCACTGCCCCGCCTCTCCGTGCGCTGTCCCGACTCTCCGTTCACCCCCCCCCCCGACGTCCGATTCATCCCCCCCCCCGGCAGGACCATTCGCACCCCCACCCCGAAGGACCGCCGACTCCCCGACAATATCGGGCCAGGAGGGAGCCCAAACCCTCCTGGCCACGGCGACCCCCTACCCCCCTACCCCCACCCCGCACTACATTACGGGCAGGAGGGATCCCAGGCCCTCCTGCCCTCGACGCAAACCCCCCTCCCCCCCCAACGACCGCCCCCCCCAAGAACCTCCGACCGCTCCCCCAGCCGACCCGCGACCCCCCCTGGCGACCCCCCCGACCCCCCCACCCCCCTTCCCCGTACCTTTGGTAGTTGGGCCAGAAGGGAGCCCAAACCCTCCTGGCCACGGCGACCCCCTAACCCCACCCCGCACTACATTACGGGCAGGAGGGATCCCAGGCCCTCCTGCCCTCGACGCAAACCCCCCTCCCCCCCAACGACCGCCCCCCCCAAGAACCTCCGACCGCTCCCCCAGCCGACCCGCGACCCCCCTGGCGACCCCCACGACCCCCCCACCCCCCTTCCCCGTACCTTTGGAAGTTGGCCGGACAGACGGGAGCCAAACCCGCCTGTCCGGCAGGCAGCCAACGAAGGAATGAGGCCGGATTGGCCCATCCGTCCTAAAGCTCCGCCTACTGGTGGGGCCTAAGGCGCGTGGGCCAATCAGAATAGGCCCTGGAGCCTTAGGTCCCACCTGGGGGCGCGGCCTGAGGCACATGGGCCCAACCCGACCATGTGCCTCAGGCCGCGCCCCCAGGTGGGACCTAAGGCTCCAGGGCCTATTCTGATTGGCCCACGCGCCTTAGGCCCCACCAGTAGGCGGAGCTTTAGGACGGATGGGCCAATCCGGCCTCATTCCTTCGTTGGCTGCCTGCCGGACAGGCGGGTTTGGCTCCCGTCTGTCCGGCCAACTTCCAAAGGTACGGGGAAGGGGGGTGGGGGGGTCGTGGGGGTCGGCCAGGGGGGTCGCGGATCGGCTGGGGGGGCGGTCGGAGGTTCTTGGGGGGGGACGGTCGTTGGGGGGGAGGGGGGTTTGCGTCGAGGGCAGGAGGGCCTGGGATCCCTCCTGCCCGTAATGTAGTGCGGGGTGGGGTTAGGGGGTCGCCGTGGCCAGGAGGGTTTGGGCTCCCTTCTGGCCCGATATTGTCGGGAAGTCGGCGGTCCTTCGGGGTGGGGGTGCGAGTGGTCCTGCCGGGGGGGGGGGGGGGAATGTATCGGACGTCGGGGAGTCGGCCGGGCAAGAGGGCTTGGGCTCCCTCTTGCTCCGATCGTGGATGCGGGTGCGGGTGGGAGCGCGTGCGAGTGGTCGTTCGGGGTGGGGGTGCGAGTGGTCCTGCTGGGGGGGTGAATCGGGCGTCGGGCGGGGTGGGAACTATGTTTGAAAACTTTCGTATACCGCGCTCACGCATATAACGCGCGAGGGGTATGCGCGGTAGGTAAAAACGCGTATAACGCGCGCGTTATATGCGTGAAAATACGGTACACAGCGCTGTATATCAAAACAGAGACAGTCCCCGCTCAAAAGAGCTTACAATCTAGTTAAAACTAGACAAGAAGGTGCATCTCTCTATATATAAGGTCTGTTCAAAAAGTTCCAGGACTAATTTTATAAAAATGTATTTAAACAATCTTACAACTTATTCCATTGGGTCCCCTTCAAAGTACTCTCCTTCCCTAAGTATACATTTTTTCCCCAACATCGTTTCCTCTTCTGGAAACAGTCCTTAAACACATCTTCAGGAATTGCCATTTTGCTCTGTCATAATGGTGTTGAATCGCTTTCCTTTCAGCATGGATTTAAGTTTAGGAAACAAGAAGAAGTCAGCAGGGGTGACTCTTCCTGAAGTTGATCACCCAGTCCGGGCGCTGCAGCAACTGCATAACCTGCTGAACAGACTGATGCCCCTCAGACTCCCGAGGAGGCTCTGACCAACCAGTCGTCCAGATATGGGTGAACCAAGAGGGTGCAAAGATGGGCTGCCACCACCCCCTTCAATTTGGTGAAGGTCCTGGGTGCTGTCGCCAACCCAAAGGGCAGAGCCACATACTAGAAATGCTGCTTCAGGACATGGAACTTCCAATACTTCTGATGGACCAGAAAAACGGGAATGTGGAGATATGCCTAGAAACTCCCCCAGTGCCACTGAGGCAATCACCGAACACACTGTCCGCCAGGGCCGCCACATCTCTAGCAGCTGTGGTGCCATCTGCGTAAGCAGAGACATTGTAAGGGTAATGAGAGCAACCGCAGGCATGACCAGCTTATTGACTGGGACCCCAGAAGGCAAGTAAGAGAAAAGACCCAGGTCCAGAGTAGAGGTCCTGACGGCCGGCAAGGATGCCTTTGGAAGGGTGACAGGCAAAAATTTCTTAGTCAAATAAGCCTGATACATCATATTAATAAAGGTGGGGAAAAACCCATCCTCCAGGGTGGGAGCCAGCTCCTGCAGATCCATTTTGGAATGACTGGAGGATCTGTGAGCACATGCGTTTCGCCAGAGCACCTCATGTGCACTCCCTGACCCCCTCCAACCCCCCCCCCAATGCCATTTTTGTGGGTACCTCGGCAGAAATAGCAGGAAGACTCCCTGCAGAGGTCAAAGGCACAGGGTCCAGGCAATTTTTACTCCCTCACAGACCACAGTGCACATGGAACATGATTGCACACCTGACAGCCATCCACTGCAAATAAGGCATGAATCCACGAAATCCTGTCCAGGGGAGTCCATCCGAGTGATTTTCTTGAAAAAACAAAGCTTGCAAGTGCTAAAAATAACTTATTCTAAATTGTGAAAATCTAAGATGGCCATCACATGTGCCAATTTTGAACAAAAAAAGCCTGGTGAAAACAGAAGCCCTCAAAAACAGCGATTTTAGGGGTGTGGTGGGGAACTTTGCTTTGATATACGAGCACATCTGGAACAAATTATGCTCGCAAACCAAGGTACCACTGTACTTAATTGCTCCAGAGAGTACCCTAGATTATAACAGTGATGTCATTGTACAGAATGATGGAGCTGAAGCTAAGAAGAGAAACCATATTGGAAAACGCAGTGAGCTTTGTTTTCAAGTAGAGAATGACACGGTGGCGGTTTACCCGCGGCCACCGCATTTTAGCCGCGGGTCACCCGCCGAAAACGGGGAAGAAAACTATCAGTCGCTGCGGCGACGGGGACAAGGCCATTCACCGCCCGCGGGGCGGTGAATGGTCTTGTCCCCGCAGTGAGGCATGAAGGATCGCGCGGTCCCCGCAGCTCACACCCGCCTGCCCAATCGATTCTAGTGTTTAGCCAGCTCTCTCCCTTCTCCTCACCTTAGTTTGTAGATTTTCTTTTTCGGCGACCCGCACGCTATCAGAGAGCCGCGCACCCGCTGCTGCTCAGTTTCGATCTTCTGCTCTGACGCAACCGGAAACAGGAAGTTGCAGCAGAGCAGAAGATTGAACACTGAGCAGCCGCGCGTGCGCGGCTCTTTGGGAAAGCGTGCAGGTCGCCGAAAAAGAAAACCTATAAACTAAGGTGAGGAGAAGGGAGAGAGCTGGCTAAACACTAGGATCGATTGGGCAGGCAGGTAGTGGCTGCGGGGACCGTGCGATCGCTAGTGTTCCCGGCTCAAATTGGAAGGAGGGAGTGAAAGGGAAAAGGATTCTGGGCCAAGGGGATGAAGTCGGAAAGAAAAACCCACAGCAGGAAAGAAAGGGAAGGACTGGCAGGTGAGCCAGATGCTAGAAGCAGGGGGGGGGAAGAAAGAGGGAAAAAAGCTAGATGGGGTTGAAAAGAAGAGACACACTGGTATGGAAGAGGAAGATAGGGGAAATCTGGACACAGGAAGGTAACAGAAAGAGGGGAAATTATGTGCATGGGGCATAGGGACAGAGACATAAAGGGGACATGCCATGGGGATGGTATATGGACACAGGGGGGGCAATGACAGATACATAGGGGAGATATTAGAAATGGAGAAAATAGGAGCACAGAAGCGAGATGGTTTGTGGGGATGGGACAGGGACCGAGCTTGCAGGCTCTAGTGGCTTGCACAAATTACATTGTAACGTGCCATGAAAATAAGAGGAAGGAAGGTAGATAGGCCACGCGAGAGGAGCTGAAGGGTAGTAGAAAGGAACAGATGGTAAAGGAGGAAGGGAAGGGTGGTGGTGGAAAGGAATAGAACAGACATTGAAGGAGGGTGGAGAGGAACAGACCCCCCAAGGGAAATGTGGAAGACAGAGTGGGAAGAAGACAGATGCCAGACTATGCGGGAGCGGAGGGAAGAAGATGGGTGCTAGACCAATTGGGGGGGGGGGGGGTTAAGGGAGAGGCACAGTAACAGCAAATGGAAGACGCAGAGAGAAGACACACAGTGGATGGAAGGAATTCAATGAGAAGATGTGGAAAGCAGAAACCAGACAACAAAGGTAGAAAAAAAAATTATATTTATTTATTTATTTTTTGCTTTAGGATAAAATAGTATATTAGTTGTGTTGATAAAAATTTATAAACAAAGCCCTGCCAGCTGAACATCTCTTTCTCTAGTTCAGCAGCAGGAACTTTGATTTATAAGAAAGGAATAAGCTAAATATTACAGTACTAAGGCTTATATGGATGCAGCGGGGACGGTGACGGGGCGGTGAATGGGATGGCAGTGGCGGTGACGGGGCGGTGAAAGGGATGGCGGTGACGGTGACGGGGCGGTGAAGGGAACAGCGGTGACGGGGCGGTGCAGAGGATGGTGGGCCGGTGACGGGGCGGTGACGGGGACAGATTTTTTCCCCATGTCATTCTCTATTTTCAAGTCTATTGGGCAGTTCAGAAAAACAGATGCTGAGACTTGTTGCATGCAGCAAGGACTGTGAATACTCAGAATTTAAACTTAATTCTGAATTCTGGGAGCATTCTCACTTTCCATCAATGCACACTGTTGTCATTGACTGTGTACATGACACAGACCTTTTTGTTGATGGAAAATACATTATTTACAAATTACATCCAAAACAATCTTGTATATTGAATAGGAGTCTACAAAATTATACCTCTTAATTTCAACAGTGTAGGTGATCAGTACTTACCATCCTTGTTTATATTCATTTCTGCCAGTTTTAAAGCTAAATCACTTGTAGTCCCACTATCAGAGGATGCAAGAATATCATGGATAGCATTTCTTCTGCCTGATCTTCCTGAAGCAATAAAATCTGCATATGTAGATTCAACATCAGTCATTGCTACCAAGTATCCACATAGCAGTACCTAGAACAGATGGAACTCAAATTAATAAATGGCAATAAAATAAAACATTCTAGTAGGTAAAATACCAATTCCATGTCAGAGGCAAAATTATAGGTTAAAATAGAAAGAAAATAAAATTGCACAATTAAAAAAAATAGCACAGCCAGATAAGGGAAGGAGTTCTAGAAAAGCAGTTTGGTGCAAGTACTTTTCTCTTCCCAAATTTGAACTGCTCCTTCTGAAGCTGCTGTTGAGTGACATTATTGTCAGTTGTCATCTGAGGATTGGAAGATTGCCCTGATGCTCCACTTCCTATGCGATTGTCACCTTTAGATATTTGGTAATTGTACAAAATCTGACTGCTGAATTCAGCCAAATAGTATACCTAAACACCACTCGATTTCCAGATTCAAACTGGACCAGAGCGACACTATTAGGTAATAATATGAAGAAATGATGTGAAGTTCGATTAAGTGTGGTTTATTTTAGATGTTGGTAGTATATTTAATATAAATTTTTGTTACAGGGACACAAAATGAGGAAAAAGGTAAGTTGGAGGCAATCCCAATTATCAGCTGTACCTGCTTTAAGCTGATATTGGGATTGTCTCCAGCTTACCTTTTTCCTCATTTGGGTAAGTGACCAGCTGCATGCCCTGGAGATTGTACCCAGCCGTCCTCCCTCCCTGTTTGGCTCTTTACCGTTTGCCCTTCCTCCCTGCTCTGCATCCATCCTCATCCCTCACTCCCTTTCCTGCTGGTCTCTGTACCCAGCCCCCCTCCTTCCTGCCAGCCAGGTTCTGTACCCTGTCCCACTCCCCCCCCCCCCCTTAGAGGCATCCACCGGGCCTACCACAAGGACTGGTAGGCTAGGACAGGAGGGATCTCTCCTGTCTCCTGCCCCAGCCAACTTTAACAATTTTTATCTCCCTACTGCCACCACCTGCAAACCCCCCCCCTCCCCCAGAATACCTTTTAAATCTCTGGTGATCCAGCAGTGGGCCGGGACAGGAGGAATTTCTTCTGTCTCCTGCCCCAGGCGATTTTAAACAACTTTTATCTCCCTCCCGCCCTCTCTGCATACCTGTTAAGTCCCTGGTGGTCCAGCTGTGAACCACAGCAGAAGCAATATACCTTTGCTCCTGCCCGTACAGATCAGCTAGCTAATTGGCTGCTGCACAGTCCCATGAGAACTCGCAACAGCTAATTAGATAGCGGCTCTACATAGGCAGGAGCGAAGGAACGTCACTGCTGCCATGATTCACCGCTGGCCCACCAGGGATTTAGCAGGAACGTAGAGGTGGCAGGAGGGAGATAAAAGTTGTTTAAAGTCGGCCCAGGCAGGAGACAGAAGGAATCCCTCCTGTCCCGACCCACAAGGGATTAAAAAGGTACCGGAGCGGGGGAGGAGGAGGTGGGAGATAAAAACTGTTAAGGTTGGCTGGGGCAGGAGACAGGAGGGATCATTCATGTCCCAGTCCACAGCTAGGTATTACTGCAGGCCTGCAACAGGTTTAGTAGCAGGGCGGTTTAGTGCTGACCCGAATATAAACTGAGACTTCCATTTTTGGGCCATTTTTTGGTCCAAAAATCATATTTCATTTTCTATCCCAGTCTCCCTAAAGAGCTCTTTTAACAGGTTACAGCAAATACAACATCCTTCCCTCTGTAACACTAAGAAAACCAACCATCTTATTCCCTATAAAATGCATTTTTTTGCTTATTTGTTAACAAAGGAAAACACATTTTACTTTGGAATTTTGTTTTACTTTCTCTAACTGTATGAATTTTAAAAATGCTATACTGCAGCTATGATTCGTCTTGTTCAATAACAGTATCTTTCTAGCAACACAACTGTAAAAGAATATAGTTTACATGATATATAGTAAAAAAGCCAAAGCAAAAAAAAAAAGTCACCAGAGTTAATAGAAAAAAACCTCCTAACCCCATATTCCATAAACTATTACAATGATCACAGATTCATGGATCAAAAATACTAAGCAAAGATTACATTTCATACAATCCTAAAATAAAATAAAAACTGACTTACACTGGGTTTTACAAAAATCCTTCTGGAGAAGGCCTCAGGCTGGGTACTTACATATTCACACTGACTGTTCCCAGCATCCAAAACAACTTTGCTATTTTTGGTTTGCTATGTCATCAACTTGCCTTACATTGAGACAGCTGTCCCAGTGAGAGGAGTTTTAGCCAATAACAAAAGAGTCCACAGAATTATCTGTACAATACATTCTTTTACTTTTCTATCCAATTAGAGTACACAGAGCCTATTCATAAGGAAAAGGCTGCTACATTTTTAAACTAGCTGGGGTTTTCAGGTTTAAATATGTTTAGCAGTATATTTTGTTTCCCTGCATTCTGGAACAATAAAGGGCACATTAATTTATGCACATAAATAGCATATAAAGGCTAAATGTATTCATACCTGTTTAATTTCCTGTCCTTGCATCCCGCTAGACATGTCAACCTAATGAGTTCCAGATTTGGTCGAAAGCTTCCATTCTTTGAGTAGAATTCCCCAGCCCCTCTCCTACAGAGGAACAGGTTCTATTTTATTTTCTTAGTAAAGGAGGTTCTTCTGGAGGAAGTTGAAATGAGATTCTTTTGATAGGTGGTTTGGAGGTTTTCTGATCAAGCATAAGGCGTAGCCCTAAATGATGAACCAAAGCACCCAGTGATCTATTATAAGAGTTCAATGTTGATGGAAGTAGATCACCGGTAATCTGCCTTTGATGGGAAGATTGAGAGGAAGCAGGGAAATTGGTAATGCTTTCTAGAAGAGTGAAAAGGAGGACTGCTGTTTGGATTGAGATTGATGTGATTTCTGTGTCCTTTGTTGTCTTGCATGGGAGTCGCTGAGCAGGAGGCCCTAGATTTATTTATTTAAAAATTTATATATCTTATATTACCTATACGGTTTACATAGCCACAGTCATAAATAATGGCCAATACATACAAATTAACTGGTTACAAAAAATTTTTTGCTATAAGATTCAAATCATCAATCTAATAAAACATCAGGAGGCACTTATATTACATGATGATGAAGATGGCAGACTAACGTCATTTGGTGTTATAGTAATATGAGCATCTGGATGAGGCAGAATATTTTCTAGACAATGAAGAAAATTAAGTGTTCTATGTTGTACTTTTTTCCTTTTCTTCATTACTCAATAAATAAATTGAACTTAAAAAAAAAAAAGTAGTCATAGTATCTGTGTGTTTTTTTAAAATCTTATCTGCTACCTCCTTAATTTTATCTCCAAACTGGTCATCCCCTTTACAAGGGACATTGGAAAGGCATTCTTCAACTGAAGTTTTCAGACATACTCTAAGCCAGACCAAGCGGCACACTGCAATTGTCAATGCAGATGTTAGAGAAGAAACATCTAATGCATCAAAAGTTCCTCTAGCCATATACAGTACTTTCTTGTAGTAAACAAGTGCTTAGATAGCTGCTGAAATTGTTTTAGTTTATCTGAAGGGAATTTCATAAAACTAACAGTTAAGAATTTAAAATATATGGACAAGTAAAATTGGTAGTCCATAATTCTACTGATGAGTATAGATTGGAAAATGTGTCTGCCAAAAGAGTCCAATGCCCTGGCTTCTCTGCCTGAGCTAAGTGATCATTTGAGGGCAGATTCCACAACTAATGAATGATGTTGAAGTTGAGTTGTCAAAGCCTGGACACTTTTGAATTCTATACATTGGGCCAGATTCTGTATCTGGCTCCGATATTGGAGGTCACCTTAAAAATGGCTGCTGATACCGTGTCAATCACACATTGGTGCCAGTTTCATAATCACACCTACAGAAAAGATAGATGCTGGAAATGTAAGCCAGGGTTTTCCAGTCCTACATTTCCGGTGCCTATCTTTGCGTTAATCATGCCTACGTAGGCACTTTAGACTGCCTAACACCACTTCCGGTGCTGGCCATGCCTACTTTAGCATTAGGTAACCTATAGTGCCTACGTAGGTACAATTCCAGTGTCTTTTATTTAGGCACTGGTAGTCACTTCAACCTTGCCATTTTTCACCATTTCTAACGCCATTCTTCAATTAACTTAGCGCTGGTAGGGCGTTAAGTTTAGGCACCGGTTTTAGAATTTCCCTCATTGTGTCTTATCTTTTTAAATACTACCTGGACTGACAAGGGATTCTCCCAGTTCTTAAATAAAGCTTCTTCAAGATTCTATGCAAAGGTACCTTAATGCATTTGTTTGGAAGTGCCTCAAAGTCAAGGCATTCAAAAAGTTCACAGTGAGGTTCCTCCTCTATTTCTATTTTGATGGTCCATGCCTGACCTATCGGTCTCACGAAACCAGTAAAAGATACACACTCTGGCAGAGACTTGCATCGTTGAGGAGGGGAAGGGGGGGAAGGATTTTAGGACTATAGGATTATTCTACCAAGTACTCTGGCAAATCATCGTCTGGAGTCAGACTCCTTGAAGTACTCTCTACTTGTTGAATTAGGGAGTGTACATCAATAGGAGCATCGAGGTGTGGGCTGATGGTGTAATCCAGGAGATAAAATCCTTCACCAATGATGATGCATGTGTCAAGGGGGAGTGTGTGGCACAGTGGTTAAAGTTGCTCCTTGTGACCCTGGGCAAGTCACTTAATCCCCACCTTTGTCCCAGGTACATTAGATAGATTGTGAGCCTGCTGGGACAGACAGGGAAAATGCTTGAGTACCTGAATCCTATATAATAAAACGCTAGCCGCGCATGCACACTCTTGCCAGCGTGTTTCATGATCCGTAGGTCCGTGGCTGGCAAGAGTGCACATGCAAGCTTATAACGTCCCGCACTCACGGTCTGGCTGGCTCCCTAAAGTTTTTCGCGGTGGTGGCTCACCTGCCCCACCTTCCTCTTCCTGCCAGTCTCAGCTGGACTTACTCCTCCCCTCTTCCCTCCCCCCCTGGCAGCCCTGAACCTGTTCTCCGTTCCCCGCCAGTCTCCTCCTCCAGCGGCTAATCCACCGTCACCTCCGTCACCGCTCGGATCGCTGGTGGAGAGCGACGTGCTGGTGAGTGGCGCGGCGGGGGCAATGCAGGTGGAGACAGTTGGCTGCGGCGACTCTTGGCGGCCTCAGGCCGTGGCGGCTGTCCAGAGACCAAAAGGTAAGAGAGAAATCCAAATTACTAAATAAATTGACTCATCTGTTAAACATCATCAGACAAAGACTACATTGCTTAGTTTGGCGTCATCGGCGAATAATGTTATTTTACCTCGGAGCCCTTCCACCAAGTCTCTTATATTGAACAGGATCGGGCCCAGGACGGAGGCCTGAGGCACTCCATTGATCACCTCCGTCATTTCAGAGGGGGTGCCGTTTACCACTACCCTCTGAAGCCTACCTCCAAGCCAGTTTTCAATCCATTTCGTCAATGTGTCGCCCAATCCCATAGAGCTCATCTTGCTCAGCAACCTGCGGTGTGGTACGCTATCGAATGCTTTGCTGAAGTCCAGGTAAACGATGTCCAGGGACTCCCCAACATCCAGCTTCCTCGTCACCCAGTCAAAGAAGCTGATCAGGTTGGATTGGCAGGATCTCCCCTTAGTAAATCCATGTTGTCGGGGATCCCGTAGATTCTCCTCGTTCATGATCGTATCCAATTGGCGTTTGATTAGAGTTTCCATTAGTTTGCTCACTATTGATGTGAGACTCACTGGTCTGAAGTTTGCGGTCTCCATCTTGGAGCCTTTCTTGTGAATGATGTTTGCTGTCTTCCAGTCCATCGGTACGTTACCTGTACTAAGGGAGAGACTGAAAAGTGCGGAGAGCGGTTTCGCCAAGACATCACACAACTCCCTGAGCACCCTGGGGTGTAGGTTGTCAGGCCCCATTGCCTTGTTAACCATGAGCTTTGACAGCTCGCAGTAGACACTGCTGAGTGTAAACTTGAAATTACTAAATGGGTCAACTGATTCAACCGTTGTTTGTAGCTGAGGGCCGAGTCCCGGCGCCTCGCGGGTGAAGACTGAGCAGAAGTATTCATTTAACAGTTGGACTTTTTCCGAGTCCGTTTCTACATAGTCACCGTCTGGTTTACTGAGACGTACTATCCCGCCTGAGTTCTTATTTCTATCACTGATATACCTGAAGAAGGATTTATCTCCTTTCTGGATGTTCTTTGCTAGAGACTCCTCCATGCAGAATTTGGCCTCACTAACTGCTGTTTTGACGGCTTTTGACTTGGCCAGATAGTCTACTCTAGAGTCCTGTTTCCCTGATTGTTTGTAAGAGATGAATGCTTTTTTCTTCTCCTTGATGAAGTCCGAGATTTCCACAGAGAACCACTATGGCTTATTGTTCCTACTCCGTTTACTTACTGATTAACATAGCGGTTTGTTGCTTCCTGAATGGTGGCTTTCAAAGTCAACCACATTTCTTCCACGTTATCGGTTTCTGCTTGGCTTTGTAGCGCCTGGTGAACGAAGTCTCCCATATCTCGGAAGTTTGTGTCCTTGAATTTGAGGACCTTGGTCAGTGTGGTAGATTTAGTGAAACCTTTCCTGAGATTGAACCATACCATGTTGTAGTCACTGGAGGCCAATGTGTCGCCCACCGAGACCTCTGTGACACTTTCTCCATTGGTAAATATCAAGTCCAATATTGCCTGATCCCTTGTTGGTTCCAACACTAGTTGCCTGAGTCTTGCTCCTTTCAAGGAGTTTAATAGCTTCCTGCTGCTGCCGGAAGCAGAGGAAAGTGTGACCCAATCCACATCAGGCATGTTGAAGTCACCTAACAATACTGTGTCCCCACGCAAGGTGATATTTTCTATATCTCCGATTAATTCCATATCTAGGTCATCCTGTTGTCTTGGGGGGTCTGTATACTACGCCAAGATACAGGCATTTGTCCTTCCCTCTGGCTAAATTTACCCAAAGGGATTCCCCAGTGTACTGTACATCTGTGATTCTGGTGACCTTAATGTCATCTTTAGTATATAATGCTACACCTCCTCCCATTTTGCCCTCCCTGTCCCGGCGAAGCAAGTTGTAACCCGGTATGACCATGTCTCACCCGTGGGAGTCCGTGAGCCAGGTCTCAGATATCGCCACCACATCCAGGTCGGCATTTCTCATTTCTGTTTCCAATTCCAGGATCTTGTTTCCCAGACTGTGGGCATTGACGTACATAGCCCTCCATGTTGTGTGTATGTTACGTCTCAGTAGGGACCTTCCCGCTTTAGCAACAAGGACACCTTTAGCATTATTTGCATGTCTCTTACTCTCCCTAAACCCAGAGCTACAGCGTGTACCTGTCCCGGACTCCCCAGACCCAGAACTACAGTGTGCTCCTATCCCAGACTCGGAAATGTGTGTACCCTGTGGGGGTATTCCCGCTTGGGCTACTTGAACTCCTTTAGTACAATTTGCAATGTGTGTACTCTCGCTGAACCCAGAATTACAATGTGTACACTCCCTAGACCCAGAATTGCAATGTGTACTCCCCCTAGACCCAGAATTACAATGTGACCCAGAATTATAATGTGACCCAGAATTAAAGTGTTTACTTATCTCAGTCTCAAAAAAGTATTGACAACTTAGCTCGTCAGGTATGTTGTTTGTGCCCATACCCTCCCCCAACTTACCTAGTTTAAAGCCCTGTGAAGTAGGCGGGCTAGGCGGTGTCCAAGGACGTTCTTCCCTCTTCTGGTCAGGCATAACCCGACTGGTCCCTGCAGTGCCTCTCCATGATGCAGGAACCCAAAGTTCATCTCCTTGCACCATCCCTGCAGCCAGTCGTTCGCCTGCCAGTCATTTTTTATTGTGGCTCTGCACAAGGCAGAAGTGAAGAAAAGTCACTCCTGCCCCACTTCACTACTGAAGAGGTACTGGCTCAATGAAAATTCAGCTGAAAGAGGGCCAAGAGTTTTTGCTGAAGAAGGGAGGGCTGCTGTGAGTTGAAAGAGTACTCTTTTGGAGGTTTATTTGGTGGCTTTTCACGAAGATGAAGAGCATAACCCTCTTTTATCACTTGCAAAACCCAGTTGTCAGTTGTGATAAGAGTCCAACAATGGTAGTAATGGGTTAACCGACCTCCAATGGGATAAAGATGAGGTTGTGATGGTTGAGGGAGTCAAAAGGACTGAGTAAATTTTTGCTGAGGTTCAGTCTGAGGTTTCTGAGATCAATGTTTCCTGGTGCAGTTTTGTGGAGGAGCCCTAGAAGTAGAAGTTGGCTGGGCATAGTGTCACTTGTAAGAAGATACCTAAGATGGTATCTAGGATTATAGTAATGTCTAGAAGTCTGATGTTCTGAAGATTTATTAGTAGAAAAAGTAGTCATACTTTGCTCATGTTTGGGTCATTTTTTGAATTGCCTCTTCGATTTTTGTCTCAAAAAAATTCATCCCCAAGACCAGGGATATTTATAGACAATCCTGAACATTAGGATCTAGATCAGATACTCGCAACCAGAATTTTCTAGTCTCGAGCAGATTGTGAGCAATATCCTGGAATTGCTCAAGTGAGTCACCGGGAATATATTGTTCATAATTTGGTAACTGCTGGACTAATTGTTTTAATTAGAAAGTCATGTAAAAATTGTAGCTGAGGATACAACTGGTTAACATTGTTTTTTGGTACAGTATGCATCCAAATTTATCTAGGGTGCAGCCCTCTCTCCCAGGAGCACTAGCATATGCTCTGGTGCTGGATGATCTCTTGAGAGCAGACTCAACTAAAAGAGAGTGATGTTGTAGTTGAGGTTTGTCAAATCCTGGATATGACTGGGCTCTGTAGTCTAGTTTTCTTGGTGTCACAGAAACAAGAGGCATCTCCCAGTCTTACAAACCTAGTATCCCTCATTAGGTGGTGAAATGGAAATTTCAAGCAGTCTTTAGAGGTCTGTTCAAAGTCCAAGGCATCAAACAATTCAGCTCTCAGCTCAAATTCAGATTACATTTGACCAGTAGGGCTTACCCCATCGGACGGATGACTGGTAAATAATAAACTCTCTGGCAGACACCTCCTTCTAGGTGGTAGAGGAGAAGAATCTGATGTTATACCTTAGGATTTTGCAGCAGAGTTCTGGATCAGATAGGTCTGAATTAAAATCAGTCTTCTTTGGAGATGAGGTTTGCCTGGAGAAGTGGTCTTTAGATTTAAACCAACATCTCTGAGAAGACTGCCGAGATATACTGAGAGACTGCCAAACATATGGCATCCCATAGGGTTCAATTCTTTCTCCACTGCTTTTCAACATTTTCCTAGCCCCATTGCTGACCTTAGCACAATCCATTGGATTCACCATCTTCACTTACGCTGACGACATCCAACTACTCCACCCTATCAACCCTACAATCATCACCGAAATACAGGAACAAACACTAAACATAGCAAAATCAGTTCATGGCTCAGAATCAATAAAATCACTAAACATAGCAAAATCAAGAGGCATATTATGCCCAGCCAATAACAAAGAAAATTTAAAAGGACCAATATGTATTGAGTCTAGCCCTATATAAATTGAATCTAAAATTAAACTCCTAGGAGTCATCCTACAAAGACCTCAATTACCACAACCAAATTAGCACATTAATCTAAAAATACTTCTACAAACTCAAGGTTAATTTGTTCGATAAAATCCCTCCTTGACCCCCCCCTCCATTCACATTCTAACTCACTCCCTTATTTCACACATTGATTAATGCAATTCTTTATATCACGGCATAACACAAAAATAAATTTGTAGACTACAACTAATTCAAAATACTGCCATCAAACTCATACACAAGGCAAATAAATATGACCACGTCACCCCACTACTCCGCAAAGCTCACTGGTTACCAATATCGCATCTAACAACATACAAGATACTCCTACTTGCTTTCAAAATTAAACCCACCCGCTCCTCAGCCTTCCTAGATAAGTATCTTATCCCTTATGCCACTTCATGGGCTTTAAGATCTACTAACCAGAATTTACTAACTATTCCCCCAATTAAGGAGCTCTTCTATACTCGCAATACTATATTTTCCGCTACAGCCCCTGCACTCTGGAACGCTCTCCAATTTGACATTTGACTTGAAGAATCCCTCAATAAATTTAAGAGCAAACTTTAAAACATTTTTATTTAGGGATGGCATATCAAATATGAGATAGGATCATATACCCTGCCACTCCAGAACCGCTTTTAAGAAGCGACATCCCCTCCCTTGTTTTTCCCCTCCCTCTCTTACCTTCCTCTTAATTTTTTTTTATTTTGATGCATTTCTCATTGCCCCAACTCTAGTACCTCTTGTACCAAATTTGTTTCTGTCTCATCAATCACTTATGCTATATTTACGAAATGTCCCCCTTTCTTTTAAAATTGTACTTTGATTTAAGTACAGTTGTGCCTCGCATAAAGAACGCCTCGCACAGCGGACGCTGCACACAACGAACTTCATGTCATGATTTATACAACGAACTTCGTTTCACACAACGAAGTCGCCCGATCTTCCACGATCGCTGCCGATGTATTGCATCCTTCCGCGCAGGCACTGCAGGCAGTCGTTAGTCACTGCGCTTAACTTAAGCACGTATCGCGGCAATCGTTCTTCATTACGAATTAAATCACGCACGCACGCACGTATCACGGCAGTCGTCCTTTTAAGATAAACTCAATATTTTTTATATATCATGGCTTCTAAAAAAAGCAGGAAGGTGATTTCTGTTGAAATGAAACGGGAAATAATTAGAAGGAGTGAATGTGGGGTAAAACAGTGTGACCTCGTCAAAGAGTTTGGCCTCAGCAAGACCACCATTTTCACCATTTTGACAAATTTATCTTTTTTTATGTCATCTTAGCATATTTTATGCTGCAGATCGAATAATTGTTTTTAACATGTATTGTTATGGGAAAACGCGTTTCACATAACGAACTTTTCGCATAACAAACTTGCTCCTGGAACGAATTAAGTTTGTTGTGTGAGGCACCACTGTATTGTAAACCGATCAGATATTTGTTGATGGTCGGTATATCAAATATAGAATAAACTTGGAGAACCTTTGACTGCGGCATCTGGAGGAACTTCTGTCTTGGTGCTGGTCTGATGTAGAGTGAGAAATACTACTACGATGTCAAAACAAATGAGACTGAGTAGTATGACACCTCTGAGGTATCAAAGGTTCAGTACCTGAATCCCTAGTGGAGCGATGCTTGGGATGGGTTGGTACCGATGGAGCAGAGGGAGAAAGAGGGGGTTGGTTGTGCTTGCAACATAAGTGCCAACTCCCTCAAAGAATCTCTTTGATTTGCTCCTGTAAAGAATGCACAGTTATCGCAGATGTTATTGGTACAGTCGGTGCTGCAGTGTGTTGAGGCGTTGGTGACCTCGATGAGGCATGTTTCTGAGGAGAGACTAACTGCAGAGAATGAGATCTTGATCTCTTGCATTGGTGTTTGGCGTGTATCAACTTACTCGATGCTTATGATGATGCTGATGTACGAGTGGATGCTGAATTGAGAACGCTTCTTAGAATTTTTAGGAGGCGAAGTCGATGGTACCATCCGAGCTGACACCAAGCGAGGTGCCAGTGTCAATGCCTCTGGAGTATGATTTTAAGAACATCAAGCCCAGTATCCTGTTTCCAACAGTGGCCAACCCAGGTCTCAAGTACTTAGCTAGGTCCCAAGTAGTAAGACAGATTTTATGCTGCTTATCCTAGGAATAAAGATGTGGATTTCCCCAAGCCATCTCAATAATGGCCTATGGACTTCTCTTCTCTACGGCGAAGAAGACATGGTCGCGCAGAAGGAGACCCGAAAAAATTTTCTTGTTGCAGAAGCCTAGCCTTCAGAGAATGCTTCTGGAGAAAAACACAGTGGACACAAAATGGGCGACTTCAAAACTTTTCGAAAAGAAATCAAAAACTCTACTTTTCAAAAATTTATCCAGATATCTTAACCCAACCCTTCCCCCTCCTCCTAGATAAATTCTCCCCCAAAACCTCCACTTAAATAATCTCTTCCTCCCCAAAACACCAACCAAGTATTCAGATCCCTGAAATGTAATGTAATCTTATTTGTACTCTAACTGAAAGGTCACTTGGACACACAAAGTCAGAGCAATATTTTAAACAACAGTTAACTATTTCATGACCCTACATTCCCCCCTTTCAGGCTGGCGTACCTAAGGAGCCAAGCCTGACAAAATAAAGTTAGGGGTCAGGAAAGTCGGGGTTCCCAGTGGGTAAGGGACGATACTGGGAGAGGGCAAGGGCCAATACAGCAGTGGAATGGTTGACAGCAGAGTCCATAGTTCAGTGGAGCAGCTTTATGGCTATGGGGACCATACAGGGCAGGCAGCAAAGGAGCAGAGAAGACAGGGCAGCAACCAGCAAGATGATCTTCAGTGCTGAACCAGAGGGCAACCAGGAGCTGAAGGTACCAGAGATCCAGTCTGCAGTAAGGTCACGCCAGGTCTGGTCAGGAACATGAGCCAGTTTGGTGATACGATCCACATCCTTCTCAATCACTTTACTCAAGTTCAAGGCAGCAGTTGGAGAGGTTGAATTTATCACAGGCACAGCAGCTAGTAAATAGTCCAAAGCTAGACGATTCTGATAAATAGCAGTGCACATTTTAGCATTCGCTCTGCCAATGGTACTCAAAGCTCGGGAGGTCTCATTGGTTATCAGTTCAAGTACAGCTTATAGACAAATAATGCAGTTCAGCAAATAGATTGGGGTCCGATAGCCCCAGGTGTCATCCTCGGTCCATGTGGCAGGTCCATAAGCAGCAATGATCCGTTCTGCAGGCCAGTCATCACCCCATTCACCTATTTTAAGGGAATTGGTGGAAGTAGACCGCTTTTGGCGACCTCTGGTGTTGAATACAGGGGCTCCCAGGTGTTCACCATCGGGAAGAAGCTGGGACGAATCATGCAAAGCACACATGTACCAGTCTAGTTAGCAGGCAATCAAGAGTAGGCAAACAGATCACAGAGCCAGTATCAACTATCAGGAGCTGACCATCATTCATAGGAAGTTCCATTAAGCAGTGTCTGAAGGGCTGAAGACAGTGGGAAGCAACAATGGAGGTTCACAAGGCCCATCGTGAAGGTCGTGGACCTGACGTAAAAGTGAGGGTCTGTGAAGTCAGGTTTAACATGTCCAGCTGCATTGCCTCCCATAGCCACTGTTCTCCCATACCAGTCCCTCCTCATACAAAATAATTGCTAACATTAAGAGTCTGACCTATAGTTTCAGCAAACTATATAAACAGATTTCTAGTGATTACAGGATATTAGTATCTACTTTCATAATTTCATAAAACTGGGAAACACCACAGAGTGATGGACAGAAGCACATGAGTGGGATACAATTCGGACATATACATCAGTACCTGAGTCTCACCTTTTACCATCAATATACAATGCCATGCAGTCTCTGGCCTTCTGGATTTGGACATTGGCATTCCAGTTATATGGGTCAGTGATAGTGAAAACCATGGGATTACAGTAGCCTGTAGTACACAAGGGGCCGGAGCTAGGACCTATAGTAAGGGAGGCAGACGGGGTATTCTTTCTCATAAAGGACAGGCTCCACCATTAGTGAAGGTTTCCTCATAGGGGCAGTTCTTAAAGGCATCAGGTTATACAGACCTATATACTTAGCACATTTGGTATAATAACGCTGTCAATCTAGGGAGCCACACAAAACTGAATTAGGGGTAGTACCATGACCTTGAGAAACATCAAATAGCACACATGTATCACAATACAAAGACACCGGGCGAGTGGGGTCTACAATAAGAGTCTAGTTGATAAGTGGACCCTCAACATTATAAATGCAGATTTCCGTCCACTTTTAAACTTCATCACCAGTAGGTTGGAAACAGAAAATACCCTCTGATGTTTAACACTTTCTGTACTTAACTCCTTCATGCAAACAAACATCAGGCAAAGGGGCTGCACTTGTTAAGTACAATAGGAAAGAAATACAGAAGAAAGAAGCATAAGTAAGGGCAACACAAATATCAGATATATATATACTAACATAGGAAACTCATTTTTCTTTCAGGCACAACTTAGAAAACTTCAAACAGTTATACTCAAGACACTTGCTAAAGGCAGTGGTGAACCACAGGCAGTCAATTAAACTCAAACACTTATAAAGAATTATATTCAGAACACCTGATAAGTACAGTGGTAAATATTCAGAACTTTTGAGGTCTTAGAAAGCTTCAGCTGAAGATCCGTGTTGTAGTGGAACCAAGTTTCATGTCCGGACACCTTGACAACTGTAAGAGAAGAAATTAGGACAGTAAAAGGACCTATCCACCTAGGTTTCAGGGAGTCTGACTTCCAAGTTTTAGCCATACTGTATTTCCAGGGAATTACCCATGGACTTGTGTAGCTATCGATAGTGGGGCCCTTTCCAGGACCCATTTGTGGAGCTCTTGAAGGGCTTTAGCTAAAGACTGGACCTGACTCTGGAGGATATCTGATCCCAGAGTAGCAAAGGAACCAGGATCTGGGTTCACAATGGGTGGTGGCCGGCCGGACATGAGCTCAAATGGGGCTTAGATGGGATGCATCTAATCTGAAAAAGAACAGAAGGCAGCAGGACAGGCCAGGACAGATTAGTTTCTTCAATTCATTTTGTGAGAAGGGTCTTAAGAGTTCTGTTCATTCTTTCGACCTGACCAGAGCTCTCAGGATAGTAAGCAGCATATAACTTCCATTCAATTTGGAGAGCCTGAGCAGTTTGTTGGACAACATCAGCAATGAAAGCAGGGCCGTTGTCACTGCCTATAGAAACAGGAAGACCAAAGCACGGAATTATTCAGGAGGTGTTTGGTTACTTCCCTGGCGCGTTCAGTGCAAGTAAGGAAGGCTTTGACCCATCTAGTCAGGGTGTCTGTGAAGACTAGGAAGTGACTGAGAGAACGGGAAATGGGCATGTGGGTAAAATCTACAGACAGAACCTGCATCGGATTTGTTCCAATAGGTTGGTATCCAAGAGGTGGCAGTCATCTGATTGGGAATTTTATTCTAGAACCGACAACACACTGTCGGACCATATTCCGGACTAGCTGATCAAGGTGATTGATAAAGAAATGTCTCTTGAGAGTCAATTTTCATAGCGGGTTCTCCAGAGTGTGCCAGATCATGGCATCTTTTGACAATCGTGAGGGCCAGGTGTTGAGGAATGAATATGAGGGTACCCGCTGTGCTTGCGTTTGAAGTATCAGTGTGTGGGTCTGGATTGGCACTTGAATTGGCGCATTTTGTATCCACCCCTCTTTCAGGACAGACTGGCCCAAAATAATGCATGCCCAAGTCTGTTCCTGAGAAGCGTACTGGGGTGTAAGGGAATCCAGAAAAGGAATGATTGTATACAGAGGAGCCAAAAGAGGGGGCAGAGACTGGCAGCTCGGGCTGTGCGGTTGGCAAGGGCATTACCACGAGAGACAAGGTCCGTCACGCGTCTGTAAGCATGGCAGAGCATAACAGAAACACGTGAGGGTAGTTGTATGTGGATCAGGCGGCCGGAGGCTGTAATGAAACCTCGATATTTCCAGATGGCCCTATGGGAATGCAAGTTAAGGAAAGCATATTTGGAGTCAGTATATATATTGCAAGACTGAGAGGCAGAGTGGCGCAGGGCAGAAGTGAGGGCATAAAGCTCAGCTTCTTGGGCAGAAGGGCCAGAAGGCAGGGGCCTGAGTCAGAAGTTTTTGGAGGCAGCGAAAAGACGCTCCTGAAGTTGGGTCCAGACAAAAGGGGCTGAGTCAGCGCCTTTGGTGGAATCATACAGAGGATGAGCAATAGTAGAGAAATCAGGGATCCAGATGGGACAGTATCCTGCAATACTGAGAAAGGTGCTCAGAGCCTTGCAGTTATCAGGGACAGGGAGACTACAGACAGCCTAGACCTCGGTGTAGGAAGGGACCTGGTACCCTTGGAGATTTGAAAGCCAAGGTAGGTGACACGAGGAAGGCATACTTGAAATCAATGTAAATATGGCCACAGGAAAATTTAAAAGGCAGACCCACTATCTGAAAGACTCAGATAAATAATAATAATAACAGTTTATATACCGCAATACCGTGAAGAGCTATGTGGTTTACAAAAGATTAGAGAAGGTACAAAATAATTGAACTTAAGATGTGTACTAACACATAAGAATTGTTCTCAAGCCCTATTCTATATCAGGTTCCTACCCCAAAGAGCTGACTTATAAAATTAAGCTAAATGCAGTTCTGGATCCACCCACTAAGCAGGGTAGTCTGACACAAGCGCTCTCTAAAGCAGCAGTCCCTTCACTATCAGCTGACTGGCAAAAATATTTACTTCAATACAAAAGCATTCCTAAAAATTACATTGTTATACCTAAACTTACATTTTTTATATACAGAAATACAAAACAAAGATTGGAATATACAGTAAAACTTTGGATTGCAAATAACTTGGTTTGCAAGTGTTCTATAAGACAAGCAATGATTAAATTTTAACTTGCTATACCAGCAACGTCTTGCAATACACGTACATACAGTATAGAAGCATCACATTTTCACAACTGAGCCAATGGTTCCTCTCTATATGACGCTGCAGGAATGCAGTGACTGTTCCAAACGAGCAAGGGCTTACAATACAAGTATGTATATTTTTGTACACGAGTGCCCTGGACTAAATTATGCTCCCAAACCAAGGTTTTACTGTACTCACAAGTTTAAACATTGTTCATTTTTATTTTTTTTTTTTTTGTTTTTACAATCAACATGGGTCTCAGTAGAGACTTACTCCCCCTTCCTAAAGAATTTCACAAAGGAGAGAGAGAAGTGCTTAAAGATCAAAGAGATCAAATTACAGATGTAGTCCTTTTCAGAATTTTTAAATTTAGACAAATAACTACTAAATTTGGACAAAGAACTTCTTTTTAGCATGGAATATAAGTTCCAGAAATCATATTTTTCGTTTATATGCATTTCTGAATATATATATAAACATTTTATAACATAGCCAAAAACTTCAAATGCAAAACCACTTATCTGTTTCAGGAGAAACCGCATTGGAAGTGCTACACATTTCATGGCCCTTATCAGCACAAAAGGAAAAGTACTCTCCTCTCATGCTGTGAACAACTGACAGTTTAAACTTCACTAATACATTTGGACAGACAGAACTCATAAAAAAACCCGGGATACTGCAGGACTTGGGAATCAGATGAAGGGAAGAATTTGGCAAGGTCTGAAGCAAGGGCAGTGCTGAATAGAGTGGGGCTAATTTTAAAGCCCTGGGGTAGACGGGTCCAGGTTACTTAGGAGGTTTGTCCAGTGGAAGGGTTTTCCCATTGGAATGCAAAAATTGGCAGACTGGAAGAGAAACCAACAGCAAACGAATGCATAAAAACTTGATGGGTTATGTCCTCTTCCAGGGAGCCAGAGGGGGTCAGCCCACACCAAATATCGGCCATTCTAACTGGCACAGACAAATAAGGGTTGATTTGTTAAGTATAATCAAAGACAAATTCCTTTTTTAAAATTAGCTAACATATCAAGAGATCCCCACAGGTAGACAAACATCCCCCCATTGTGCAATGGAGGACAAAAACACTTCCCTGAATTCCTGGCCCCGCCCATCTCTGGACTAGGGAAACGCAGTACTAACAGGTCCACACTCGCTTCGTCCTCAAGGACGTCTCAGACACTCTCAAACACACAAAACACAACAGATTTCAGTTCAGTTACTCAACCAGAAAATAACAGTTCCTAGAATCCCTTTCCCACAACTTTTCAGCGACAGATCACGTGGCTTACTAGGCAGGAGACGAGAGACAGGATAGGGATGATCAATCCCCACTTACCAGATAGTGGCCACTCCAGGTACAGATACAGATACAGATTCTTGTACTTTAAACTGAGACTAGATAAGTCAGTTGAAGCGGTCCAACGTCCTGAGGTCTGCCAACCCCCCAAAAGGAAGGCAGCCGGCTAAGCAGACATATCAGCCGTAGGACCAGAAACAAGTGACCAATCGAGTAACCAGTGGTCAAGAGACCTTCAAGTCCCTGTTCGGGCGCCAAATGAAAGGTCACTTGGACACACAAAGTCAGAGGCGTGAAGAAGTACAAGTTTTATTCACAGCATGCATGCTGGACCCCTGAGCTCCAAGCTGGCTCAGAAGTGCCGAAACCAGGAAGTTACAGAGATATTTATTCATTTTTCTGGCTATACAACTGAATTCTAGAAAAAGCTTTTCACGTGTTACTTTTCTTAACACTCATTGGTTCTAAGCTCACACTAGCAGGTCACTAGCAGGACACCTATCTAACTCTTGCAATAAATGTACAGAAGGGCAGGGTACATCATGGCTCAAACTCTTATCTATTCAGCTTACAATGTGGTAAGGTAGGGACATACATTTTAGGCAGATGCAGTCAATAGATTATACACTGTTTTCAGCTATGTAGGCCAGAGCAATATTTTAAACAACAGTTAACTATTTCATGACCCTACATAACTGTAATCTATTTGTTATATCACACAGTAACGTACAGTCAATTTAATATCCAATTTGCAAGTTCTTCCGGAATTAATCCAGCTAACTCTCCTCCCTTGTAACCAAAAAAAAAAAAAAAAACAACCAATACTGTTGTAACTTCACTGGAAATGTCCAGTTAGCTCTTTTGTAATCCGCCTTGAACTGCAAGGTATAGGCAGGATAGAAGTCCCTAATGTAATGTAATATAAATCTACCCAATGCTCAGAACCAAGACACTGAAGGTACCAAACTGTGCAGGTCAGTGATGGAGATGGACCTGTTGCAGCTGGAAGCTTAGACATCAATGGAAAAATGGCTGCAGCGAGGATGAAGCATCAATTGTATCAGATGTTGAGTAAACCAGAGTTCAAAAAATGGTCGATGCAGCTGTGCTGCGAAGAGGCTGAAAGGGGCCTGAAGCTAAAAAAGATTAAAGAATCTGAAAGGAAACTACTTAGGAAATAAAATAATGAGGAAATTAAAAACTGAAAATAACGGGAAGGCAGGAAAAAAGGGGTTAGAGAATGAGCATTTGGAGTTGCTCCAAAACACAACTTCTAGCTCCATGGAAAACTACGAACTGATGGTCCCGCGAGTTGACATTGGACGGGAAGGCCCTTGCACATGAACGGTACGGTCTCGAGACTTCTAAAGAAATTAAAGTGACGATACACTTTTATACTGTCAGTACTGGGGTTCTGTGGATGTCGTCACCTATCTGTGAGAATATGCTGCCTGCTTGTCCTGGGATAAAAGATATTATCAAGGTAAGAACCTAATCTCATTTTCCAGTGCAATAGAGGTGGTATGCTGAACCTAGGGACGTACCAAAATCCCGGGTGGGAGAGATAAGCCTGCCTTCAAAGAAGGAGTCCTCCTGAGCTGCCATATTCACTCTGTAAAATTTGGTGAAATTGTGAAGGGCCGACCAAGTTGCCACCCGACAAATCTCATCCGGAATCATCCTAGCTTCAGCCCAAGAAGAGGCGACTCCTCTCATCGAATGCACTTGAAGAGCGAATGGAGGTTCTTTTCCACAGACAACGTAGGAGGATGTAATAGCTGGCCTGATCCATCTTGAAATGGTGGCTTTGGAAGCCATCCTCCCATTCTTGGCTGGATTTGTCAAAACAAAGAGGCGGTCCATAAGATGAAAATCATTTGTAACCTCTAGGTAACCTAAGAGAGCCCTCCAGATATCTAGCACCTTAAAGACTTTGTCCTTCTTAGAACAGGACTGAAAAACCAGAAGTCGAACTTCCTGGTTGATGTGGAATACCGAAACCAACTTTGGCAAGAAAGAAGGGACGGTCCGCAAGGAAATGCCTGTCTTTGTGTTACGCAGGTAAGGGTCCCTACAAGTCAATCCCAGGCCAACGGAGACTGCTATGCCAGGAGAGCTGAGATTTGGCAATAAAATTTCAGCCTGCGTGTCTCTCGAAAAAACACTCAGCTTCTCTCTATGTCAAATCGGACACCCTGGTACTACAGGGATTGAACAGGCCTTCTTCAGATTAACAAACCAGCCCAGACCTTGAAGGATCATCAGAACAGTCTGAACCACTCATGCCACTTCCTCTCACAAGGGGGCTCTGATGAACCAATTGTCCAAGAAAGAGTGGACAAGCTAACCCAGTTTGCAGAGATGGGCCACCACTACAACCATCACCTTGGTGAAGGTTCAGAGAGGACTGTAGCTAGCCCGAAAGGGAGAGCCTTGAACTGGAAATGCTGTTCCAGGATATGAAAACCTAGGGAGCACCTGTGATCCGGAAATACTAGAATGTGGAGGTATGTCTCCATCAAGTCAAGAGCTGCCAGGAACACCCCTGGCTGCACCGCTGCAATGGCTGACTGAGGATCAACTTCCAATCGTCTGAGCCTTTCTTGGACATGACAAGTTTATAGAGTATCTGCCGGAGCCTGAGTCTCCATCTGGTACCCATTTGATTGCCTGAATGTCTAGCAACCTCTGCAGGGGTGCCTGGACCTAGGCAACCCTCTCCGGCCTGCCCGTCAGTGAGTCCACAAACTAGGTAGAGAGGGGATGGGTGAACGCCAGCTTGTAGCCATCACTGATAACTTCCAGAACCCATTTGTCAGTCGTTATAGCTTCCCATGCATCCAGGAAGCCCTGTAGCCTGCCTCCAATTTTGCACGGAGAGACTGAAGACCTGGTGTCATTGTGACTTCTTGGGCTGCCCACCTGGATGGGAGGATGGAGCCCTGGAACTTTCTATTCCTAGAGAATCTCTGCCTTGAGCTCTGTAAGGATCTTTGGGAAGAGGATCCAGAGGAGAAAAGGCACGGATGGTCCGAGTCTCAAAAGGACCCATGGGCCTGTCATTTAGAAGTCCTGGACGCTAGCCATGAGGTCATCTAACCCCTGGCCAAACAGCATATTGCCCCTGAAAGGAAGACTGCTGAGAGTGGCTTTGGACATGGAATCTCCAGCCCAATGTCTGATCCACAAAATTCTCTGTGCAGACACAGAATAAGCTCACTACCCTCAGCAGATCATACGGAGCATCGCCACATAGTCCACCCCACCAGCAACAGTTGTGAAGGAAGTTCTGAAGGTGTTCTTCTCAGCCTATGAAATTTAGAATGGCATGCATGAGCCACAAAGTAGGCTGCCACAGCAGCCTTCACTGCTAGTCAAGGTCTCAAACTGCCTTTTCAGCAACATGTCGTCTGTGGTCCTGCTGATCCTTGAGTATGCCTCCCTCACTAGGTTACCTGAGCCACCAAGAGAGTCCACTTCAGGCACCTCAAATGTCTGCTAAACTCCTGGACCATAGGGTATAATTCAGGGACCCCTCAGGGTTCTCCCAGTGCTCAGAAATAAGGATCTTCAGGTCAGGATGCTACGGGAAGGCAGTAGAGAACATTGGATGGTAGACTGAGAAGGATCAATTTTGAGTTCTTTCACAAACTCAATGAGAAGATCCATCAGAGTAGCAGACTGAACAGCCTGCAAACTAAAGGGAGTTCACCCTGGTCCACAGCAGCACTCGGACCCAGATCTACTTTACCTAGTGTCACATCATTCTGCGAAAGAGGACAAGCGTCCAGATCATTATCTTCAGTGACCCTGTCCAACCAACTGCTAGAGTCCAGGGGAGACGCAGGTCTCCTTAAAGCAGGGGTATCAAAGTCCCTCTTCGAGAGCCACAATCCAGTCGGGTTTTCAGGATTTCCCCAATGAATATGCATGAGATCTATTTGCATGCACTGCTTTCATTGGATGCTAATAGATATCATGCATATTCATTGGGGAAATCCTGAAAACCCGACTGAATTGCGGCCCTCGAGGAGGGACTTTGACACCCCTGTCTTAGAGACACAGATCTCCTTAGAAACACAGATGAAGAATTACAGGGAGGCTGCACAGATGGTCGCTCTCAGCTGACCCAGAAGACACACCAGCATCGTTGACATAGGCTTGCCAGAGCAAGTTCACAAAGTCAGGCGTAAAGGGCATAGAGGACCGAGAACCCCCTTTAAGAGGAGGATTAGAGCGCTTTCTTTGTGCTTTGGGGCCTTCAGCGCCCTTACTAGTGAATTTTGGGACTCTGAAAAGGCAATATCATTCCCCAACCATCCTAACAGTCATTTGGCAGCATTAATAATATGGTAAGAGGCTGAACCCAAGGTCCCTATCTCACCAGCCTGCACAGCAGAGCATTTGATGCAAAAGCGCTCTTCCAATGTCCATCCGGAACAAACTTCACATGAATTCATGTTATTGGAGCCTGAGGACTCCTTCCCTGGTGGTTAGAATAAAAAATGAGGTTTCTGAAGAAGTTTGAGAACTTAAAATTCAAACTGGGAAAAATCCATGATGGCCACCATCAGAATTTCCTACCAAAAAACCAAAGCAATTTTAGGATTTTTGGAATGGCTGAACAAAGCTACAAGTTATCACAACAAAAACAGCTAATTCAGACCTCCTCCCCCCCCCAACTGCCCTGAGGCCTGTGACAGCCCTACTCACAGATCAGACGTTGGGAAGATGTGCTGCAGCCTGCCACAGCTCCTCTCAGGGTAAATGGAATTAGGAGAGAACTTCTGTCACCAGAAAAGCTGCCTCTTCTGACTCTTCAGCAAACAGTCCGGCCACAGCCAGACTCAGCCTCAACTCCCAGGACCAGAATCCAAATGCCGCAAAGAAGGAAGAGGAAAGTGCAGCCTCTATGCGCGCCGAAGAAATGCAATTGGTGCCCAAACAGCCTGCGCTAGTACTCATGATCAAGTCAAGGAGTGAGCAAACAGAAGGGGAAACCCCCGAGCTCCACAGTTCAAGCTGGCTCGCTGAGCTGCAGACCAGGCAGTCACTGGAGGTGAACAAGAAAACAAATATGAAAACCACAAAAAATACTTGAACAACAAAAAAGAAGGGAGAGAGTAGATTAAAGTTGCTCCTGTAGGCTGGCCTGCAAAAGAAATAACTAATTGGGGGCAGCAGAGAGCAGGGAGAAGGAGGAGGTACTGAAAACAGTGATCAGTATCTCCTGCAATGGACTCATAGGAGTGGGAGCAAGATCCTTGGTTCAGCATACCATCCTTATTGAACTGGAAACAGCCATTCTGTCCAGGCGCTGCAGCCCAACAAAACCTGTCAGAGGAATGAATTATTTTGGATTAGTACAGCCCTTGGTACTAAGATCCTGTGCAGAGGGGATGGGACATCTATATTTTTTTTCCATGTGGTTTACACAATCAAAGCAGTTTACATATTTTAGACAGGTACTTATTTTGTGTTAAGTGACTTGACCGAGTAACAAGGAGCTGCATTAGGAATCACTCACAATCTTAGGGTGCTGAGGCAGCTGTCTAACCACTAGGCCAGACTGGATGAACAGTACAGGTCTTTATCTGCCATCAACTATGCTACTATGTAACAGATATACACACTTGCGCACACAAAGATTGGAAAGAATTTCATGAATCATGTTTCACATGCTTTCCCACTCGTTTTGATTTTTATTTTCATATTATAAACCATTTTATTTGTATGTTCTTGAGAGGTGTTATAGCAAATCTATAAAACTAAATCTATACCCAGCTCTTTTCAGATAGGTTTATGTGTATTTTTTCTGTGCCTTCTTTTGTTTTCAAACTTTAAAGAAAAATTAGAGTTAATTTCAGTCCATTCAAGTCCACTCTGTGTCAACACTGTCTGCTCTATTAAGACTAGTATGCTATACTGTACATTTGTTGTGTAGGTATGGCCTTGGGCTTAAAAACTGCTGTATCCTGTTTCCTTTCTTTACTCTGCTCTCATAATTGCTTCTCTTGTTAATCTTCATGTTACAGATCAGCCATAGCCATGCATGTCTCCAGGTTGTTTTGTTTTGTTTTTTAAGAAAGATTTGCTTTTTCTAATCTCCCTGAACATTTTATTTTGGTGGAGTTGAGAGAACTTTCATTTTCTTCTTGTTCCTTTGGCATACAGCAAAATCCAAACTTTGACTAATGTGGTACCATGAGACTTCATTTCCACCTACTTTATGATATTTCTCCTATATTATACTCCACAACTCACCTAACCTAGTTGTTATTGTGACAGTCCTTGGCATGCATAAGATTTTTGTCTCCTTCTGGAATCCTGTAACAGCGTCCCAAAGTGTTATTACTGCACCATAACTAGTACTCCTTTTTCCAGGGACTGCAAACGCTGCCTCTACATCATCCCCAATCCATGGATGATTTGGTGAGGGAAATACCTGACCTAAGAAATAAACACAGATTCACTAAGTCACCAGGTTAACCCAACTAAACCTATTTCAATTCCTCATTCATATACTGCCATTCGAACAATACATATACATTCTATCTACCATTCTAAATTGGACTTCTCTTTTTCTCACATAGCCTGAACCTTTTTATTCTTTAAAACCCAACAGATGCTGGAAAGTAATCTAATATAATAAAACCCTAAGCCGCGCATGCGCACTTTTACCTGCGTGCTCCCATTTTCCGTGAGCTGTAGGGCCCCAGCAGGCAACAGTGCGCATGCGTGCTTAGGATTCTGTTTCCCTGTAAGAACACTCGAGCACCAGAAGGTGATGTTTTCAGGTGATGTTTTCTATAAATAAATTGTTTAGGAACATCTTTTATAAAGTTCTTTGGGGAAGGGAAAAAATGCTGCTGCACAAGGAAATGGAGGGAGAGAGAATGCTGCGGCTGCTGCACAGGGAAGTAGGGAAGGAGATAGAATGAAAGACACGGGGGCAAGGAGAGAGACAGAAAGACAGACAGACAAAGGGGGCCAGGGAGTGAGACAGACAGAAAGACAGCGGGAGGGAGAGAGACAGAAAGATAAAGATAGGGGTAGGGAGAGAGACAGAAAGAAAAACAGACATATATTCTAGCACCCGTTAGCGGCCCGGGAACAGAAGCGCTGACCAAAAAGACTCCTCTGCCGGCTCCCCACTCACTCTGTAAGTTTTTTTTGCGGTCTGACCCTCCCATCCCTTCCCTTAGTCCTTTGCCGCCCCCCTTCCCTTCCCGCGGTCCCGACTACAAATCTGCTGACTCCAGCAGCGTCTGCTGCACTCTACACTCGCTGCTTCGGGGCCTTCTACTGCCCTGATTTGCTCTGCCGCATCTCTGATGATGTCATCAGGGACGTTCGAGAGTAAATCAGGGCAGTAGAAGGCCCCGCTGCTGGAATCGGCAGGTTTGTCGGGACTGTGGGAAGGGAAGGGGGGACAGTAAGGGACTAAGGGAGCCAGCCAGACCGCGGGAAGGGAAAGGGAGGGTAGGGGAAAAACTGCTGCTGCACAGGGAAGTGGTGTGGGGGAGGGAATGCTGCTGCTGTGGCTGCTGCACAGGGAAGTGGGGGGGGGGGGGAAATCGAAATGCTGCTGCTGCACAGGGAATTAGAGTGGGGAAAATGCTGCTGCACAGGGAAATGGAGGGGGAGGGAATGCTGCAGTGGCTGCTGCACAGGAAGTGGGGGGAGAGAAATGCTGCTGCATAGGAGGCAGGGGGAGATAGACAGATAGATAGAAAGACAGTGGGAGGGAGACAGAAAGAAAAGAAGAAAGACACAGGGGCAGGGAGAGACACAGAAAGACGGACAGACAAAGGGGGCCAGGGAGAGAGAAAGACAGAAAAAAAGATAGTGGGACGGAGAGAGAGACAGAAATAAAGACAGACAGACATATATTCTAGCACCCGTTAATGTAACGGGCTAAAATACTAGTAATATATAAAGATTTGAAAATCTCTCTATGGAGAAAAAATAATTCTTCTAAAATCTAGCAGAAGGGAGGGCACAAATTTGGCATTGAGTAAAAACAGTGAAAAGACACATTCAACTAAAAAATGGGCTACATTAGAAAATGGCTTCAGAGAAAACAGCTCCCTAATAACATGGGCCAGTATATTTATTTATTAATTAATTTATTCATTTTTATAGCCCATCCTCCCCAGGAGCAAAGAACAGGTTACAAGGATGCATACACAAATTTCCACTACACACGCTACAAGTTAATAACATGCTACAGAAAATTACAATCCCAATGAAAGAAAAGAAAAAAATGGAATGGGAAGTAAAGCAAATGTAATAAAAATTACATGAAAGCTAAAAGAAAAAAAAGAAAAAAAGTTCAATTCAAACAGTTCAACGTAGACGATCCCTCGTTGACATAAACCACCAGTGCAGAAGGAGGAGTCAAGCCGATTTTGAAGTCCGCCGTCAAAATCGCTGCCGGAGGATGGACAGCCGCAGGCCCAATGGACAACAGGGCCGATTCGTCGGGATCTCTGGCTGTGTGATGTCTCAAGGCCACACAAATATCCTTTCCCATCAAGATTGATCCTCCGGAATGCCTTATAGCTTCACCAGCGATCTCCCGATATCAGGACAGATGAGCGGAGATCTCCTGCTGCTGCACCAATCTCTCGCTACCCTCATCTTTCCCACTGAATATGGCCGCAGCATTTCGACCAGGCACAGGCAGACAGGCGAAATGGCCTAAGGGAGAAAGAAGGCCTGAAGCAGATTTTGCCCCAATATGAAGGGAATGGCCCGAAGCGAAGCAGCACATCCAAAGAGCAGCTAACAGCGGCCAACGTTAACAGCCAGGAACGGGTGTTTCAGTTAGGAACATAAAATGATTACCATATTTTTCGTTCTATTAGACGCATCTGACCATAAGACAAACTCTCCTGTAGAGCAGGAAAGCCCAAGGAAAAAAAATTCTGCCAACCACCCTGCCCTGTACCTCATCTGATGATCTAGTGTAGGTCGAGAAAGTGTACAAGGCAGGTCTAGTGGTAGGCAGCCCACCCTCCCCGGGCAGGTCTAGTGGTAAGCAGTGTCCCCAGTACCTTTTTTTAAATCCCGATGGTCCAGTGCACTTTCCACGCTCCTGCCTCACTGGATAGCTGCCTCCTGATCTCTACGGCAGCAGCAGAGTGGCGCACAAGGCAGGCGCGAGCTTTTCACTCGCCTGCCTGGTACAACACCGCTCCCTGAATGGCTGCCGTCAGTTCTCGTGAGTCCCAGCAGCCATTCAAGGCACAGCGCAGTACCAGGCAGGCACACAAAAAGCTTGCATTGTGCGTCGCTTTGCCGCTGCCGGAAGAGATCAGTAGGCAGTCATCCAGCAAGGTAGGAGTGCAGAAAGCGTACTGGACCACCGGGATTTAATAAAAAGGTACTGGGGGGAGGTTATATTCGCTCCATAAGACGCACCCTTATTTCCACCTACTTTTTTTGGGGGAAAAAGTGCATCTTATGGAGTGAAAAATACGGTAAATAAGATTAATGAATCGGAATGAATTAAAATAATAAGAAAAAATAATCTAGAATGTTAAAAATAAAATACTGTATAAGGATACAAAAATAACAGAAAATAAAACAAATAAAACAACAAAAACAGAAAAAAAGACGGTAGACAGCACAACTCACAGTCTAGCTTGCCACCAGCTTCTGCAGCATAGAAATTTTCAGTGAAATATATTAGTTAATTATTTCTTTCGAACTCTCTCCTCTCTTCTCTACTCTCCCAGTCATAATCACATACAAAGTAGATACACTACTTATCCTCTGAAATCTATTTTGAATGAACATCTAATCTGATACATAATTGTGCTTACCATATACAGTATACTCAAATATAAACCAATCCGAATATAAACTGAGGTTACCTTTTCCACCCAAAAATGAGGAAAGAAAGGTTGACTCGAATATAAACCATGGGGGGGGGGGGGTTTGTTATATTCCAGTGCCCTGCCAAGCTCTGCAAAAGCCACCCTGTTTCATCTTATAATTTGTCTTGATTAGAATTAAAGTCTCAAAGACATACCTCATTTGCATGCGTGGATACACTATGTTACACAAAGCCATCTTTAGCACCCTATTATGTAACACACAAATGAGCCTCCTCCCTCCCTGCCTGGCTCTACACCCTATCCCATCTCCCTCCCTGCTCTGTCTGTTTTTACATCCAGCCCCCTCCCTTACTCTCTCTCTCCCCTGCCAGTCTCTGCACCCAGCCGCTCTTCCTCCCTGCAAGGTTCTGCACCCTGTTTCCCCCTCCCGAGGCCTTGCAGGCCTCCACCGGGCCAGCTGTAAGACCTGGTGGGACAGCGGTGGGCCAGGACAGGAGGAATCCCTTCCACCTCCCGTCCCAGCCGACTCACAATTTTCATCTCCCTCCTGCCTACCCGATTGTAAAAACAGTACTCTTTAAAATCCCTGGTGGTCCAGTGGTGATCCGGGACAGGAGCGATCTTCCTATATTCCTGCCCTTGCAGAGTTGGTCTCTGAATGGCTGCCGCATATAAGGGGGGAGGCGCTGCCCCGAAGATAAACCGAGACCCCCATTTTTGTGCCTTTTTCTGGCCTAAAAATCTCAGTTTATATTCGAGTATACACAGTAAGTTAATTTTATTGTTCTCTCCAAATCATTCAAGTACTTCCCTCCCCTTCAAAAGAAAGGCACACACAGAAAGATAACATAGCTAGACACACAAATACACACACACCCATAGGGTTTAGAAATAAGTCCATGAATCCACCTACCTTCTACACCTGTTATTTGAAATAAATTCTTTACCCAGCGCTAGCCAACACCCTGGGCAGAGAAGGGGGCATCCCCACTACAGAAAGGCAGGGATGTTGATGTTATAAATGGGCAGTCACAGGCCTCAGTGCACAAAAGGTTTCCTTGCAAGAACCATATATACTCGAATATAAACTGAGATTTTTGGGCCAAAAAATTGGCCCCAAAATATGTGTCTTGGTTTATATTTGAGCCACTACCTGACCGATGACGCAGCTGTCCCTCATTCAACTCATGATGACCACCAGGGATATAATCTTCAATAGAACGATCCCCACCCCCACCCTCCAGGATCTCGAAGCTGCTATCCTCTATGCATACAAACTCCACTGCCATCGCCACCCTCCTCCCTGCACGCCCCACTCCCTGACATCATACTTACCATTAGTACTGGAAACCTGCTGCCGTCGTCAATGCTGTATTCTGATCCGGTGCGGAGCTTTAAGCATCTGCGCAAACTCAAAGGCTGCCAGTTCCTGCTCTCTCCTAGATTTGCAGAGAAGGTGGGAGTAGGCAGTCCTTGAGCATGCACAGATGCTCAAGGCCCCACACCGGATCAGAATACAGCATTGATGGCGGCAGCAGTAGAAGCATTGGGGCTGCTGCATCAGGGGTCCTCTGAGAGCGAAAACTTTGGTTTTAAAAAGCATCGCAAAGGTGAGAAGAAGGGAGGGAGATAGCCCGACAAGGGGCTTTAGGCTTATTGTATGGAGAAAGGGGGGGCAACAGACGCTGAATGGAACACAGGGGAGAGGGAAACAGATGTTGAATGAAAGTGAAGAGAGGGATGAGCAGTCGCTGGAAGGAAGTGGGGAGGAGAGCGAGAGGAGCAGACCCTGGATGGAAGTGGAGAGGAGAGAGAGCACATACTGGATGGAAGGAGGGAATAAAGAGAAAAGGGCACATGCTAGATTGGGGGAAGAGGATAGAGTTAGTGAGATACTGGCAGGAGTGAGTTAAAGAGGCGGCAAGCTGTAGGTAGACACAATGAAAAGAGGGAAATTGAGGACTGGATAATAATAATAATTTTATTTTTATACTAGTCTTATAGCCCGTTACATTAACGGTGCTAGAATATATGTGTGTGTGTCTGTCTTTATTTCTTTTTTTCTCTCTCTCTCTCTTTAGCCGTTTTCTGTATTTCTGTGTTTCTTTCTTTCTGTCTTTTTTTTTCCTTGGCTGTCCACCACCACCCCTTCACTGCTCCCCTTATCCAGCAGCAGCCCTTCTCCTTTTGTTTTACCTCCCCCCTGTCCATGATCACCTCTTTCCTGCTCCCCCTGTCCAGCAGTAGGCCTCCCTTCCTTTTTGTGCCCCCCCGTCCATCAGCACCTCTTCCCATGTCCATCCCTCTTCCCCCTATCCAGCAGTATGCCTCCCTTCCTTTTTCTGCCCCCCCTGTGCATCAGCACCTCTTCCCCTGTCCATCCCTGCTCCCCCTGTCCAGCAGAACGCCTCCCTTCCTTTTTCTGCCTCCCCCCGTCCATCAGCACCTCTTCCCCTGTCCATCCCTGTCTCCGCCATTAATCTACAGTGTCTTGGCCAGGAGAGGGAAGAAACGCATGCACGTGTACCTGTTGCCAGCTCTGCAGCTTTACCATCCTGCAACCCAGACACAAACACTTCCACCAAGTCCCACACTCCATTCTCTTCTGCAGCCATGAAGGAGAGGGGCGGGGACATGGGGGAGGAGCCACAGCTTGGAGGCGTATGGAAAAGCGCAGCAGCAAAGGCACAGTCCAAAGCCAGCGAGGTCGTATGTTGGGGTGAAGCGCGCTCTGTGCTTGCACCTCTCAATGGAAGTTTTTTGCCAAAGGACAAAGTTTATTTTTTATTTCAAAGCCGCCAGTGTGGCTCCTCTCTCAAGCTGCACCTGCGTCGGAGAAGGCTTCCGATGCAGGCGGGGATTGAGAGAGGAGCCACGGTGGCGGCTTTGAACTAAGAAATAAACTTTGTCCATATCGAGGCTGAGGGAGAGCGGCGCAAGGTGGAGAGTAGGGGGGCCCGATGCCTTGCGCGCTTTCTGCGCTCCTACCGGCTTCTTAGCCTTTTTTGGTGTCTGCCTTCCGCCAACAGCCCTCCTCCGGGCAGCTGCCACTCCGCGCGTCCTGGAGTCCTACGAAGTAAGTGCGCATGCGCACTCTCGCCGGCCACATCCCGACAGATCAGATCTCAGGGAACACGCGGCGCGAGTGCGCATATGCGCTTAGCATTTTATTATTATAGATACCACCAAAGCCATAGTAGTTCAAGGCGGTTCACAATAAGAGGAACTGGACAATTAGCGAAGATAGGTACAAAGAAGGTATTAAAGTACATAACGCGGATACAGGAAAAAGAGAGCAGGAGCCTGCTGCAAACAATCAGCGAGAGTGGGGCACTGGACAGACATCAATTCCAGTAGGCCAAGAGCAGAGAGGAAATGAGAGAACGTGGTAAAAATCAGATGGAGTAAAGTGATAGGGCAAAGGAAGCAATTAGGATACAAATCGGTTGAACAAGTTTGTTTTTACTAGTTTTCTAAAACTTAGATAAGAGGAAGCATGCGTTATTAAGATGCTCAGTTGTTCATTTGGCCTGCTTAGAAAGCAAGTGTTCTGTCTAGGTATCTTTTGTATCAGCAGGCCTTTATTGATGGGTGGGTGAACATATGGACTCTGCGTGTAGGTCTGCTGGGGCAGTCCAAGTTGTAATGTGCAACCAGGTATGTGGGGGGGGGGGGGGCCGAGCCAAGTATAGATTTAAAACAAAGACAGGCAAATTTGAACAAGACTCTTGCCTCCAGGGGCAGCCATTAAGTTTTTGGTAATAGGGGGTTATGTGGTCCCATTTTTTAATGATAAAAATCAGTCGGACGGCTGAGTTTTGGATGATTCGGAGTCTTTGAATAGTTTTCTTGAAAGATCCCAGATAAATGATGTTGCAGTAGTCGAGTAAGTTTAGTATGGAGGCTTGCACCACTAAACGGAATGAGGTTGCATCGAAGTACTTTCTGATGGTTCTTAGTTTCTATAGAGTCGAGAAACCTTTTTTAATCAATTGCTCTGTGTGCGCTTCAAGAATAAGGTGACGGTCCCGAGTAACTCTCAGAATTTTTATGGAGTTGACAATAGGATAGACTTGACTATTCAAGGAAATTGAAGAGTCTTTGAGTTTGTCATTCGGGCTAGCTAGGAGGAATTTGGTTTTTTATGAGTTGAGTTTCAGTTTGAATTGGGCCATACATTGATCGATTTGCTTTAATATGAGTGCCAGGTGGCTCTTTGTTTCAGGGGATAGGTTTGTTAGGGGAAAAACTAAAGTGATGTTGTCTGCATAAATGTAAAATTTGACTTTTAAGCTTTGCAGTAAGTTCCCCAATGGGGCCAAGTAGATGTTAAATAGTGTAGGGGAAAGGGGGGAACCTTGTGGGACTCCACATGAGTTGACCCAGCAATAGGAATGATCATTGTCACTGTAAACTTGGTATGAGCGTTTCCTTAAAAAAACCCTGGAACCATTTTAGGACATTACCTGAAAGGCCAATTGACTCCAGACATTCGAGTAGGATGTCATGATCGACTAGGTCGAAAGCGTTACTTAAGTCGAATTGCAGGACAAGAGCGCTTGTACCCTGACTGAATAATCTGTGGAAGAAATCTAGTAGAGAGGCAATAACTGTTTCCGTGCTAAACCCCGGACGAAAACCTGATTGGTTGTCGTGCAGTATGTTGAATTTATCCAGGTAAGCTACTAAGTTCTGGTTAACCAGGCCTTCCATCAGCTTTATAAAAAATGGGATGCTCGCGATGGGTCTGTAGTTTGTGGTCAGCTTAATGGATTCCTTGGGGTTTTTTATGATCTGAGTGATCAGAATTTGGCCTGAGGTATCGGGAAAAGTGCCTGACAGTAGTAGAGAGGAGAGCCAAGTATGTAATTTGGCTTTAAAGGAGACTGGGGCAACTTTCAGAATGTTTGGTGGGCAACAGTCTAATTTGCTGTAGGAGTCAGCGTATTTTGAATAGAATTTGCAGAATTGAAGCTAGGTGGGGGTGCAAAAATTATTCCAAAACATGTCTACTCTAGGTTCGACTATGAGTTGGGCAACTGGGTAGTTTGAATGATTGGTTGTAGTGGTCTAAAGGATGGACCTCAGGTTGATAATTTTGTTGTTGAAAAACTCAGCCAGCACATCAGCCGATGGTGGAGAGTCTAAGGTAGGGCGGGAAAAGGACTGTATGTCGTAGAGATTGTTGACTACCGGTAGTTTAAAAAGATTTCTGGTGTTGTTGTTTGGCGAACCAATTTTTTGTGTGTAGAAATGAGTGCGTTTTTCTGTAATTAGGTTTTTGTAATCTTTTAATTTTTGTCTCCAGTTTGCTCTCTCCTTACTGTCACCTGATTTCAACCATTGTCTCTCTAGTTTTTGTAATTCCCATTTCATTTTTCCTAGCTCGGTGTCGAACCAACCTTACAGATCTTTGTTTCTCGATTTGATGGAGGCCATTTTGTTTAATATCTGCGTGCTCGTGTTGGTCCAAGAATCTAACGAGAAGGAGTTGGGGGTCGGGGTTAGATGAGATGTCGTAATGTGACCAGAATTCCACAGGGTTTACCAAGCCTCTAGTGGCTATTGTTTTTTTATTCCTTTTTGCCGCCTTGGGTTTGGATGGGTGAAGACTTGTTTGCCAGTTGAACTCGAAGTTACATAATTGGTGGTCTGACCAGAGAAAGTCTGACCAAGTGGAATGATCCCAGAGAAGCTTGGGGTGGACTTTGGAGGAAAAGGTTACTAGATCAAGTTGATGACCTTTTTGATGGGTCTTTACTGGGGGCGGCGTGTAAGAAAGTAAGGCAGAAAATAAATTGAGAAAGAAGATCAGGGAAGAAAAGGGAAGGAAGATCTTGTTGCCCATTCTCTTAATTAAGAACATAAGAGCTGCCATACTTAAGGTGACCAAACGTCCCGTTTTCGGGCCGACCGTCCCGTTGTCTCGAGCCACCGCTTTGGGACACCAAAAATGATTTTAACCAGTCTTACTTGCAAGGAAACTCTCCTGCCAATGCACAAAAAGGTTCTCCATGGCTGCCACTGATTGTTGGTAGCAGCTACCAAGAACCTTATGCTAATGTATTACAAGAAGCTCATTAGTATTCTAATGAGCACTCTGTATAATGCACAGAAGGGAAACATGTTTCCCATAAAAACTTTACCAACAGAGTCTGAGTGGTAGTCTTATTTTTCTATCAGTGCCTGAACACTGATTGGCTCAGGCACTGACAGGAAAGTAAGGCTTCCACAGCCCTCCTGCCAGCAAAGACCTCAACAAACATTTTTAAAAAATCCCTCCCTCCCAACAATCCCCCCATGATGTCGTCGTCTCCCTCCGAGCCCTCCCCTAAGCCCCCCAACTTTTTTCCCAATATTGGAAGGAGGAATGCCTACTCCCTCCTGCCTTAGTCCCTGCTGCCTGGACCCCCCCTTCTAATGAAGATTGGCAAGAGGAATGCCCACTCCCACTTGCATCAGCTGCCACTGCCTGGATCTCCCCTTCCCCATACCTTCTAATAAAGACTGGCAAAAGAGGGATGCCCACTCCTTCATGCTGGCAGGACTGCCTCTTCAAAATGGTGAGCTGTCCCCTTCCCGGTGCATCCTGGGATGAACTGGGAAGGGCATAAGGCCTTGATCGGCTCAGGCACCTATGGCAAGGGTCCTTAGGTACCTGAGCCAATCAAGGCCTTAAGCCCCTCCCTGTGCATCTCAGGATGCTGGTCTTCATTAGAAGGTATGAGGTAGGGAGGCAGCAGCAGCCAAGGCATGAGGGAGTGGGCATCCTTCCTGACTCTTACAAGGGGGGGGTCCTAGTGTCACACGCACATCTGTACCCATTAAAAAAAAAAAGAAAAAACTCTGAGCGGTAGGGGAAGCCCTGAAGCTGGCTCAGTTGATCAGGAAAAGGAGAGTAGCTTGATAGTAAGGAGGAGCTGTGCCTAGCGATTGCTCTTCTGAGCTTGTGACAGACATAGTCTCTCCAGCCTTTCATTGGCAATTCTCCGCACAAATAGCATGCATATAATTTACATGCTATTGTGTTGAGTATCGCATGTAAAAGAAAAATTGCTCCCATCACGGTATTTTTTTACTATGGTGTCGGAACTTTGTGTATCTGGGCCACAGTTTAGAGTAAACACTATGCATAGTGAGAACTATTCATAATGAAGGTGCACTATCGGCACATATTCAAAAAGGAATTGAAAACTTATTTATTTGTACAAGCATTCTTTTAGAGTGAAATGTTCTGAGACTTCTGTACTTAGCTAATTGAAAGGGATGATGATGTGCGGATTGTTTAAGTAGTTTTGTCTTTGTTATGAAGATCATGTGTTATATCTTATATTTGTTTTATTGTAATCCGCTTAGGCGGAATAGAAATTTTAGAAATACACAAATACATATTAAGAACATAAGAATAGCCATACTGGGTTAGACAAATGGTCAATCTAGATCAGTATCCTGATTCCACAGGGGACCAATCCAGGTCACCAGTACCTGACAGAAACCCAAATAGAAGCAAAATTCCCTGCACACTCTTTCTCAAGGGGTGCACAAGTACTGAATCTCAGGCAAAATGCTTACTAATTCCTGAGATGGAGTACATGCATAATGGTTTGTGAATGCATACTAGTTCATGCATGTGCATCCCTTGGGAGAGTGTATATTAAGTGCAAATAGTGCACCTTCTTTAAGGGCATACTCATAACGACATTTGTTTGACAATGAAATAAATGAAAATGAAAAATTGGGGGGCACCCACCCTTACCAGAAAAGAGTGGATGGATGGGTTGCCCTCTCAGTTGCGTCTTTGTCATGCAA